>NC_064842.1:66623057-66994829 GCF_024166365.1 Elephas maximus indicus
AATATAGAACATAGAACTTTGAATATACAATATAGAATACAGAGTATGGAATATAGAACCTAGAATATGTAAAAATATAGAAAGAGAATATAAAAGAATATAGAACATAGGAGAATATAGAATTTAGAATGTAGAATATAAAATACAGAATATAGAATATAGAAGAATTTAGAACGTAGAACATAGAATATAGAGGACTATAACATAAAAAATATAGAAGAACATAGGACATAGAAAATACAATGCAGAATATAAAAGAAAAAAGAATATAGAGTATAGAAGAATATGGAATATGGACAATAGCAGAATGTAGAGTATAGTTATAGAAGAATATAGAAAACTGAAAAACAGAATACAGAATATAGGAAAATATAGAGCAAAAATTTAGAATATAGAAGATATAGGATATAGAATGCAGAATATAGAAGAATACAGAATATAGATGACAGACTACAGAAAATAGAAGATAGAACATAGAAGAAAATAGACTATGGACAAATATGGAATATAAGGTATCGGATATATACTATTGAAGAATATAGAATAAAGTAGAAGAATAGAGATTACAGACTATAGAAGAATATAGAATGTAGAATAGAGAATATGGAATAGAGAATACAAGAGAATATTAGATTACAGAAGAATATAGAATATAGAGATTAGAAGGTAGAATAAACACTAAAAAATATAGAATATAGAATTCAGAAAAATTTAGAATAGAAAATGTCAAATATAGAAGAAAATGAAATGTAGAATAGAGAACATAGAATGTGGAATAGAGTATAGAGAAGAATAAAGAATATTACAAAATTTAGAATGTAGACTGTAGAATATTTAATATACAATTCAGAATGTACAATACAGAATATAGCAGATAGAAGAATATAGATTGTAAGAGAAGAATATAGAATGTAGAATAAGAATGTAAAAGAGTATAGAATACAGAACATAGAAGACTATAGAATATAGAATGCGGAATGTAGAATATGGAATATATAATATAGAATACAGAAGAATATAGTATATAAAAATATTGAATATAGAACATAGAATATAGAACACAGAATATAGAATATGTGATATAGAATACAGGGTATGGAATAGAGAATATAGAAAAATATAAAATAGAGATAAATATAGAATAGAGTATGTACAAAGTAGAATATAAAATATAGAATAAAGAACATAGAATATAGAAGAATATAGATTACAGAATATTGAAGATTCTGGAATATAGAATGTAGAATTAAATATAGAAGATAGAATATAAGAGAATATTGAATGTAGAATAGAGTATACAGAATATGCAACATGGAATATAGAATACAGAAAATTATTAAAAAATATAGACTATAGAAAAAGATGAATATAGAATACAATCAATGGAATATAGAAAATATAGAATTTAGAAAATAGAATGTAGAGTACAGAATATAAAATACAGAATAAAAATACATAATATAGAGAATATACATTATACAATATAGAAGATTATGGAATATAGAATGTAGAATGCAAAATACACAATATACAATATAGAACAATATATGATACAGACTATAGAAGAATATAGAATGTAGAATATAGAATACAGAAAATTATAGAATATAGAAAAAGAACATTGAATATAGAACACAGAGGATTGAATATAGAATATAGAAAATATAGAATATAGAAGAATATAGTATGTAGAATACAAAATATAGAATATAAATAAAGCATAAAAAACACAGAATATAGAAGAATATAGATTATAGAATATAGAAGATAATGGAATAAGAATATAGAATGTAAAACAAAATATACACTATGAAGAATATAGAATACAGAATATAGAAAAATATAGAATATAGAAGGAAGAATGTAGACTATGGAATATAGAATACAGAAAAATATAGTATATAGAATATAGAAGAATATGGAAGAACATAGAATAAAGAATTTAGAATGTAGAATACAGAATATAGAGCATAGAATATGGAAGAATTTAAAATATACAATGTAGAATATAGAATATGAAATATAGAATATAGAAGAATATTGTATGTAGAAAAATATAGAATGTAGAACATCGAATATAGAATGCAAAGTATGAAACATAGAATATACAAAAATATAGAATAGAGAAGAACATAGATTATAGAAAATAGAGATTTTGAAATATAGAAAATGGAGCATAGAACACTGAAGATAGAATACAGAATATAAAAGAACTTTGAAAATAGAATATAGTGTATTCTATATTTTACATTCCACATTCCATAATTTTCTATATTTTATAATCTGTATTCTATAGTCTTTATTCTACATTCTATGTTCTAAATTCTGTATTATGTGCTCTTGTATAATCTATATTCTGTATCGTATAGTCTACTGTGTATATTCTTCTATAATGTATATTGTATATTATTCTGTATTCTAATTCTAAACATTCCCACATAACCCTGCTCACCTGGAACCATTGATGAGAGTTTCCAGACAACTCATCTGGGGACCAACAACCCAGATACCCCAAACCCAACCACCCTGCTATCAGCAGAGCACACACACAGCACCCAACCCCAAAACTAGGAAGATCACCCACTGCACCCACAGCCAGGGTCCAGCTGGACAGACAAACACACCACCTCTACAGAAACACCACCTATATCCTCAACAGCCCCACGAGAGACCCACACTCACACATGCAGTCATTCCTCCACCAACCCTGAGAAAGGTAGTGAGAGCATCAAAATGGCAAAATTAGAGACCAGAGCAAAACACAGGCCCAGCCTACTTGGATATATCAAAACAAAACAAAATTTCAGGGTTCAACAAACACACAGTAAATAAATAGATATAATAATTTCTTGATGCTTCGGAAACAACAGACAATATCAAATCACAAAAAGAAGCAGGACAAGATGGAGTCAGCAAGTGACTGAAATAAAGAACAAAAAACCTGCCGGGGGTAAGAAACAGCCTGTGAAAACACAGGCAAAACCAAGAAAAATATAGACAAAATCAAGGAAGGCACTGACAAAATGAAAGAAAGCAACAAACAAACAAAAAACCCATTGTTGTCAAGTTGTTTACAACTCTTAAAAGCGATAAAGAATTCAGGAAAACAATATAAAAATGAAACAACTAGAAACCATACAAAAACATCAACTAGAAAGCCAAAAGATTAAAATTTCAGAAACAGACAACTCAAAAGAAGAATATAGGACCAGAATTGAAGCAATGGAAGACAGATTAGTGAAATTAAAGAAAAATCCCTTGATATCAATTTGTTTGAGGAAAAATCAGAAAAAAGAATGAAGAAATCCTAATAATTATGTGGGACACTATCAAGAGGAAAAACTTGCATATGATAAGAGATCCAATGGATGGGGCTGGGTGCAATGCAAAACACAGAGACAATTGTCAAAGTAATCCTGGCAGAAAACTTCGCTATCTATCATCATGAAAGACAAGAAGATACTCATCCAAGAAGCGCAATGAACCCCATACAGGATAGAGCCCAAAGAAAGTCACCAAGACTTATAAACAAACTTGCAAAAAAAAAAGGACCAAAGACAAACAAAGAATCCTGAGATCAGCTAAGGAAAAATAAAGTCACCTATCTACAAAGGGGAACCAATAAAACTAATCTCCAACTATGTAGCTAAAACTACGTAGGCAAGAAGACAGTGGGAAGACCTATATAAAAGGTCAAAAGTAAAAAAACAAAAACAAAATAACCCAGTCAGCAATTCTATATTCGGTAAAACTGTCTCTCAAATACAATGGCAACATTAGAATATTTCCAGATAAGCAGAAATTAAGGGAATTTGTAAAAACCAGACCAAACTTACAAGAAATATTAAAGAGAGTCCTTCGAATAGAGAATCAAAAACATTAAACCATAATCTGATATTTGGACACAGGACAGTCCACCCAGATACCAACCCAAATAAAGAATTTAAAAAACAAAACAAAGCTAAAAGGCTAAAAACAGGGAACCAAAGACATCAATATGTAAATGATGACATCAAAACAAAAAAGAGGGAAGAAATGGTGTAGCTATAGAACTTCCATATGGAGAGGAAGCCAAAGCGATATCAATAAATAAAAGACTGTTTTAAACTTAGGAAGATAACGGTAAATTTCAAGGTAACGACATAGAGGAGGCCTGGTGGTACATTGGTTAAGTGCTCGGCTGCTAACCAAAATGTCATTGCACTGAAAGTCTTAACTAAAGAAATATGGAAAGAGAAAGAAATAAAGGACATCCAAAGTGGAAGGAAGAAGCAAAATTTTCCCTATACACAGATGAAATGAACCTATACATAGAAAACTCCAAGGATTCCACAAAAAAACTACTGGAACTAATAGAAGGATTCAGCAAAGTAGCAGGGTACAATATCAACATATAAAAAATCAGTTGGATTCCTCTACATTAACAAAGAGAACTTCAAAAAGTAAATCACAAAAAGAATGCCATTTATAATAGCCCCCCAAATGATAAAATACTTGGGAATAAATCTAACCAGGGATATAAAAGACCTATACAAAGAAAACTACAAAATGCTACTGCAAGAAACCAAGAGACCTATATAATTGGAAGAAAAAAAAAATGCTCACGGATAGGAAGACTCAACACCATAAAAATGTCAATACTACCTGAAGTGATCTACAAATATAATGCAATACCGATCCAAATTGCAACAGCATTCTTTAATGAGATGGAAACACTAATCACCAAGCCAATGCGAAAAGGAAAGAGGCCTTGGATAAGTTAAGTGCTACTAAAGAAGAACAAGGCAGAAAGAAGGCCTCGCACTACTGAATCTTAGAACCTACTATACAGGCATGGCAATCAAAACAGACTGGTATTTGTACGATGACAAACACATAGACCAATGGAACAGAATTTAGAACATGGATGTAAATCCGTCCAGCTATGGGCAGCTGATTTTTGACGAAGGACCAAATTTTGTTAAATTGGGAAAAGACAGTCTCTAACAAATGGCACTGGCAAAACTGAATGTCCATCTGTAGAAAAAATGAATCAGGACCCATACTTCACATCATAAACAAAAACTAACTCAAAATGGATCAAAGACCTAAACATAAAACCTAAAACAATAAGGATTTCATTTTACTTGTTTCAGCAATCAACATCCATGGAAGCAGCAGCTACAAAAGACCTCCTTAAAGTGTTAAAAAGCAAGGACGTCACCTTGAAGACTAAGGTGCCCCTGACCCAAGCAATGAAAGCTGGATGATGAGTAAGGAAGACTGAAGAAAAATTGGCATCTGTTGGTGAAGAATATTGAATATATCATGATATGCCAAAATAAGGACCAAATCTGCCTTGGAAGAAGTACAGCCAGAATGCTCCTTAGAAGCAAGGATGGTGAGACTTCATCTCATATACTTTGGGCATGTTGTCAGGAAGGATCAGTCTCTGGAGAAGGACATCATCCTTGGGAAAGAATAGGGTCAGTGAAAAAGAGGAAGGCCCTCAACAAGATGGACTGACATGGTGGCTGCAACAACGGGCTCACGTATAGCAATGATCGTGAGGATGGCACAGGATCGGGCAGGGTTTCCTTTTGTTGTGCATAGGGTGGCTATGAGTCAGAAATGACTCGAGCGCACCTAGCAAAAACAACAATAAGGAGATAGAAATTATAACAAAGTACTGAATACAAGTTAACATTAATCTTTCTCAAACTCTTGCAAAAGAAAATAGTAGGGAACACTTTGTAATTGATTCTATGATAACATAATCACCCTGATACCGAAGCCAAAAAACCCCACAATATCCCTTATGAATATGAATGCAAATCTCCAACAGAGTACTAACAAACCAAATCCAGCAGCAAAATACTAGCAAACCAAACATAGCAGCATATTGAAAAGACTATAAACCACGTCCCAGTGGAACTTATCCCACAAATGCAAGAGTTGTTAAGCATAAATATCAATTAATTAAGAAAATGAAGGAAAAATGATTTTTTTTTTTAATTTTTATTAAGCTTCAAGTGAACATTTACCATTCCAATCAGTCTGTCACATGTAGGTTTACATACATCTTACTCCCTTCTCCCACTTGCTCTCCCCCTATTGAGTCAGCCCTTACAGTCTCTCGTTTCGTGCCAATTTTGCCATCTTCCCTCTCTCTCTATCTTCCCATCCCCCCTCCAGTCAAGAGTTGCCAACACGTTCTCCCGTGTCCACCTAATTTAATTAGCTCACTCTTCATCAGCATCTCTCTCCCCACCACTGACCAGTCCTTCTCATGCCTGATGAGTTGTCTTCGGGGATGGTTCCTGTCCTGTGCCATCAGAAGTTCTGGGGAGCATTGTCTCTGGGATTCCTCTAGTCGCAGTCATACCATTAGGTGTGGTCTTTTCATGAGAATTTGGGGTCTGTATCCCATTGGTCTCCTGCTCCCTCAGGAGTTGTTTGTTGTGCTCCCTGACAGGGCAGACATCGATTGTGGCCGGGCACCAACTAGTTCTTCTGGTCTAAGGATAATGTAGGTCTCTGGTTCATGTGGCCCTTTCTGTCTCTTGGGTTCTTAGTTGTCGTGTGACCTTGGTGTTCTTCCTTTGCCTTTGCTCCAGGTGGGTTGAGACCAATTGATGTATCTTAGATGGCCGCTTGTTGGCATTTAGGACCCCAGGCGCCACAATTCAAAGTGGGATGCAGAGTGTTTTCATAATAGAATTGTTTTGCCCATTGACTTAGAAGTCCTCTCAAACCAAGTTCCCCAGACCCCAGCCCCTGCTTCGCTGACCTTTGAAGCTTTCATTTTATCCCGGAAACCTCTTTACTTTTAATCCAGTCCAATTAGGCTGACCTTTCTTGTATTGAGTGTTGTCTTTCCCTTCACCCAGGAAAAATGATTTGATTAATGAATGCAGAAACATCATTTGACAAAATCCAAGACCCTTTCATAATAAAATCATTCAACAAACTAGAAATGTAAGGAAACTACATGTATCTGATTAAGGACACTTATGAAATACCCACAGCTAACATCACATGCAAGTTTTCCCCTAACATCAGGAACAAGACAAGGATGCCTGATTTCATAACTCTTATTCTACATTTTTCTGGAAATACTAGACAGAAAAGTTAGGCTAAAATTTTTTTTTAAGGCATTTGAATTTGGAAAGAAGTAAAATTTTTCCTATTCAAGATGACAAGATCTTATACATAGAATATCCTAAGGAATTCTCTCTCTTTCTCTCTCTCACATACACACACCCACAAATATACAATACAAATAAAAAACAAAAAGAAACTATTAGATTTAATATACAAATTCAACAGAATGGCAGGATATCAGATCAACACACAAAAATACAGTTCTGGAAAGCCAAACTTTTTATTATTTATCTATTTATCCATCTATTTATTGATTTGTTGATATAGCTATCTCTTTATCTACTTATTCATCTATTCATTCATTCATATGTCTGTCTTTCTGTATGCCTGTCCATCCATCAGTCCGTCCGTCCGTCCGTCCATCCATCCATCCATCCATGTGTTCATTCATCCATCCATCCATGTGTTCATTCATTTATTTATCTCTCTCTATTTGTTTACTTATTACCCTTTTGAGCTTCACAGTTCTTCAACACCAAACTTCAAATTGACCTGGATTTTAAGGGAAAAAAAGATGTCAATGACTTCTTAATTATGCCTATGGGAAAAATTGATTCATTTGATTAGTTTTCTTCATGACACGTTTGCTTTAAATCTACTTTAAATTACTTCTCATTAAGCTTGATTCAAAAAAATTGGATGGTCTTTTTTTTCCTTATTTGTATGAATTTAAAGAGCTTAAATTTGGAGGAAAAGAGACTTAATGATTCTCTCTTGGTTCACTATTTTGGGCCCAAGCACCCATGTGTATAGACTCAGTGCTTCTCAGGTGGTGGCAAAAACATTCATTTGCCCTGTGTTGGCTATTAGGTAGGAAGGCTGCCCCTGGCTGGAAGGAGGTCAGCCCTCAACAGTGATCATGTCGTTGGGAGAGTCTTTGAACCTGAGCAGAGAGAGTGACTGTATTTATAAAGTTTATTTAAGTAATTCTCAGTGCAGAGAGTTTGTTCTATTTTTGTTTGTTGAGTTTTTAGTAGAACCATGTAACACGGGGGTGTAGAAAGCTGTTAAAAGGATTTGTGTCTGTGTTTGAGCAAAGCAATGCAGGTGATGCTTCCATCCCTGAATCTTAAAAAAGAATCTTAGTTTATATAAAATAATAATCAAAAAAGCAGTAAAAACAGCAGCATCAATAATAATCATCATTAAAGCTGTTGAGTGTTTGCAGCATGCTGGACAATGTGGTAAGTTGTTTGCATGTGTTAACTAATTTACTTTTTAATAAACAATATTAGTGGTAGATGCTATTACCAGTAACACTTGAAAGTTAATAATACCTGAATCAAGAGAGCAAACACCTTCTTACCTGTCCAGGCCCCTTCCAAGATTATATTGATTTTATATTTGCATTTTTATTTTCTGATTCTAAAATCAAGTGCCAAAAACTGCACAAGTTTCACATTATTCAAAATTTACAAATGTCACCTTGATATTCTAGGTATATTTCCACCAGTGAACAAAAGTGAGGCAAGTGTTGACCATTCACAGGACTCAATTCTTCAGTTAAACTCTGAGATTTGGTTCCCAGAATGCTTATGTTTTATCCTATGACTGACTCAATGATTGTTTGACAACTGGAGTTTCTTTGTAAGGTGTTTTAGAGAATAATGAGATAAAATATTTCAAATTAAGAAGTAATTATGTTATAAATTATAATTGAGGAAAAATGAAGATAAGAACTTACTGATGTGACTTATATCTCTGTGTGTGATAGAGTTAACCTATGTATTTTCTCTCTAAACTCTGACCTACATCACCTTTCTTCTTAAGTTATTGCACATTTCTTTTTCCTACTTGAGCACAGCAGCTGTCTTATGTCATCCCATGGAATTAGGTAAGAGAATTGGCTGGTTAAAATCCCACTTCGCTTTAATTTTTCCAGATTAAATGTATCTCATTCAAATTGAACAACTTTAAGTGGGCATCATGCCAAAATCTAAATTCCTGTTTATGAACTTGGAGACATTTAAACCTTAGGGACTGAAACATTTATATTGGATCTGTGGACTTCCAGAAAGCTGAGTCTCTTACTTCTATGGTCAAGCCAACTTGTTTATTTTGAGAATAAAATTATAGCAGTATTTAACATAATATCTCCTACATTATATAATTATCAGTATTACATGCATATTTTGTACAGAAAAAAATCAAAGTAAATATTAGTCGATTACTAATTACGTGGAGTCTAAATCTACACGCATATTTTAAAGGTAAAATAGAGTTAACTGGTTTTTCTTTTTTTAACATTCAGTTAAGATTCGTTATTTGATTTGTTTTTCACTTGAACAAATATATTTTGAGCCTTGACCCTTTGTTCTTTTTTTTTTTCTCCCAGGAGTGTAGACACCAGGCCTCATAAAATATCACCTACAATTTCTACAATGTGCTTAATTGTGGGCTAGAGACCTAGTTTCCCCAGAAGGCCTCTGAGAAACAAAATATGAATTCCACCATGATTAGGCAGTCAGCCCATTTCTATCAAGAGGTTGAAAGCCTCATATAAGGATGAGAAAATGAGTTTGAACATTTCTTTTTTTATTAAAATTTTTCATGGTAAATGATCGAAGGCTTATTGTCTGAGGCAAAAAAAAAAAAGGCAATCTTGCATACTCGTAGTGTGGTAACAGTTCCTGAAATGTGTTTCAGATTAGAGGTTTCTACAGTTTTGGATTCCTTTTCAAATCTATTTCTCTGCCACCCCGTAGAGGTGCCAAATAAAGTAGCTTGATTATTCATAATATATGCAGTTTGTCTCTGTGACTCTTTGATATATATAACCAACAAACAATATAATTCAACTTAAAACTTTGTGAAAGACGGACTTGCTGTGAGTATGTAACACTATCCCCAAGTGGGGTGACAGGGAAATCTATTTAATTTTGCAGACCCCTTCCCCAGCGTCTTACCTAATGTTTTATTTCAAATAAAATTTCCTGGGAAAATGAAACATATCTCTATATGAGACACTATATATCTCAACTGAAATAAGTTTTAAAATTAATTACTTTATATCTGGGAAAGAATGTGGATGTCTACACATCTAATGAAGAAGAATGTGCTTTTCAACGCAGTAGCTTATTCTTCAGTTTTAAAAACATGACCCGCTGGATGTGAGCAGTCTCCTTCATAACAACAACCATTCAAATCTCAAACAGCTGTTTTAGGCCACTAATTACTCTGAATTTAACCTAAAATATTACAATACCTTGGAGACTTTACTACAATTCATATCAAAAAGATCAATATACAACTAATCTCAGGGACACTATTTAAAGGAATGTGTTTTATTTGATAAATTATGTAGAGTGGATTGTATTGGTTTTTTTTTTTTTGCACACTCATTTCCTGGATTTGCATGATTTCTGGGCTGCCCAAATTATTCAGATTACATTTGAATGATTTCTGCAAAAATGAGTATCAAGGTAAGCTATGTGAGATTGATTTGACCATACATTGAATTGAAATTTTCTTGGGGCGGCAATCACAAAGCAGCAAGGGGAGAGACATTTCTTGGGAAGGTGAGATAAGGGTTAGGGTTTGAAGGTCCGGTGCAACCCCTACTGGGCAGCAAGGCCCTGCAGCTATCACTCATAGTCTTGATTGGGGTAGAAAAAACATTTCTTTCTTATTTTTGCCTTACCACTTTGCATTATGCTTAGGACATAGCCATGTTCAGGAATATTATTAGAAAGGTGAAAGGTTGTAAACTATGTAAAGTATTTCAAGCAATACAAACACCTGTTGAGAAACTTATGCAGTGGTATTAAAATATTTTGTAAATTGTTTTATTTTTAGTGAAATATATATGCTTATATGCATATGTATATATGTGTATATATAATGTATAACTGTCTAGTTTTCATAACCGATTTTGAATACATGCACATTATCTCAACAAGTTGATGTTTTTAGTTCCTTTCTCCATTTTCGTCATGTGCCCTTCATTTCAAATTTCTCCTGTATGTTTAGTGTATTTCTATAAATTACACAAGAAAAATTCCTAATATGAAACTGTTAGTTAAAAAAAAAAAAGCGGTTTCCATCAAGTCTATTCTGACTCAAAGCCACCCTGTAGGACAGAGTAGAACTGCCCAGTATGGTTTCCAAGGAGCCGCTGGTGGAATCGAGCTGCAAACCTTTTGGTAAGCAGCCCTAACTCAACGACTGCGACAGGTATGAAAATGATCAAAGGTCGTGAGAAATGATTAGCAAGTTTTGAAAAGATCTACCGTGTTTTACCAAAACTATGCTACTGCATATCTGATAACGTTGCTCACAACATTTTTGGCCTAATAATTTAGTAAAGTTGTTTTGTTTAACTAGGTTTTAATATTTTTGGATTATTTCTTTATTTTAAGCCTCTATTTCATTTTCGATGTATCACTTATTTGTATATTTTTTTCTGCTTAGTCAGCTCTTTTCATTTTTATTATTAATTTTTGGTAAATTGGATTTTATTTGTGATATTAAAATTTTTTATTTGTTCTAAGAATTTAATTTGGGTTCTTGTTTAGATTTACAATTCTTTACATGAAATTTTTGGGGGTAAAAACTACAAAATCAAAATAACGGCCCCCACCTGGTGAAATGAGCATTCCAATAGATTGGAAATTGTTGCCAGTTTTCCCATTTTCTTTTTTTTTAATAAATTTTTCCTTCCATATATATGTTTATATTACTTTGTCATTCAAAAATTTATACACAATTTTTTTCATGGCATTGGCTGCAATCCCTATTGTGTCAGCACTCTCCCGCTTTCCACGCCACATTCCCACATTCCATTTGTCCAATTTTCCTGTCCCTTCCTGCCTTCTCTTCTCTGTTTTTTGGCAGGTGTAGCCCATTTGATGTCATATACTGTTTGTTTTACAGGCCTGTCTTACCTTTGGCTGAAAGGTAAACTTCAGGGGTGGCTTCAGTTCTGAGTTAGAAGGATCTCCAGGGGCCATAGTCTCCAGGGTTCTGCTCTGACTGGGATTACAACAGAAAGTCCTGGACAGAGTGGGAGAAAATGTAGAACAAATGATCAAATTCACAAAAAGAACAGACTTCTCTACATATTTTATTGAAGGAGCCCTGGCTGTACAGTTGTTAAGCACTGGGCTTTAACCCAAAGGTCAGGGGTTGGAACCTACCAGGAACTTCAAGGAAGAAAGATGTGGCAGCCTGTTTCTATAAAGATTAACCCACTGCCATCCAGTAGATTCCAACTCATAGTGACCGTATAGGACAAAGTAGGTTTCGAAGGCAGTAAATCTTTACAGGAGCAGACTGCCACATCTTTCTCCCTCAAAGTACCTAGTAGGATCAACCCACCACCTCTTCTGTTATCAGCCAAACACATAACCACAGCACAAACAGGGCTCCTTCTGTACTGATGGTAGCTTTAGAAATCCTATGGGGCAGTCCTGCTCTGCCCGGGGGTCACTATGAATTGGAATTGACTCCAAGGCAATGGGCAGAGTATATAATTTATTGATGATACATAGTCATATAATAGTTATATAATTTCTATAAACCCACTGCCATGGAGTCAATTGCAACTCATAGTGACCTTATAGGAGAGAGTAGAACTGCCCCACAGGGTTTCCAAGGCTGTAAATCTTTACAGGAGCAGACTGCCACAGCTTTCTCCTCCTGTTCAGCAGCTGGTGGGTTCCAACTACCGCCTGCCTTTCAGTTACCAGCTCAGTGCTAAAATCACTACACCAGAATCAAGACTACTGATAACTTCTACAGCTATTGTATTCTTACTTTCCTGTTTTTCTATCATGCCCAATTATCACGCTATTTCATCACATTTATATCCATAAAATTTTATGTGTTGTATTTCTTCCTCTTCATTCTCTGATCAACATTTTTTTTAAATTTTTATTTCTAACTCAATCATTTTCTTTCAGATTTTTATTAAAAAATTGCATCATGGTCTGAAATATATAACCTATCTTAAAATTTAGATTCTATTTACATAAATTGGTTTACAGTGAACTAGCTTGCAATGACATTTATTTTGTCCTTTCAGTTACATGTGTTTGCATTTGATATTTTTAAAACATAAGCCAGTTTTTTGGATAACCATATTTAAATAATATTTTATTATCATTGAGTATTGTTATTACTAAGGTGAAAAATTTTAAGAATATTAAAAATATAATGTATTAGAATGTCGCTAACTATAAATTATAATTTATACAATTTATCAAACACTTTTAGCAAGTTAAATGTTTTTCATTTATTAGGTTTTCAAAAACAGTAAAGCTTTTAAATAGAAATTTTTTTTTCTTTTTTGTGTTGTTTTTATTTGTCATACTCTATTTCATGGGTTAGAACATTCAAAAAAATCATAATGTTGTTAGAATAAGTCTTTGTTTTTTTCTGAATTATACAAACATCCATCATTATTTTATATCATTGTGTTTGCAGTTTTAGAGAAAAGCACTGTTCTTTGAGAAAGGCCTATAATGAAGAAAGACGGTTCAATAGGATCAAAGCTTTTTAGAATATATGAAATGTGTGTAGTATCTTTCCTATATAACTTAATGATATGATTACTTATAGTCAAATGTGCCTTAGTTTATACCAACTTGGCTGACTATCGATAATGTTAAAAACAAAATTTCTACAAGATTAGGTTTGTATATGAACCCATAAGTTTAACTTGCAATTTATGAATGGGAAGTTTCAGACAAGAGCTTTCTCATTCATGAATAGCAACTACAGGTTATGAGTTCTTATACAAATTTAATTTTGTAAAAATTTTGTTTTTAACAGTTCTGGTGATGGGGATGGGATTAATGGAACGTTTTGAACTTGGTTAAGCTCAGCAGGCAAGTCTTAATTGGTTAACTCACATTTTGGCTTCTGGGAAGGTCAGGCATTTGTAGGAACTAGACTTAGGTTTGGTTTGCTGATGTGGGGCTTAGCATAAGTGACTGCACCTTGAACCAAGTATAGTCAGGTCAACAATAAATAAAACTTTATGATAGATCATTGAGTTCTATATGCTAGAATTGTATTTATATTTGCATGTATGTATAATCAACCGTTGGTATTGTCAATTAATTTTCATATTTGTCACACTTTATATTAAAGCTGACTAGTTTTTACTGAAAATAATTTTAATTTCTCAACTTCGTTGAGCAATATTTGTAATAACAATTACCTAAAACTTTCAAATTTTAATGGGGCATCGATACCTTTTGACTCCATATCTCAACTGAGGAGCAAGTAATAACATTTTACTAACTGACATTTCATCCAAGTGCAGTTTAAATGTAAATTTCCCCTATTAATATAAAAGGACCAAGTCAAATTCAAAATGCCATTCTTGACATGTTCCTTGAGTTAAACTTAGATTAATAATTGCTAACGTAACATTTTAATGTTTCTTTCTCCAGCCCTTCTTAAAGGTCTTGCATATTTGTTTTTTGCCTGGGCAACAAATTTCCACATGCAATTACAGATATTATAGAAATAATCACCAATTCATTTACAAGAGTTGTAGTATTCCTGACATACAAATGGTAATATAACATTTATTACAACCTATAGCCAATATAATTTCAAAATTGAGAAATGGAGAAAGAAATTCTTTTTGTAAGAATATTATACCATGTTTGAACATCACTGTCCTGTTTAATTATTTAAATGAATGGAGTGAAAGATTTTTTTTTTTCATACCAAGTAAGCACATCTCCAATCTCTCATCTTGAAGATATTTAAAAGGGGAGAAAAGACTCATGTTGGCAAATCATCTAAATTTTTATTTCCAGATAAAATTTTTTTTTTCAAATTGGCCATTGCTCAACAGACACAGATTCAGTGCATACATAGAAACAAGGGGAGAAATAGTCACCTAAAGTGATTCAAGGAAATTCTACTGCATTTAATAATCATTTTGTTTTCTTTTGAAGGACATTCAATGTTGTTTACACTGAATTTTCAGATATTGTCTGCTTTATTTTTATTTAAGCCATGAAGACAGAAAATCAAACTTTTGGAACAGAATTTATACTTCTTGGCTTTTTCCAATATGGCCAAATGAACACTGTCCTCTTTGTTACCATTGCGGGCCTCTTCTCAGTGACTTTGATGGGGAATATCATACTGATCCACCTCATCCGATTGGACACTCCACTCCACACTCCCATGTACTTCCTCCTCAGTCAGCTCTCCTTCATTGACATGATGTACATCTCCACCACGGTACCCAAGATGGCAGCAAACTTCCTGTCAAATAGTAAGACCATTACTTTTTTAGGTTGTAAGATTCAAACCTTTGTGGTTTTGACCCTTGGTGGAACTGAAGCTCTTCTTCTTGGTTTCATGTCTTATGATAGGTATGTAGCGATCTGTCACCCTTTACATTATCCTGTGCTCATGAGCAAGATGATCTGTTTGTCCATGGTCACATGTGCATGGGCCAGTAGTTCTATCAATGCTTTAATACATACACTGTATGTATTTCAACTTCCATTCTGTACATCTCGGATCATTAACCACTTTTTCTGTGAAGTTCCATCTCTAATGCCTTTGGTGTGTCAGGACACCTCCTAGTATAAGTATACCGTCCTCTTTAGTGTCCTTATCATTCTGCTACTACCATTCATGGCCATTCTGGCTTCCTATGCCTGAGTGCTTATTGTGGTGTACCAGATGAGCTCAGCTAAAGGGCAGACAAAAGCCATCTCCACGTGTTCCTCTCATCTGATTGTGGCAAGCCTATTCTATGGGACTGCTCTCTCCACTTTATCTTCCTCAGGGTAATGCAAGACCACACACCTTGCATTACCCTGAGGAAGATAAAGTGGTGGTGGTGTTTTACAGTATCATTACACCTCTTCTGAACCCATTTATCTACAGTCTGAGGAATAAGGAGGTCATGGGGGCTATGAAAAGAGTTTTGGGAAAATAGACATTTGTACAGAAAATATGACTTTAAGAACCCTTTATAGTTTGAGACTGAACAACATGATTTGATTAGCCTACTGTCTAGAGAGATGTAAGCTCAAAGAAATGTTTACAAAATAAATAATTAGACAAATGCCTTCATTTCTCCTCTCTTCAGCAATAACTAAATCACTACTATTGGAACTGGATTGATTTACAATGTATAAGCAAGAGAATGGTTGCCATTATCTACGTTGTTTATCTTCTAAAGCAGTAGATTTAGTACCTATAAACACAATACTCCTATGTCATAGCAAATATTTTTTCTTCTTTAATTTGCTGAAATAAAATGCATAGAAAATATAATTTATTGCAAAATGCGTAATACCTAGATAATATATATGATGACCAAACTGTAGTATAGAGCAGATTTCATATATCCACTCATTCTTTCATTCATTGAACAAAAGTTTTAATGCTTTAACTTTGTATGTGACGCAATTATAGGCACTGGTGATATGGGATTGAGCAATATAAAACTGAGATAAATGTCTGCTCTCTTAAAGTTTACATTTCATTGTGAGGAGAAAGACAATATATAAAATTAATGTATAAATTGTACAGTATATCAAAAAGTATTAATTGCCATGAAGAAAAACTAAGTGGAAAATTGGAATAGGGAAACTAAAAGATGTTTGCAATTATAAGTAAAATAGAGAAGGGAGGAACAAGAATGTGACAATTTGTCAGACTAAAAGGAGTTAAGGAAGAAAATCAAGTGGACATCTGAGGAAAAGTGTTCTGGGAAAAGCAAAGAGCAAGTGAGAACTTCCGTGATGGGAACATGCCCTGCATAGTCACAAAAGATCAAGGAGTAAATTGATGAGACTTAGGCAATAGGTAGATGTAATGGGGCCAGAACATGTAGTATAAATTAGATCAGTATGAGGATTCTGGATTTTAACCCAAAATGCTGGGCAACCATTGCTGAGTTGTGAGTATAGAATTGATGTGAACACAAGGAGGCCATTACAGTAGCCCAGTTGTGACAAAATATGGCCTTGGATCGAAGTGATATTAGTGGAGGAGCAAAAGCTGGCCAGATTCAGGAGACTGGGAGAAAGCAGATATTTGAGTTTTGTGGACACATTGGGACATGAAACGCTACGAAATAAGAGGCATTCAGAATTGGGCTAAGACTTGGACTAAATAATTGGAAGTATGGAGTTGTCATCATTATAGTTTGGGGGAAGCCACAGGTGGAACGTTTTCATCATTCAGCATCTCTTGTGCTACTTTCACGTTGACTTCTTGGCCCCACAAACGCAGTCATTATTCTGACTTCTATCACCATTAAATAGAGAAGCTCTTATTTCTCATCACCATTGGGTAGAAACTTTGGAATCAGAAAAAAAAAAAAGTTCACTTTGATATCTGTCTTCTTTCAGTCAACATATTTAAAAGATCTAACCATATTTTTGTGTGTCTCTGTAACTCCATCATTTATATTACAAAGCTGCATTCCATTGTATGGTTCCTGAGCAATTGTTTCCGTTCTGATGCAGGAAATGTTTGGCTATCATGAATAAAACTGCCATAAAACTTCCTGCACAAATGCTTTTTGAGAACATATTAACTGAATTATCTTGTATATACATCAAAGATTGAAATTGCTTGGTCATATTTTAAGTACATGTACAGCTATGAATGTGTTATTGCAATGTGGGTTTAATCATTTGTATTCCATTCAGCAATACAAGAGAAATTCTTAGAGTCTAATTGTTGATAATAAATAATGCAGTGACTTGCTAAACTACCTGGCACTAAATATAAAATTGGATATAAGCCATGACAATAAAATCCAACCAGTGCTCAAACAGTGCATGAATAACGGTATTGGAAGAAAGTATACATTTTCTGTGAAGTATTTAAGATAATCACTGACAAGATTGTTTTTAATCCATTGTCAATAATTTTAATAATTATGGTTTGTAATTCACAATGTTCAGTTTTCCACAACAGCAACAACAAAATATTAGGCATGCAAATAAACAGGAGCACATGGCTCATTCACAGGAAAAAATAAATTTGAAACAATCCCTGAGTCAACTCAGATATTGGAATTACTAGAGAAATAATATAAATAAACTGTATTAAATATGTTCAAGGTGCTAATGGATACCATGTACAAAGGACTAAAGGTGACCAGTAAAATAATGTCTTAACAAATAGAGACTGCCAGTAAGGAGATAGAAATTATAAAAGGACACCAGATAGAAATTAACAATAATCTTTCTCAAACTCTTCCAAAAAATAGAAGGCAACTCATTCTAGAATGACATTAACACCCTGATACCAAAGCAAAAAAAAATAAAATAAATCACAATGTACCTTATGAATATGGATGCAAATCGTCTATAAAATACTAACAAACCAAATTCAGCAGCAAATTGCAACAAAATACTAGCAAACCAAATATGGCAGCATATTGGAAGGACTATACACCACGACCCAGTGAAACTTATCCCATAAATGCAGGAGTGGTTAAACATAAATATCAATTAATTAAGAGAATGAACAAAAATGATTATATTAATTGATGCAGAAAAATCATTTGACACACTCCAATACCCTTTCATAATAAAATCACCCAACAAACTAGAAATGTAAGGAAACTGCTTGTATCTGATTAAGGACAGTTATGGAATGCCCACGGCTGACATCACTCACATTGGTGAAAAAGTAAAAGTTTCCGTAACGTCAGGAACAAATCAAGGATGCTTGACTTCACAACTCTTATTCCATATTATTATGTAAATACTAGCCAGAAAAGTTAGGAAAAAAAAAAATAGGAAATGGCATTCAAATTTGAAAAGAAGTAAATTTGTTCCTATTCAAATGACATGATCTTATATACAGAATATCCTAAGAAATACTCTGGGCTCAAGCATAACAATGATTGTGAGGATGGCACAGGACAGAGCAGTGTTTCCTTCTGTTGTACACAGGAGTCGCTGTGAGTCAGAACAAACTCGACATCACCTAACAACAACAACAAAGAATACACACACACACAACAAACCAACAAAAACAAAAATGAACTATTAGATTTAATATACAAATCCAACAAAATTGCAGGATGTCAGATGAACACACAAAAATCAGGTTTTGACTAGAGCTCTGGAGAACCAAACTTGATAAAAACTTGATATCTCTGCTTATTTGTTTATTCATTCATTCATTCATCTCTCTCTATTTATTTACTGATTACTCTCTTATACTTTAGATTTCTTCAATACCAAACTTTAGCTCTTTGAACCTTATCAGAGAGAGTGACTGTATGTACAAGGCTTATTTTAAGTAATTCTCCCTGTAGATAGTTTGTTCTAGTTTTGTTTATTTTTCTCTTGAAACTTTAGTAGAACCATGTCACACTGGGATGGGGAAAGCTTTTAGAAGGATTTGTGTCCACATTTGAGCAAAGCAGTGGACGAGATGCTTCCATCCTTGAATCTATCTTAGTTCATGTAAAATAATAATCCAAAAAGGCAGTAAAAACAGCATCATCATTAATAATCATCATTAAAGCTAATATTTATTGAGGGCTTACAGCATGCTGGACAACATTGTAAGTTGTTTGGCCCCTGAGAGATGTCTCTCTTTTTATGCCACAGGAAGAGTTCTAGGTTTTCATGTTCTCATACCCATCCAAAGTAGCTGACAACTATCTGTGTATAATACACTTAAATATTTTTCTCACACAATATCAAGTGATAATAATAATAAAACAATAACAACAAGCACCACTTAAAGGTATCAAACCTAACTTCAGAGGTAGATTTTCATTGAAACTTAAGAAACTTGAACTGCAGATCTTCTCACCTGTGCAGGCCTCTTCCACAGTCATATCAATTTTATATTTGTATTTTTGCTCTCTTGTTCTTAAAGAAAATGCCAGAAACAGTACAAGTTTCACAGTATTCAAAACTTAAATATGTCACTTCGACATTCTAGAAATCCTTCCACAAGTGACTGAATGTGAGGCAAATGTTGACTATTCATAGGACTCAATCGTTCAGTAAAAATCTGAGATTAGGGTTCCTAAACACCTGTGTTTCATCCTAAAACTGATTCAGTGATTGTTGGCCCCTGGAGTTTTCTCTGGAAGGTGATTTAGAGAATAATGAGACAAAATATTTCAAATTAAGGAATAATTATTATAAATTATAATTTATGAATTATAAAATAACATATATATCATAATTGGAGAAAAATGAAGATAAGATCTTACGATGTGACTTACATCCCTGTCTGTACACGAGAGAATAAACCTGTGTATTTTTTTCCCAAAATCTAACCCACATCGAGTTTCTTCTTAAGTCATTGCAATTTTTCTTTTCCCATTCTTGAGCACAGCAGCTATTTCATGTCATCCCACAGAATCAGGTAAGGGAATTGACTGGTTAAAACTTCAACTCACTTCAATTTTTACAGATTAAGTACATCTCGTCGAAATAGAACAACGTTATTGAGCACCATGCCAAAATCTAAATTCTACTCTACACGTGGGCACTTTAACCCTTAGGGATCACAGCATCTGTATTTGATCTGTGGACTTTCAGAAATCGGAGTCCCTTACTTCCATGGCCAAGCCAACCTTCCTATTTTGGGAATAAAATTATTGCAAAATTTAGCACATTAATAATATCCTCAGTATTTCATGCATATTTTGTATAGAAAAAAAATCAAACTATACATTAGCTGATTACTATGTGGAGTCAAAATCTACGTACATATTTTAAAGGTAAAATAGTTAACTTTTAAAAAAATTTTTTAAAGCAATCAGCTAATATCAATTATTTGATTTTTTTTTTCACTTGAACAAATACATTTTGAGGCTTGACCCTTTGTTCATTCCCCTCCCTCCCCCCAGGAATGCAGACACCAGGACTAATGAAATATCACTTGTAATTTGTACAATGTGCTTAACCATGGACTAGAGGTCTAGTTTTCCCATAAGGTCTCTGAGAAACAAAGTATGAATTCCACCCTGATCAGGCAGCCAGCCTGTGTCCACCGAGAGGTTTAAAGTCTATATAAGGACGAGAAAATGAGTTTGAACATTTGATTCTTTTTTCTACTAAATTTTTTCATGGTAAATGATTGAAGACTTATTTGCTGAGGCAAAAAAAAAAAGCAATCCTGCAAGCTCATAGAATGGTAACACTTCCTAAAATGTGTTTCAAATTAGAGATTTCACAGCTTTGGATTTCTTTGTGAATTTATTTTTCTGTCATCCTGTAGAAGTGTCAAGTAGCTTGATTTTCCTAATATATGCAGTTTTGTCTGTGACTTTTTAATATATATGACAAATAAATAATATAATTTAACTTAAAAATTTTTGAAAGACAGACTTGCTGTGCCTCTCTAATACTGTGCCCAAGTGGGGTGACAGGAAAATCGTCTGTGTAATTTTGCAGATCCATTTCCCAACTCCCTGTTTAGTGATTTATTTTTTTTTTTAAAAAAAAGTCTTCTAGGAGAATGAAACAGATCTCTATATGAAAGATGATATATCTCAATTAAAATAAAATTTTAAACTATTTTTTATATATGTAAAATAATCTATATGTCTAACTGGAAACCCTGGTGGCGTAGTGGTTAAGTGCTACAGCTGCTAACCAAGAGGTCGGCAATTCAAATCTGCCAGGCGCTCCTTGGAAACTCTATGGGGCAGTTCTGCTCTGTCCGATAGGGTCGCTATGAGTCGGAATCAACTCGATGGCAGTGGGTTTCTAATGAAAAAGAATATGGTTTTCAACACGGTGGCTGATTTTTCAGTTTTAAAAACATGGCCTGCTAGAGTTAAAGCAGTTTTGTTCATAATAACAACCATTCAGATTTCAAATAACTCTTTTGGGCCATTTATTACTCTGAATTTAACCTAAAATATTATAATACCTTGAATACTTTGCTACAATTCGTGTCAAAAAGATCAATATACAACTAATCTCAGGGACACTATTTAAAGGAATGTGTTTTATTTGAAAAATTATGTAGTGAATAGTATTTTTCTTGCATGCCCATTTCCTTTGATTTGGGCAATTTCTGGGCTGGCTAGATTATCCACATTACATTTGGATGATCTCTGCAAAAATTGAATACCCAGGTATGTTATCTGAGATTAATTTGGCCATATATTGATTTTAAATTTTCTTAGGACAGCAATCACAAAAGAGCAAGGTAAGAGACGTGTCTTTGTAAAGCGAGAAAAGGGTAGGGTTTGAAGGTCCAGTGCAACCCCTACTGGGCAGCATGGCCCTGGAGGCATCACTAGTAGTCTTGATTGGGGTAGAAAAAAATGTTTCTTTCTTATTTTTGCCTTGCCACTTTGTATTATGCTCAAGGCATAGTCATATTCAACAATATTATTGGAATGGTGAAAGGTTGTAAACTATTTCAAGCGATACAAATTCGTGGTGAGAATCTTTGCAGTTGAATTAAAATACTTTGTAAATTGTTTTATTTCAAGTGAAATATATATGCATACATGCATGTGCATATATATTTCTATATATAATGTGTAGCTGTCTAGTTTTCATAACTGATTTTGAATACATGCACATTATCTCACCAAGCTGATATTTTTTAGTTCCCTTATCTGTTTTTATCGTGTACTCATCATTCCAAATTGCTTCTGTAAAATATATTAAGTTTACTATACTTCTACAAATTTTTTATACAATGAAAATTCCTAACATGATATTGTTAGTTCAAAAAAAAAAAAGTATGCCTTAGTTTATACAAACTTGGCTGACTATAGATAATGTAAAAAATAAAATTTCTACTAGATTAAATTTGCATATGAACTTATAAGCTTTATTTGCAATTCATGAATAGGAAGTTTCAGACAATAGCTTCCCAATTCATGAATAGCAGATATAGTTTATGAGCTCATATACAAATTAATCTTGTAGAAGTTTCATTTTCAACAGATTTCTGGTGATGGAGAAGGGATTAATGGGACATTCTGAACTAGGTTAAGCCCAGCAGGCAAGTCCTAACTGGTTAGTTTACATTTCGGCTTCTGAGAAGGACAGGCATTTACTGAACGAAGACTTACATTTTGGTGTGCTCATGTGACTGCAACTTGGACCAAGTATAGTCAAGTTAATGGTAAATATAACTGATGATGAGTCATTGAATTTTATATGCCAGAATTGTATTAGTACTTGCATGTGTATAATCAACAATTGTTATTGTCAGTTAATTTTGTGCTTTGCTGCTAACCAAAGGGTTGGCGGTTCGAGTCTACCAGCCACTCCTTGGAAACCCTATGGGGCAATTCTACTCTGTCCTATAGGGTCTCTGTGAGTCGGAATCAACTCAACAACAAGGGGTTTTATATTAAAGTTGGCTAGTTTTTAATTGAAAATATTTTCTATTTCTTAACGTTGTTCTGCAATAAGAATTATCCAAAACTTCTGAATTTTAAAAAAGCCATCAGTAGTCTTTTGATTTCATATCCTGATTGAGAAGCAAGTGATAAACTTTTACTAATTGCCACTTCTTCCAAGTGCAGTTTAAATGTAAATTTCCCCAATTAATATAACAGGACTAAGTAAAATTAAAAATGCCATTCTTGACATGCTTCTTGGGTTAAATTTAGTTGAATAATTGTTAACTTCTATTTTAATGATTCGTTCTCCAAACATCCCTTAGGTCTGGCATATAGATAGATAGATAGATAGATAGATAGATAGATAGATAGATAGATAGATAGATAGATAGATAGATAGATAGATAGATAGATAGATAGATAGATAGATAGATGATAGGTAGGTAGGTATGTAGATAGGTAGGTAGGTAGATAGATCGATCGATCTTTTTTTTTTGGAGGGCTTTGTCAATGAATTCCCATTTACACTTACAGATGTTATCTATATAACCACCAATTCATTTAGAAGAGCTAAAATATTCCTGACCCACAAATGTTAATATAATTAAAAAAAATTTTTTTTCTTACAATGTATAAAGTGTAGCCAATACAAATTCAAAATTGAAAAATGGAGTCAAGAAAATTTTTTTAAAGAATATTATACCATGTTTAACCAACAGTGCAATTCTAAACTACATATATGAAGGAATTGAGTGAAAGATTTTTTCACAACACATGAACATGTCTCTAGTCTATCATCATGAAGATATTTACAAGGGGAGTAATAACTCATGATGGCAAATCATCTAAATGTTTTATCCCCATATTATATTTTTATTCTGTGATCAATTTTAAAGAAACGTTATTTTTATTTTATTTTTTCAAAATGCCCATTGCTCAATAGACACAGATTCAGTGCATAAAAACCCAAAACCAAACCCATTGCTGTTGAATTGATTCTGACCTATAGTACCCTATAGCACAGAGAAAAACTGCCCCATAGAGTTTCCAAGGAGTGCCTGGTGGATTCAAACTGCTGACCTTTTGGTTAGCAGTCGTTGCACTTAACTACTACACTACCAGGGTTTCCTGTATAAAAACAGGGAGAGACAGTCACCTAAGCTGATTAAAGGGAATTCTACTGCATTTAATAATCATTTTGTTTTCTCTCAAAGGTCAGTGTTGTTAATGGAATTTTCAGATATGGTCTGCTTTGTTTTGATTTAAGCCATGAAGACATAAAATCAAACTTTTGGAGCAGAGTTGATATTTCTTGGCCTTTTCCAATATGGCCAAATGAACAAGATACTCTTCGTTGCCATTACTGTCATCTTCTCAGTGACTTTGATGGGAAATATCACACTGATCCACCTCATCCGATTGGACACTCTGCTCCACACTCCCATGTACTTCCTCCTCAGTCAGCTCTCCTTCATTGACATGATGTACATCTCCACCACGGTACCCAAGATGGCAACAAACTTCCTGTCAAATAGTAAGACCATTACTTTTTTAGGTTGTGAGATTCAAAGCTTTCTGTTTTTGACTCTTGGTGGAACTGAAGCTCTTCTTCTTGGTTTCATGTCTTATGATAGATACATAGCAATCTGTCACCCTTTACATTATCCTGTGCTCATGAGCAAGACGATCTGTTTGTCCATGGTCACATGTGCATGGGCCAGTAGTTCTATCAATGCTTTAATACATACACTGTATGTATTTCAACTTCCATTCTGCAGATCTCGGATCGTTAATCACTTTTTCTGTGAAGTTCCATCTCTATTGCCTTTGGTGTGTCAGGACACCTCCCAGTATGAGTATACTGTCCTCTTTAGTGGCCTTATCATTCACTACTACCTTTCATAGCCATTTTGGCTTCTTATGCGCGAGTGCTTATTGTGGTTTACCAGATGAGCTCAGGTAAAGGGCAGGCAAAAGCCATCTCCACGTGTTCCTCTCATCTGATGGTGGCAAGCCTATTCTATGGGACTACTCTCTCCACCTATACAAGCCACATTTCTTGCATTACCCTGAGGAAGATAAAGTGGTGGCGGTGTTTTACAGTATCGTTACACCTCTTCTGAACCCATTTATCTACAGTCTGAGGAATAAGGAGGTCATGGGGGCCATGAGAAGAGTGCTGGGAAAATGGATATTTGTACAGAAAATATGACTTTAGGAACCCTTTATAGTTTGAGACTGAACAACATGATTTGATTAGCCTACTGTCTAGAGAGATGTAAGCTCAAAGAAATGTTTACAAAATAAATAAATGTAACAATGCCTTGGTTTCTCCACTTTTCAGAAATAAGTAAAGCATTGTTATTGGAACTGGGTGGATTTGCTGTGTAAAAGCAAGAGAATGGTTGCCATTATCAACTTTATCTTCTAAAGCAATAGATTTAATCCCTGTCAACACAATGCTCCCATGTCATAACAAATTTTTAGTACCTTTTTTAATATTCTGAAATAAAATGCACATGAAATATAATTTACCATATAATACATAATATCAGGAAAATACATATGATGACCAAACTATAATATAGAGCAAAACGTATACAACCATTTGTTTATTCATTCATTGAGCAAGGGCATTAATGCTTTAACTCTGTATGTTTTTTACCAAAAAGTATTAATCACCATGAAGAAGAACTAAGTGGAAAATTGGAATCGGGAAAACAAAGGATATTTGCAATGTTAAGTCAAACAGAGAAGGGAGAACCAAGAATGCAACATTTGTCAAAAACTAAAAGGAGTCGAGGACAAGAGACAAGTGGATATCTGTGGATGAATGTTCTGGGAAGAGCAAAGAACAAGTGAGAATTCCCTGAGGTGGGGACATGCCCAGCATAGTCACAAAAGATCAAGGAGTAAATTGGTGAGACACAGAAAATAGGTATATGTTTTAGAGCTGGGTCTTACAGTGTAAATTAGATCGATGTGAGGATTGTGGCTTTGAACCTAAAACAATGGGGTACCATTGCAGAGTTGTAGTAGAGAACTGATGTGGGCAGAAGAAAGCCATTGCAGTAGTCCAGCTGTGACAAGATATTACCTTGGACCAAGGTGATATTAGTGGAGAGGCAAAGACTGGGCAGATTCAGGAGACTGGGAGAAAGCAGACATTTGAGTTTTGTGGACACATGGGATGTGAAATACTATGAAATAAGAAGCTTTCAGAATTGGGCTAAAACTTGAAATTAACAACTGGAAGTGTGAAACTGTCATCATTACAGCTTGAGGGAAACCACAGGTGGAGCATTTCATCATTCATCATCTCTTATGCTCCTTTCATGTTAATGCCTTGGGCCCACAATTACAATCATTATTCTGGCTTCTATCGCCATTAAATAGAAGCTCTTATTTCTCATCACCATTGAGTCGAAACTTTTAAATCAGAAAATAAGTTCTCTTTGATGTCTGGCTTTTTTTCCTAAACATGTTTAAAAGGTTTAACCATATTTTTGAGTGTCTCCATCATTTTTATTACAAAGCTGAATTCCATCATATGGCTTAGAATAATTATTTCCATTCTGATGTCAGAAATGTTTGACTATAATGAATAAAACTACCATAAAGCTTCCTGTACAAGTGTTTTTTGAGAACACGTGAACTCTATTCTCTTGTACATATACCTAAATTGAAATTGCTTGGTCATAAATTAGGCACGTTTAGCTCTAATAAAAAAAAAAAAAAATTTTTTTTTTTAGCGTTATCCAAATTGGATTTAATCATTTATTTTCCAATCAGTAATATATGAAAACTTCCTAGAGTCTGAGTGTTGATAACGAATAATGCAGTGGGTTGCTAAACTACTTGGTGCTAAATATAAAGTGGGATATAAGCCATGAGAGCAAAATACAACCAGTGTGCCATCAGTGCATGAACAATGGTATTGGAAGGAAGCGTACATTTCTGTGAAGTATTTTAGAGATTCACTGACAAGATTTTTTTGGATCCATTGTCAATAATTTTAATAATTATATGTAATGGCCTTTAGGAACACTCATTTTTGGTTCAAGACAAAATGTGTTTATTGGTCTATGAATGCCTTACTTCGGTCAGTTTGTTTATAATATAATGTATACCTGTAAGTTCACCACCCAACCCAACAACTAAAATAGTAAATTTATCTTTAGTGGTCCTCCAACTCATGGCGAGCCCATGTGTGTCAGAGTAGAACTGTTCTTGGTAGGGTTTTCAACGGCTTATTTTTCTAATGTAGATCACCAATCCATTCTTCTGAGGTGCCTCTGGGTAGACTCAAACCACCAAGCTTTCAGTTAGCAGTGACTATGTTAACTGTTCGCACCATCCAGGGACTCCTCATATCCTCCTGTACCTCCACCATCATTCTGAATTTTTGGATTTTTAATTCTCTTGCTATAATTATAATATAGAATTCATAGGGTATTAGAAAATATTTTTAGATGCTGTAGAACTTAATAAAGGGGTCTTAAGTTGTAGATAATCTTTTTGAAAATTGTTTTTTCAGTTGACATTACTAATGCTCCAGGTTGAATGAAATGACAGCCCATTCTATTTTACAGTTGAATGACATTCTATTTTAAGACTATACTACACATTTATCCATTTTTTGTTGTTGGTGTTGTTGCTGATAGATGCTGGTTTTATTTCTAGTTGTCTACTATTATATACAATGCACTTTTAAACATTGTTGCATTTGTCTCCTGTTTCCCATAAACAAGAGTTTGTATTTTGTATATATCTATGAATGGAATTGGTGGTGAAATTACTTACGTGTGTAAACCATTTGTGTTTTACATAAAGTTTGAAATTCTAATTTATACTTACTATCAAACACGAAAATAACAAATCCATATTTTAATAAATGTACATTCAAATTTAATGAATTTTAACATATTTAAATATTTTTCACACAGACAGATTGCATGAAAGTTCACGTCTGCAGACCACATCAGTCGCTGAAGTATATGGTTGCATGTCCAGTTGCTAGCTTCAAGTTTCAGGTAATCTCCACCCCAGCTTCTTGATCTTGGCTTTAGAGTTTTATACATCCTTGATCTTTTATTATTGTAATTAATTTTTGTAGTATTTTTGACCATTTTCATGCTTTTGAGTTCCAGTAGAGCCTAAACCTGACTAAACACGATGCCTAAACTTCAATAGCTATAGCTAACAAACTTTTTTTAAGTAAATAGCAATTTGAAGGATGATTTGTGTAAGTGATATAGAATAAAGAAATCCATATACAGTACATTCACAACTAATCACATAGATTATCGCAAATTGAACAAACCTATATGAAAGTAGTAACATATTATTAGCACTTGAGAAGATTCCTCATGCCTCCCCCAGCTGCTGCCCATACTTACATGTAATGAAACAATTATATTTAAGTGCATTATCCATGAATTATACTGAACAGTGAAAAAATAAATAATTTCAACTATTACATAAATTCAATATAATCCCCATTAGAATCCCATCAGTGTGTGCATGTGTGTGTGTTTAATTTACAAGTTGGCTATAGAATTTATACAAAATGATGCAAAAAACAGTAATAGCTCAAAGGGAATTTTAAAAATAATAAAATGAGATGCATCATTCTACATGATATCAAAAATTTGTATTGATATAATTATAGACCAATGGCAGAGAATACATAATTCAGATGCACACATATGTGTACAATTATGAGTCACATATGTCAGGTGCTTGTATGGGGAGTAATAAAAGGATACACATTTCAGTGAAAGTTGTTGGATCAATTGTATATCCGTGTATATTTTTAAAAAATGAGATGTGGATAATGTCAGTGAAAATGACCAAGTTGATAGCCTCAGATACCTTCTGTGGAGGGCCTGTTCCTGCACAGAAACAACAACAAAGCAAAAAGTGTTAGAATCAACTTTTTTAGAAATTTAGAAAGTTTTAAAATATTTACAGCAACCAAGCAAATACTGAAATAAGAGAAAACCAGAAAACCAAACCCACTCCCGTCAAGTCGATTGCGACTCATAGCAACCCTATAGGACAGAGTAGAGCTGCACCATAGAGTTTCCGAGGAGCGTCTGGTGGATTCGAACTGCTGACCTCTTGGTTAGCAGCCATAGCACTTAACCACTACACCACCAGTGTTTCTGAAATAAGAGAAAGGCCACTTAAAAACATCAGGAGAGGGGATGTTACAGAAAACAGTGTGTTAAGAAGGTATAGGATTCATTCCCTCCACTGAAGCAATGAAAAACAAAAATCAAACCCAATGCCGTCGAGTCGACTCCCACTCATAGCGACCCTATAGAACAGAGTAGAACTGCCCCATAGAGTTTCCAAGGAGCGCCCGGAGGCTTCGGACTGCCGACCCTTTGGTTAGCAGCCGTAGCACTTAACCACTAGGCCGCCAGGGTTTCCCTGAAGCAATGAATAAGTGGAAAAAAAAAACTGACAGAATAAACATTAAATGCTTTGTGAGAAAAGATGCTGTTGAATTTTGATGAAAAATTGTGGCATTTTTGTTTATTCACCTACTATCCCCCATTCTCCACTTGGCAGCTGCCATGAAGACAGCAGCCCACACTCCTGGTGTGGCTTGCTGGTGCCAGGGTGTGGACAAGACAGATCTTTTTTCTAAAAATGTTGTTGTTGTTTATTTTGACCAATCTGGTAGTTCCAGAGATACCTGCTCTGAGATAGGCCTTGGCTTTACTCCTCTCAGACATGAGTGGCTACCAGGTGGTATCTGTCTGTCAAAAGCCTTAAAGACATGTAATGCCATAACCAGCTTAGGTAAGGAATGGAGAACAGGGAAAGAAGCAGACAAACCTGATAGCCTGGAAAAGAAGAGGCTGACGAGGCTAATGCATGGGAGAATAAACTGTTTGTAGAGATACTGAATGTACTGAAGGATCAGAGATCCAATGCACATACCCAGGTTGAATGCATGCTCAGACAAGACCTAAGAGGACCCTAGGTTTGAGCCTCTGGCAGATCTTTGGGCTCTGCACAAACGGAGGTATAGACTAAGGCCCAATTGTAGGTGGCCTGGCTAAGCATTGAAAGAGTACCTAATTCAGAGTCAATCTTCAATGACCAGGAAAGGGTTTTTAGTTTTCTTTTTCTTCTCTTTTTGACTCCAAAAAAGGTCTCTATCAGGTCACTGGTTGACCACTAAAATAACTGAAGATAGACTTCAGTGACCACACATGGCAAAGAAAACAGTCTATGCAAAATAATAAATACATATAAACAAATAAATAGTTTGGAAATGTCACTAAACAGATGACCGCAGCCCTCAACAATAACAGCAAGCACTAGGTAGGCTGGAGAATCTGTTTTTCAGAGTTAACACATAAAATTCACAAAGCCCAGTATTTGGTAAAAATACTAGGCATGCCAAGAAACAGGAAGTACAACCAATTCACAGGAAAAAAAAAATCGGTAAAAGCAGTCCCTGAAGAACCAATGACATGGAATTGCTAGGCAAATCGTTTAAATCTACTGTGTTAAACATGGTCAAAGACCTAAAGGAAATCAGGAGAATAATGTCTCAACAAATAGAGAATATCAATAATGACAAAGAAATTATAAAGAAGGCATCAAATAGAAATTAACATCAATCTTTCTCAAACTTTTCCAAAAATTAAAGGAAGGAATAATTTGTAACTCAATCCATGATGCTATCAGCATCCTGATATTTAGCCAGACAAAGCCATCAGAAAAAAATATTGCATAGAAATATCTATGGAAATCCTCAACAAAATAGTAAAACTCCAATCCAGCAGCATATTAAAAGAACCATATGCCGTAACCCTGTGTGCTTTATCCCACAAGTGCAGCATATATAAAAGTCAATCAGTGTAATGCAACACATTAATAGAATGTAGGGAGAGGGGGATGATCTACCAACTGATGCAGAAAAAAGCGTTTAACAAAAAACACTCAAAAATCAGAAATAAAAGGGAACTTTTTTTCCTATTGTGTGAGAGTCAAAAATGGCCTCTGTGTATTAGCCCCAAGTTGTTTACTTCTTCAAGTAAGCTGAGGTGTATTATATGAGAGAAAAAAAAAAACTGGCATGAAACTCAAACTTGTACATGTCCAACTGATTTAAAAATAGCCCAAATTTTTAGCCACTTAAAACCTGCCTGTTTTACATACCCTGCAAAACTGGACTCAACTTCTGCTAGTCCTAAAAAAAAAAAAAAAAAAGATAAATTCCTGTAGTTATAAAGACCCTAAGATGCTGCTGCTTTTAGAGCTCTCTGACCCAGAGACTTATCACCTGGCTGCAGAAGGATATTGCTTCTCACCCCTGGGAGCTTTCTTGCTCTCTTCTCCTTCTGATGCTACCTGTGACTCTAGCCTCTGAAAGACCTTCTGCTACAGGGACCACCCCCTTGCATGTGACTTTCAATGTGTTGGCCCCATTAAATAGCTTGTTGTGCAATACTGTCATATAGCTCTGAATTTCCTTCACCTCAGTACACTTCCTTAAAATGATAAAGGACAGTTGTGAAAAGCCAACAATTAACATTACACTCAATGGTGAAAGACTGAAAGATTTTGCCATAAAATCAGGAACACGGCAAGGATATCTCTTTTCCCTACTTCTATTCAACACTGTGGTCTTTTTGTTCACCTCTGTGAATGTGAAAACTGGACAATGAAAAAAGAAGGCAGAAGAAGTACTGATGCGTGGAAGTGTGGTGTTGGTGAAGAATATTGAATGTACCATGGATTAACAAAAGAACAAAAAAATCAGTCTTACAATAAAACAATGAAATGTTCCTTAGGAATGAGGATGGCAAGACTTCATCTTACTTACTTTGGACACATTATCTGCAAAGACCGATCACTAGGAAAAGAAGTCCTGTTAGGTGAAGTAGAAGATCACAAAAATAAAGGAAACCCTCAAAAAGATGGATTGACGCAATAACCACAACAATGGACTCAAACATACCAACAATCATTAGGATGGCACGGGACCAGGGAAAATTTCTTTCTCTTATATATTAGGTTACTTTGAGTAGAAGCCAACTAAATAGCAACTGCTCTCAACAGCAACATTCGGCGCAAGACATCAACAACAACATAGCTACAGCTTATCTTCATATAAAACAAAACACCACCAGTTGCAGGAGAATCAAACGCAACTCACAGTGACCCGCTGGGTGTCGGAGTGGAACTGGGCTCCGTCAGTAGGCTGCACTGTGTGTCTGCACCATAATTTGTTTCCCATTCGTCTGTTGGTGAGCATTTAGGTTGTTTACATCTTTGTGCTGTTGTGAATAGTGCTCCCATGGACATGGTATGCATGTGTCTATTCCTGCGACTGCTCTTACTTCTCTTGGGTATATTCCTATGAGTGCGATTGCTGGATCTTATGGTATTTCTACTTCTAGCTTTTTAAGGAAGCACCAGATTGTTTTCCAAAGTGATTGTATCATTTTACATTCTCACCAGCAGTGCATGAGAGTCCAATCTCTCCACAACCTCTCCAACATTTTTATTTTGTGTTTTACGGATTAACCAAACCCATCGCCATCGAGTTGTTTCTGACTCATAGAGACCCTATAGGACAGAGTAGAACTGCCTTGTGGAGTTTCCAAGGAGCGCCTGGTGGATTCAAACAGCCAACCTTTTGGTTTACAGCATTTAACCACTACACCACCAGGGTTTCCATTTTTTGGATTAGTGCCAGTGTTATTGGGGTGATAAGGCATCTCTTTGTAGTTTTAATTTGTATTTCTCTGGCGGCTAATGATCACGAGCATTTCCTTGTGTGTACATTAGCCACCCGAATATCTTTTTTGGTGCAGTGTCTGTTCATATGCTTTGCCCATTTTTAATTTTTTTATTTGTCTTTTTGTTGTTGAGGTGTTGCTGTATTTTGTGGATTTTAATGATTAGACCCTTACCAGATATGTCATAGCTAAAAATTTCTTCCCGATCTGTAGGTTCTGTTTCTACTCTTTTGGTGAAGCCTTTCGATGAGCATAACTGATTTTTAGCAGATCCCAGTTATCTAGTTTCTCTTCTGATGTTTCTGCATTGCTAGTTATGGTTCCGTTTATGTCATGTATTAGGCCTCCTAGCATTGTCCCTATTTTTTCTTCTGTGATCTTTATCATTTTAGGTTTTATATTTAGGTCTTTGATCATTTTGAGTTAGTTTTTGTGCATGATGTGTGGTATGGGTCCTGTTTCTTTTTTTTGCAGACAGATATCCAGTTATGCCAGCACCACGTGTTAAAGAGGCTGTCTTTTCCCCCATTTAATGGACTTTGGGCCTTTGTCAACTATCAGCTGCTCATAAACCAAACCCACTGCTGTCGAGTCGATTCCGACTCATAGCGACCCTATAGGACAGAGTAGAACTGCCCTGTAGAGTTTCCAAGGAGCACCTGGTGGATTCAAACTGCCAACCTTTTGGTTAGCAGCTGTAGCAATTAACCACTACGCCACCAGGGTTTCAGCTGCTCATAGGTGGATAGATTTACGTCTGGGTTCTCAATTTTGTTATATTGGTCTATGTGTCTGTTGTACCAGTACCAGGCTGTTTTGACTATCATGGTGGTATAATAGGTTCTAACATCAGGTAGTGTGAGGCCTCCCACTTTGTTCTTCTTCTTCAGTAATTCTTTACTTATTTGGGGCTTCTTCCTTTTCCATATGAAGTTTGTGATTTGTTTCTCCAACATGCTAAAAGTTGTCATTGGAATTTGGATTGAGATTGCATTATATCTGTAGATCACTTTGGGAAGAATTGACATTTTCATAGTGTTGAGTCTTCCTGTCTATCAGCATGGTATGTTTTTCCACTTATGTAGGTCTCTTTTGATTTCTTGCAATAGTGTCTTGCAGTTTTCTTTATGTAGGTTTTTTACATCTCTGTTTAAATTTATTCCTAAATACTTTATCTTCTTGGGGGCTATTATAATGGTATTGATTTGGTGATTTCCTCTTGGAAGTTCTCTCTTTTGGTGCAGAGGAATCTGACTGACTTATGTATGTTTATCTTATATCCTGGTATTTTGCAAAATCTTCTATTAGTTGTAGTAGTTTTCTTGTGGATTTTTGGGGGTTTTCCATGTATAAGACCATATCATCTGCAAATAGGGATACTTTTACTTCTTCCTTACCAATTTGGATGCACTTTATTTCTTTTTCTTGCCTTATTGATCTGGCTAGGGCCTCCAGTACAATGTTGAATATGAGTGGTGATAAAGGGAATCCATGTCTGGTTCCCCTTCTGAAGGGGAATGCTTTAAGACTCTTCATTTAGGATGATGTTGGTTGTTGGCTTTGCATAAATGGCCTTTATCATGTCCAGGAATTTTCATTCTATTCCTATTTCGCTGAGAGTTTTTATCAAGAATGGGTTTTGGACTTTTTAAAATATCTTTTCTGCATCAATTGATAAGATCATGTGGTTCTTGTCTTTTGTTTTATTTATGTGATGGATTACATTGATTGTTTTTCTAATGTTGAACCATCCCTGCGTACCTGGTATGAATCCCATGTGGTCATGGTGAATTATTTTTTGATATGTTGTTGAATTCTATTGGCTAGAATTTTGTTGAGGATTTTTGGGTCTATATTGGTGAGGGATATTGGTCTGTAATTTTCTTTTTTTGTGGATCTTTACCTGACTTTTCTATCATGGTTATGTTGGCTTCATAGAATGAGTTTGCGAGTATTCCATCCTTTTCTATGCCTGAAATGCCTTTGGTAGTAATGGTGTTAACTCTTCCCTGAAAGTTTGGTAGAATTCTCCAGTGAAGCTGTCTGGGCCAGGGCTTTTTTGCTGTTGTTGGTTTTTATTTTTTTTAATTATCTCTTCAATCTCTTCTTTTGTTGTGGGTTTATTTAATTTTTCTACCTCAATTTGTGTTAGTTTAGGTAAGTAGTGTGTTCCTAGAAATTTGACCATTTCTGCTAGATTTTCAAATTTGTTAGAGTACAATTTTTCATAGTATTCTGTTATGATCCTTTTCATTTCCATTGGGTCTGTTGTGATATCACCCATTCCATTTCTTATGTAGGTTATTTGCTTCCTCTCCTGTTTTTTCTTTTGTCAATTTGACCAATGGTTTATTGATTCTGTTGATCTTTTCAAAGAACCATCTTTTCGTATTGTCTACTCTTTCAATTGTTTTCCTATTCTCTATCTCATTCATTTCTGCTCTAACCTTTATTATTTCCTTTCTTCTAGTGCCTGAGGGCTTCTTTTGTTTCTCTCTATTTGTTCAAGTTCTAGGGGTAATGTTTTGATTTTGGCACTTTCTTCTTTTTGAATGTGTGCATTTATTGTTATAAACTGACCTCTAAGCACTGCTTTTGCTGTTTCCCAAAGGTTCTGGTGAGACATGTTTTCATTATCATTTAATTCTATGAATTTATTTTTTCCATCCTTGATTTCTTCTATAATCCAGTAGTTTTTAAGCAAGGTGGTGTTCTGTTTCCATGCATTTGATTTTTTTTCCTTGCTGTTTCTGTTATTGATTTCTAATTTTATGTCATTATAATCAGAAAAGATGCTGTGTAAAATTTCAGTGTTTTGAATTCTGTTAAGGTTTGCTTTGCAGCCCCATATGCAGTTTATTCTGAAGGATGTTCCATGTGAGTTGGAAAAGAATGTACACTTGGCTGCTGCTGGATAGATTTCTGTATATGTCTATGGTCTTCTGTATCTTTATTTTCTTTCTACATGTTCTGTTCTTCATTGAAAGTGGTGTGTTGAAGTCTACTATTATGATGGATTATCTATTTCTCTTTCTATTAGGGTTTGTTTTGTGTGGCTTGGAGCCATCTCATTAGGTGCTTATGTATTTATTATAGTTATGTCCTCCTGGTGTATTGACCCTTTAAAGGTTAAGCTGTGTCCTTTCTTATCCTTTGTGGTGAATTTTGCTTTAAATATGTTTTGTCAGAGATTAATATTGTCTCTCCTGCTCTTTTTTTGTGGTTGTTTACTTGATATTTTTTTCCCATTGTTTTAGTTTTAGTTTGTTTGTGTCTTTGAGTCTAAGTCGTGTCTGTTATAGGCAGCATATAGACAGATTGCATTTTTTTAATCAGTTTTGCCACTGTTCATCTCTTTATTAGCGCATTTAGTCCATTTACTTTCAGTGTAATTACTGATTGGTACGAGTTCAGTGCTGTCATTTTGTTGTTGTTGTTGCTTGTTTTTTTGGTGGTGCTGGCGGTTTCTTTGTTCCACTTAATTTTCTGTGCTGTTGAGTGGTTTTTCTTATGTATTCTCTTTTCATATTTTTTCATTATTGTTTATTTTGTTTTTGCTAAGTCCTCATGTTTTTCTTATTTTGATGGGTAGGTTTGTTAGCGTCCTTTGTGGTTACCTTAAAATTTACCTTTATTTTTCTAAATTTAAACCAACATTTTATTTCTTAATATTGCCTTTAACGTCCTCTCCATATGTTCTGGTGTGGCACAGGTGTCCAGGTTTTCAGTCACCAAATGTGTGGTGCAGACTCTCACCTACCGTCCCAGACTGTCAGGGCTGCAGATTGGTGTTTGAAGCGGGAGCAGGTATCCGGATGCTGTAGGGGGTATGTGTGGAACAAGGCAGGGGGCTGATGGCTGCCCCTGGATGCCTTGGTGAGGGTGTGTTCCTTTTTCCCGAGAGCATGTAGTGAGGGGTATTGCAGCTGGTCCTTGGGCACACAGTCCTTTTGACTGTAGGGAATGGGAGACACCGTTTATTCTCAGACCCCTATTACACGAGTGGCTAGACGGAGTGAGGAAACCCTGGCGGTGTAATGGTTAAGTGTTACAGCTGCTGACCAAAGGGTTGGCATTTCGAATCCACCAGGTGCTCCTTGGAAACTTTATGGGGCAGTTCTACTCTGTCCTATAGGGTCACTATGAGTCGGAATCAACTCGACGGCGCTGGGTTTGGTTTTTTTTTTTTTTTTTTTTTGGTTTAGATGAAGTGAATGTTACCACCAGCCCTCAGGCCTCTGGGGTAGGTGGCTGAGGTTCTGTGCTTAAGAGGCAGGGCCATGTCAAATGTCATGAGTCTGCAGCTCCTCCTTGGCTGCTGAAGTTGAAAATGGGCTTCAGGTGTATGCCCTGCTGTTGTGATAATGATGGCAAGTGGTGTTGAATCAGCCCACACAGGTCTAAACCCACTGACCCAGTGCACACAGGTCTAGGCAGGAGTAAAGGATTCTGCAAGTCTGCGGACCCCTCATGCCAGTGGCTCAATGAAGGGGCAGGGCCTCCTGACTCACCCCGAGTTCCTGGCTTAGGGGGAGTGACAGTTCTTGAATACCGCCAGACTGGTTTCAGAGCAGAGCAGGGTGGGGGTAGGTGAGGGAAAGTAACCAGTTCTCCACCATGAAACTCTGGGAGTAGAATTTATTTTGCCTCCCAGTGGTAGGTTAGATGTTTGCACTTAACGTTTGCAGGTCCAGCGCTGCTTCCACCTAGCTCCAGAGGTGTGTGCAGACTCGCTGCTGCCCAGCCTCACGCAACATGGTGAGGTGCGTCCCAAACACTACTGCTCACCTCAGCCTGCAGGCACAGGATGACCTAGTCAGCAGGGCACTGGCAACCTAACAACTGGCACTTCTTTGCTGTTTTTGAATTATCCCTCCTTCTCCCTGCCACTCAATCCAACTCTTCAGCTTTGTCTTTTATGATCAGGGCTTCTAGATTGTTATATATAATCAATTCACTTGTTTTTTCAGGTCTTTGTTGTAAGAGGGACAACAGGAAGAGTCTGACTATCCCACCATCTTGGCCACACCTCTTAGTTTCCTATTTCTGCTGTATCAAATTACCACTCATTTAATGGCTTAAACAAAACAAAATTTATTATCTTAGAGTTCTGAAAGTAAGAATTCTGAGATTGTTCTCACTGGGCTAAAATCTAGGTGTTCATAAGGTTCTCTTTCCTCTGGAGGCTCTGTAAGAGAGCTGTTTCCATGCCTTTCCACCTTTTAGAGGCTAACCACATTCCTTCACTCATGATCCATGTCTTGGTCTTCCAGTCTTCTATAACAGAAATACCACAAGTGGATGGCTTCAACAAAGAGAAGCTTATTCTCTCACAGTCCAGTAGGCTAGAAGTCCAAATTAAGGGTGCCAGCTCCAGGGGAAGGTTTTTGCTCTCTGTTAGTTCTGAAGGAAGGTCCTTGTGATGCATCAGTCTTCCCTTGGTCTGGGAGCATCTCAGCACAGGAACCTCAGGTGCAAAGGACATCCTCTGCTCCCAGCACTGCTTTCTTGGTGGTATAAGGCCCCCCTATCTCTCTGCTCATTTCTCTCTTTTATATCTCAAAGAGATTGGCTTAAGACACTATCCAAACTTGTATATCTCATCAGTATATCTGCCACTAATTCATCTCATTTCATCATAGTGACAGGATTTACAACACAGGGAAATCACATAAAATGATGGACAATCACACAATACTGGGACTCATGGCCCAGCTAAGCTGACAGACATTTTTGGGGAACACAATTCAATCCATGACAATCCACTTCCTCTTTTTTCAAAGCCAACAATTTTGAGCTGAGTCCTTCTCACACTGCTATCTCTGATTCTCTCTTCCTCTTCCCTCTCCCACTTTTAAGGCCCTTGGGATTACAATGAACCCACCTGGATAATTTAGGATACTCTTTCTTAAGGTCAGCTGATTAACAATTTTAATTCCATGTACAATCTTAATTCTCCTATGCCATGTAACTTAACATATTCACAGATTCCAGGGATTGAGACAAGGACACCTTTGGAGAATCTTTTTCCTGTCTTCCGTATTGATATTTTGTAAAACCATGTCTGTTCAACAGGCGGACATCAAGGCCAGCTCCTGGCAATACAAAAACCTAATTGATAGTGCCAGGTCAGCTCCCAGATGTCAAAAAATATTCTCTTTCTTCTTCTAGGATATTTGTACTCAGGTCTCTTCCCTTTGAGTTAATTCATCTCACTGTACTATGACTTTTTGTTTAACTGTATCTATTTACAAACTTCAATAAAATTAAAATATCTCTACTGCAGTAAAAAATGTATTAAAATAATTAATTAAACAAGTACAATTTTGCAATGACTATAGTGGCTATTGCGCCAGTCTGCCTCAACAAAGGTCTCCCTTACCCTCTCTGGCCCGGTATTTCCCCAAGCATGAGGTCCTGCATTGGATTGATCCCTCCTAATGGTTTGTCCAAAGGAAGTGAGTCAGACAATGTTCTGTTGTGATCCATAAGTTTTACATTGGCTAATTATTGGAAGTAGACCACCAGACCATTTTCCTAGTCTAATCTTATTAAGGTTTTAACCTTGGGCAGTAACTTAACTTTACTAAGATCCAGTTTCATCAAAAGTCAGTGGGAGCTAAAAATAACATCTTCATGAATCTGCTTCGATGAAATCATGCAAATAGACTGTTAGGAACGATGTAGCTCACTCAGTAATTTCTCAATAAATATTTTTTAAATAATTTTTATTGTGCTCTAAGTGAAAGTTTACAAATCAAATAGGTCTCTCACAAAAAAACTTATATACACCTTGCTGCATACTCCCAATTGCTATCCCCCTAATGAGACAGTCCGCTCTCTCCCTCCACTCTCTCTTTTCATGTCCATTTCACCAGCTTCTAACCCCCTCCACCCTTTCATCTCCCCTCCAGGCAGGAGATGCCAACATAGTCTCAAGTGTCCACCAGATCCAAGAATCACGCTCCTCACCAGCGTCCCTCTCCAACCTATTTTCCAGCCCAATCCATGTCTGAAGAGTTGGTTTCAGGAAAGGTTCCTGTCCTGGGCCAACAGAAGGTCTGGGGGCCATGACCACCAGGGTCCTTCTAATCTCAGTCAGACCATTAAGTCTGGTCTTTCTATGAGAATTTGGGGTCTGCATCCCACTGTTCTCCTGCTCCCTCAGGGGTTCTCTGTTGTGTTCCCTGTCAGGGCAGTCATGGGTTGTAGCCGAGCACCATCTAGTTCTTCTGGTCTCAGGATGATGTAGTCACTGGTTCATGTAGCCCTCTCTGTCTCTTGGGCTCGTAATCACCTTGTGTCCTTGGTCTTCTTCATTCTCCTTAGATCCAGGTGGGTCGAGACCAATTGATGCATCTTACATGGCTGCTTGCTAGCGTTTAAGACCCCAGATGTCACTCTTCGAAGTGGGATGCAGAATGTTTTCCTAATAGATTTTATTGTGCCAACTGACTTAGATGTCCCCTGAAACCATGGTCCCCAGACCCCTGCCCCTGCTACACTGGCCTTCGAAGCATTCAGTTTATTCAGGAAGCTTCTTTGCTTTTGGTTTAGTCCAACTGTGCTGACCTCCCCTGTATTGTGTGCTGTCTTTCCCTTCACCTAAAATAGTTCTTATCTACTATCTAAACCCCTCTCCCGCCCTCCCTCCCTCCCTCCCGTAATGACAAAAGAATGTTTTCTTCTCAGTTAACTATTTCTCAAGTTCTTATAATAGTGGTCTTATACAATATTTGTCCTTTTGCAACTGCTTAATTTCACTCAGCATAATGCCTTCCAGGTTCCTCCATGTTACGAAATGTTTCACAGATTCCTCGCTGTTCTTTAACGATGCATAGTATTCCATTGTGTGAATATACCATAATTTATTTATCCATTCATCTGTTGATGGGCATCTCAGTTGCTTCCAGCTTTTTGCTATTGTAAACAGTGCTGCATAAACATGGGTGTGCATATATCTGTTTCTGTAAAGGCTCTTATTTCTCTAGGATATATTCCAAGGAGTGGGATTGCTGGATCCTATGGTAGTTCTATTTCTAGATTTTTAAGGAAGACCCAAATTGATTTCCAAAGTGCTTGTACCATTTTACATTCCCACCAGCAGTGTATAAGTGTTGCAATCTCTCCACAGCCTCTCCAACATTTACTATTTTGTGTTTTTTGGATTAACGCCAGCCTTGGTGGAATGAGATGAAATCTCATTGTAGTTTTGATCTGCATTTCTTTAATGGCTAATAATCGTGAACATTTCTTCATGTATCTGTTAGCTACCTGAATGTCTTCTTTAGTGAAGTGTCTATTCATATCTTTTGCCCATTTTTAAATTGGGTTATTTGTCTTTTTGCAGTTGAGTTTTTGCAGTATCATGTAGACTTTAGAGATCAGGTGCTGATCGGAAATGTCATAGTTGAAAACTTTTTCCCAGTCTGTAAGCCTTTTTACTCTTTTGGTGAAGTCTTTGGATGAGCATAGGTTTTTGATTTTTAGGAGCTCCCAGTTATCTAGTTTTTGTTTTGCATTTTTAATAATGTTTTCTATACTATTTATGCCATGTATTAGGGCTCCGAACAGTGTCCCTATTTTTTCTTCCATGATCTTTACCTTTTTAGATTTTATATTTAGGTGTTTGATACATTTTGAGCTCACTTTTTTTGCATGGAGTGAGGTATGGGTCTTGTTTCATTTTTTGCAGATGGATATCCAGTTATGCCAGCACCATTTGTTAAAAAGACTGTCTTCTCCCCCATTTAACTGTTTTGGGGCCTTTGTCAAAAATCAACTGCTCATATGTGGATGGATTTATATCTGGATTCTCAATTCTGTTCCATTGGTCCATGTATCTGTTGTTGTACCAGTGCCAGGCTGTTTTGACTACCGTGGTGGTATAATAGGTTGTAAAATCAGGGAAAGTAAGGCCTCCCACTTTGTTCTTCTTTTTCAGTAATACCTTATTTATCCGGGGCTTCTTTCCCTTCCATATGAAGTTGGTGATTTGTTTCTCCATCTCATCAAAGAATGCCGTTGGGATTTGGATTGGAATTGCATTAAATGTATAGATCCCTTTTGGCAGAATAGACATTTTTATAATGTTAAGTCTTCCTATCGATGAGCAAGGTATGTTTTTCCACTTATGTAAGTCTCTTTTGGTTTCTTGCAGAAGTGTTTTGCAGTTTTCTTTGTATAAGTCTTTTACATCTCTGGTAAGATTTATTCCTAATTATTTTATCTTCTTGGGGGCTACGGTAAATGGCATTGATTTGGTGATTTCCTCTTCAATGTTCTTTTTGTTGGTGTAGAGGAATCCAACTGATTTTTGTATGCTTATCTCGTATCCTGATACTCTGCTGAACTCTTCTATTAGTTTCAGTAGTTTTCTGAAGGATTCCTTAGGGTTTTCTGTGTATAAGATCATGTCACCTGCAAATGGAGATACTTTTACTTCTTCCTTGACCATCTGGATGCCCTTTATTTCCTTATCTAGCCTAATTTTTCTGGCTAGGACCTCCAACACAATGTTGAGTAAGAGCGGTGATAAAGGGCATCCTTGTCTGGTTCCCAGTCTCAGTGGGAATGCTTTCAGGCTCTCTCCATTTAGGGTGAGGTTTGCTGTTGGCTTTATATAAATGCCCTTTATTATGTTGAGAAATTTTCCTTCTATTCCTGTTTTGCTCAAGTTTTTATCATGAATAGGTGTTGGACTTTGTCAAATGCCTTTTCTGCATCAATTGATAAAATCATAGGATTCTTGTCTTTTGTTTTATTTATATCATGGATTACATTAATTGTTTTTCTAATGTTGAACTATCCCTGCATACCTGGTATGAATCCCATTTGGTCATGGTGAATTATTTTTTGATATGTTGTTGAATTCTGTTGGCGAGAATTTTGTTAAGGATTTTTGCATCTAAGTTCATGAGGGATATAGGTCTGTAATTTTCTTTTCTTGTGGTGTCTTTACGTGGTTTTGGTATGAGGGATATGGTGGCTTCATAGAATGAGTTTGGTAGTATTCTGTCCTTTTCTGTGCTCTAAAATACCTTTAGTAGTAGTGGTGTTAACTCTTCTCTGAATGTTTGGTAGAACTCTGCAGTGAAGCTGTCCGGACCAGGGCTTTTTTGGGGTGGGGGGGTTTGATTGCCTTTTCCATCTCTTCTTTTGTTATGGGTCTATTTAGCTGTTCTACCTCTTTTTGTGTTAGTTTAGGTAGGCAGTGTGTTTCTAGGAATTCACCCATTTCTTCTAGGTTTTCAAATTTGTCAGAGTACAATTTTTCCCATAAATCTGATATGATTCTTTTAATTTCTGTTGGGTCTGTTGTAATATTGCCCATCTCATTTCTTATTCAGGTTATTTGGTTTCTCTCCTGTTTTTCTTTTGTCAGTTTGGCTAGTGGTTTATCAATTTTGTTATTTTTTTCAAAAAAACCAGCTTTTGGTCTTGTTAATTCTTTTCATTTTTTTTTCTATTTCTTTTAGTTCAGCTCTAATTTTTAGTATTTGTTCTTTTTTCTGGCGCCTGTGAGTTTCTTTTGTTGCTCTCTTTCTATTTGTTCAAGTTGTGGGGATAATTCTTTGATTTTGGCCCTTTCTTCTTTTTGTATGTGTGCATTTATTGATATAAATTGACCTCTGAGCATTGCTTTCACTGTATCCCAGCGTTTTTACAGGAAGTGTTTTCATTCTTATTGGAATTTCTTTATTCCATCCTTAATGCCTTCTAGAATCCAGTCTTTTGTTTTGTTCAGTTTCCAAGTGTCTGATTTCTTTTCCCTGCTTTTCCTGTTATTGATTTCCACCTTTATGGCCCTATGGGCAGAGAAGATGCTTTGTAATATTTGAATGTTTTGGATTCTGCTAAGGCTTGCTTTATGCCCTAATATGTGGTCTTCTAGAGAATGTTCCATGTGCACTAGAAAAGAAAGTATACTTGGCTGCTGTCGGGCGGAGTGTTCTGTATATGTCTATGAGGTCAAGTTGGTTGATTGTGGCATTTAGGTCTTCCGTGTCTTTATTGAGCTTCTTTCTGGATGTCCTGTCCTTCACCAAAAGTGGTGTGTTGAAGTCTCCTACTATTATTGTTTTGTCAGAAATTAATAACTCAATAAATATTAACTTCTGATTTTTGTTATTGATTTTAATATTATTATTTTCTCTTTTAATTAATTTATTCAGGGTTACCAGAATTTGACTTATATTTCTACTTCCGTTTTCTTTTTTCTCATATTATTGACTATCCATAGGTATATGCCTGTTTGAAAATAAAATTCAAATATCCCTTCATAGATTGGTTTGACAATCCTAGTATAATTATATAATATAATTGTGTGGTTTGTCTATCTAACCACATTGCACATGCAAACAGGATGTGCCTCAAACTAGCAGACAACTAGGAATGAGGCATGTACAACCACTGGCATCAACCATTCCATGAGTGCTACGGCCATCTGTGATCAAGACATTTACACAATATTGGCAAAGTGAAAGCCACTATTATTATTTCTAGAAAGCAAACAGTAAACAGTAAAACAAATTCTCAAAGCAGATCTGCTTATTCTTTTCCAAACTACTCATATTCTTTCTAATATCACTGTACTGACACATTGTGTTTCTGGTCAAATGTTGTCTTCATGTCACCACTGCCTCTGGCTACCACCATGCTACCTGGGACACCTGCATGGCTTCCAAGGCTTCTGCTCTGCCCCTGGGCCTCGCTGGGCCTTGCTTCACTAATGGAAAGACCCCTGCACAGGATCTCGTGAGCCTCTGCCACTGGGCCCTTCTTGACCTATGCTGCTGCCTCCTACCATGCTACCCAGGCCAGAGTGGTTCTCTGTCTTGCTGCCATGATACCAAGGCCTACCCTGCATGAGGGAATGTATTGTTCCCACCACGATGCCCGAAGGGGGAAGGAAGCAAATTACACCAGCCACACTCAGGTCTCTGTCCCGCAGGTACAAGTGTTGCAGTACTTTAGTAGGAGGCACACCCCTGCACAAAGGCACTCAGTTCTCTCTCTATGGACCAGCAAGCCCACCATCCCTGTCTTCACTATTACAACTCTCTCTTCTTGATATAGGGAGTTCTAAGTGCAGGGACCCTGGGTCCAAAGGATGCACTCCACTCTACACTCTTTTTGATGGTAGCGAGGGGCCCCAGAACCTCTGTGGATTTGGCCCTTATATAAGCCTAACAGAATAGGAACAGCGACCAATCTCCTTGTTGGACCACAAAGGGCACAATCCCATTAAGTGAATTTTCAATCCACTAGTTTTGTAGTAAATCTACTAATACCTTGCAAAATTTTGGCCCAGACAATCATTTTGTGAAGTTACAAGACCAGGGCAAGAAAGCCATATAAAAGTGATTCATTGCACTGCAATAATTCAGCCCATTTTCTTAACCCTTAACCAGTTCATAAGCAGAGCTGTAACAAATCAATCAGTTAATGCTTATTATATTTTGATTATGTAGCACAGCATCGTATAACCTCCCATATTGGAGCTCCTGAGTGGTACAAACACTTATACTGTATAATCTCCTGGAGCGGAGCCCCTGGGTGGTACAGTTAACATGTTCAGATGCTAACTGAGAAGATGGAGGTTCAAGTCCACCCAAAGGCACCTTGGAAGAAAGACCTGGTGATCTACTTCTGAAAAATCACCCATTAAAAACTCTACAGAGCACAGCTCCATTCTGACACACACAGGGTTGCCATGAGTCAGAGGTAACTCAATGGTAACTGATTTTTACTGTTTTCTGTTCCAAGATAAAGACATTAAAAAAAAAAACTCTCATTACTGTACGTCAGTTCATAAGTCAACATATCCTGCTAAAGCAGAGAAGAAAGGAGATACTGAAATTATACTTGTTTGATAGATCTGGTGCTTTATATTTATTCTATACCCGAAACCAAAACTAAACCCATTGTCATCAAGTCTATTCCAACTCATAGCGACCCAATAGGACAGAGTAGAACTGCCCCATGGAGTTTTCAAGGAGCTTCTGGTGAATTTGAGCTGTTGGCGTTTTGGTCAGCAGCTGAGCTCTTAACGACTGCACTACCAGGGCTCCTTATTCTATACAGTAGCCCCTAAAAATAATCCTATGGAAGAGGCATTATGATGCCCCTTTTACAGATGATTAAACTGAGGCTCAGAGAGGTTATATAACAGGCCCAAAATATATAGCTAGAAAGTTTCAAGACTGGAAAAGTTCAATTTGGTCACGGCCTTTTGTTGGGTAAGACGTGTATAAAAAAGTCCACTCTATTCCCACATCATTACCAGCTCTTTCTTGACACATTAGTTATTGTGAAAGTTTAGGTTAACAGGATTATGGACTAAGTGTATTTTCCAGGCATGAGTTAAGTGCTTTATGCATCGTAACTCATTTAATACTAATAATATTATAAGGCAAGCATCAAATTCAAAATAATCCCATCCTGACTTTAGCAGGTTGATAAAACAGGCCATTTTCTTCAGAGATCAAATATCCTGAGATTTTAAAATAATCCTGTATGGAGGTGATAAATGAGGAGAGTATGTGGTCATCTGTATTCTTCCGAATGCTTTCCCACGAGCATTTCTGCAGCCTGAAGCTCAGGAATCCCTAAGGCTTTAGCCAGGTGCCTTGTATTTTATACCGGCAACAGAGGTATTGGTGGGGATCCGAACGGTGATCTGGGAACCAGAGGCTTAGAGTATTCCACACCTCCTGCACGGTGGCTCCTCTGATGCAGGTTAGTGCTACGACTCCTAGACTGAGTGCTTACAACCGGGGATGGTATGCGCTAATGCTTTCATTGTGGCCCACTTAATTTCTGTAATTTAAAAAACTATATCACAATCATACTATTTGGAAACCACGGAAATTAAAGCACCTGCATTGCACTTGATAACATCATAACTATTCCTTTTATATTCTTCCATAGACATTTTTTATAATTTGTTTATACAATTAGCATGATATCTAAGATTGTTCCAGCTGTTATATTGTGCTCCATGGGAAATTTATTAGTTCTGTAATAGTTCAGGATGCACGTTGTGGAAAACCTTGCAAAATAAGCCTTTTGTGTTTACAGGGTCTCCTCCCATCCCTTCTCTTTTAGTCATATTTTAGAATGATATCCGCAACGTATAGCAATGCTTCAAGGGACAAGACTAGCTCTCTGGCTCTCACTCCGAATTGCCAAATTGACTAATAAAGGATTTTTCACTTTTACCCTGAGATTAATTTTCATTGCATTCCTACCAGTAATGCATATCATAAAGAAACATTGAGTGTATAATGTTTGAATGCATAAAAATTATAAAAATTTAGTTTAAACTATGTATTAATTTCCAGTGAGAAAGAACATCCTTTCATACTTATATTGCACTAACGTATCTTTATCAAATTATAATTATGAAAATAATATTACAGGTATTTCCCAGTGTAAGACAGGGTTCCATTCTGAAGACTCTGTCATGTCAGTTCTGATATAAGTAGAATATCTATTTTTAAAAAAATATTCATTATTTTTGCCTCCTATTATCAATATCTTTATAAATCCAATCTTTATTTATCTTTGGGATTGGCATGAGAATGATAACATCAACAAATTACGTGCTACAACGTTATATGTAGTACATATTACTAACAATAAGATGTACAAAGATAAAAAAGGACAGTCATAGGGCAGTTCATTGTAACTCAAATATGTCTTAAGTCGGGGACGATCTGTACTAAGCTTTTAGGAAAGTTGAGTCTTAGTTAACACTCTGACTGTAAGGTAAATGGATGCATATATCTGATTCTATTAAATTCTCTATTCATGAATTTCTCTTTGGGGAAAAGTTTGTGTAGAGATAAAATTTATGTTGGCTATCTTTTATTGATAACATACTAAATATAAATAATTTAATTAAACATTCTACATGCACTATCTTTTTTCATTTTTACAAAGTAAGACAGTTACCCATTTTAAATACACTAACCTGAGACGCACAGTTTATAAGAGAGCTGCCTAACTTCACAGAACTCACAGTTGCTCCAGTGAGCTCCAGCAGATTTCCCAGACTGAGATGCACTAGGAAGAAAAGGCGAGCGATCTACTTCTGAAAAGTCAGCCAAAGTGAACCCGATGGATGGCAATAGTCCGATCAACAACCGATTTGGGGAATGGCGCAGGACTGGGCAGCATTTTGCCCGGTGTAGCCGTGTGTTAGGTGACTTAATGGCATCTAACAACAACGATGTGTTTGAGAGCCCATTCTTTATGTTGTTTGCTTTATTCAAAAAGTTTTGTCACTATTTTTAAGATAATAATTGGAACAAAAAACTGGCTGGCAAGCCCAAAATAACTGTGGGGAGTTTACTTTCATGACTAGGATTTTGGACCCATGCTTCCTACTTTTGAGACCAGGGAAAAATAAATTAATCTAACCCTCCATTCCTTCATCTGCAAATCTGAAACAGTGACAGTTTACCTCATTTAATTGTTGTGACATTCCATGAGGCAATGCACATCCAAGGTTAACATAGTACTTAGGACATTGTTTGCTACAGTTATAAAAATCCTTGTTATGTCTGAGTTACTCCATCTATATCATGCAGATGTGAAGTAAGAGTCATTTTGGCTTGGAATTGTTTTGGATTGAATTGAAGAAATGAACATACTAGTGCCAGGCCAGAATATTGGACAGGTGGGTATGTAACACAGAGTGTACCTTTGAGAAAGGGGAAGCTTTGCTAATTCTGGGAACACCACATTGAGGTAGACAGAAAAATGTGACAATGGATCTAAAAGTACTCTGAGCTCTCTGCAATTACCCACTTTATACAACTAGAAAATAAATGGGAACAATTTTTTATCCTATTTTAAATTGTACAGAGATATTATAGACAACTAGAAGTTTATCTGACCTGCATATCCCTCTTCTACTTTGGTAGTGTGGAATTACAAAGAATTGAATTCACTTGGGAACAAATGCCTTTTTGATGTGAAATACAGATAATATTTTCTCTTTTTACCTGCTATTTTAAAATTTTTTGATTGAATTTTGAGACATTATTGAATTTGTGACAAGTTTCATGATATCTGTTACAATTCTTATAACACATTGAATATTAAAGGCATGAGAACACATTGCAAAATTAATAATCAAATAACCTAATAGCCTTGGAATAATTAAATTTACCATGGTCATGAGTGTTTCCTCTATGTTCAAAATAAATTCATAGACGGTAGACAGGACAGACAGAAAAATCTAAAGGAACAGAGAAAACATGTCACTTATGCTGAAAAATGAAGACTGATACGTAATGATATTTTTGTTCTTTGATATGAAATAAGTAACATTACATTACATGTGAGTTATGGGAAAATACTAATTTTACTTTCAAAATATTTTGGTAGGAAACATCTATAGATGACCAATAATAATATAATAATGATAATAATCAATAACTTTATAGAGCTATCTTCTTGTGCATGCATTCTCCAGTGTACTTATATGCATTTTATTTTGTAATTATCAAATAATCCTATAGTAGATACTATTATGTCACCTCATTTTGCACATAATGAAACTGAGGTTTAAGCATATTGCTCAAATTTATCCAACTACTAAACAGTGGCATAGGCATTCAAACTCAAGAAACCTGGCCATTAAATATGTACTTTTATATTCAATCTTCAGATGAATGCAGCTACCAGTTTAAATGTTTACTATTAGATCAGTCATGTAACTTTTCTGAACTTCGTAATTCATGCCGACTAAATGTGAAATATACATTTATTTCACATTATATGAACTGTCCAGCAAATAAAATGCCTGATATGATAATATTTCAAATACTCTTAGTTTAAAATAATTTTATCTTAAATTTAAACCTACAGAGGACGTTCAAAATCATATTCATTGAATCTTGGCATCTGAGAAACATTGGAAAGCTGCCCTTAAGCTCAGGGCCTTAGCAGGTGGTTATCAAATCGCCGAAGCAGAGAATGAGCCCCGCTGGAAACAAATGAAACCAGTGCTCCAGTACAGCTGTCTACCACAGTCCGCGAATTTTCCCAGTCTAGAAACAAGGAGAGTGGCTCATAGCAAAGTAAGTGACCTTCCCCAAATCTCACACGTATTTGTGAACAAAATATGGACAGGTCTTTAGAGTTCTGACTCCTAGTCTTCGTGTTATTTAAGCAACTCGTAACTCGTATGTCTATATCCAGTGTGCCCTGACCCAGGGCCGGCTTAAGTGAATGAACTTTGCATGTCATGACCTCCAGTTCAGCAGCAGCCAGAGACACAGACCTGTCCATCCACCCAATGCAGTAAGAAACGCTAACAAAGAAAATAGATTAGGAAAGGAAAATGTTTCCTTAAAAATAGAAAGTCATATGAATTTAAAAAGTAATAGGAAAACACAGCTTACCTGAAACTAATAGGAAAGTGAATACATTATTTAAAAAAAAAAAAAATCTACAGACACAGACTACTTTACACCTATGTTTTAGTGGCCTTTAAGGCCTTTATATTGTTTTAAAAAAAAATCAGAGACTACACATTAAAAGATGAACTATAGCAATACATTTTGTGAGTTTAATATGTTTAATATTCATGCATGCAAAGACAGTACAATGTAATATTAAATCAACAATGAACATAGATTCAAACAACTTATATACCAATAACAAGTTGATCCAAATAACATTGAAATTGTTTAAAATGGTAGCCTATTAATGAAACGCAGAACATTAATATTAAATTATTAATATCATATAAGTATCCCAAATATATGTAATGTAAAATACAAAACTACAGTCCAAAATAACAAAAATGTCAAATATATAAAATCAACTGGAGAAGATATTCACAATGCATATAAATAACAAGTTATAAAGATATATAAATTATATATATAATTAAATACATAAATTACAAAATACATGGGAAATTCTTTAAATTATTAAGAAAAAGCCAAACAATCTAGAAACCATGAATAAGAGATATTCACAGAGAATTTGCAGAAGAAATCCAAGAGGTCGATGAATAGATTAAAAGAGTTTCTGCCATGTAACTTAAATGACATGCAATTTAAATTTATTTTCACACTTATTTGATTGCTGTTAATTATCGCATCTAACAGTAAAATATGTGGAGGAATTATCACACAAATTGACAGTTGACTGGAGTGTAAAAGGTGGAGATGCAATTATCTTAAACCCAAAATATTCTAGTAAAATATTTACTTGAGAAAATATCGCCACATGCACAAGGATATGGGTTATACCAACAAAAGACTGGAAAGAAGCTAAGTATTCTTAAATAAACATTGCATATATATACATGTATATTTATATATATAAATTGCATATATATGATGTAATAAAATTTGGCAGTAGTTAACAATATATTAAACTGAATATATATATGTTTCACTCAAAATATATATATTTGAGGGAACAAAGCATAAAAGAATATGTTCACTATTATAGCATATTTATATCAATTTTGAAAAATGGAACGTCTACATATTTTAATGATATGAAAGTCATTGTTGGTATATACTAAGAATCAAAAAATTTTAATATGTATTAAAGGTCTGAAGATCATAGACCATTCACAAAATTTGCAAAGTTTTCCAAATAAGTTACAGAAAAACTAAAAAAGGATTTACACCACAGATTATGAAGTCCAAACATAATACTGTTGGTAATCCTGAATTCACAGCTCTCTTTGACAATTTGAATTTGTGAGCAAAAGACACCACCTACCTAAGTATAATAGGTGAATCCATTTACATGTGCATCCATTCCTACCACCAAAAATACTTAGACGTAAAAGAAATGGAAGTTATAGATTCTAGTGAAAAGAGAAGCTATTCTGAAAGTGAATGAGTACCTGTGTATTTTACCTGTGGGAGATGTTGGACCTCAGGTTCATTATATGAGAATATCATTTGGATAAGTCATAATTAATGGATTAGTTTTTGTCTTCTACTTTTAAAAGCATAAGATTATTGATGTCCAAATTTACATGAAAATTGCATACAATACGAATTATGTTCATTTATGAAATTATTAACTTTTTTTGAATGGATAAAACCAAAACACCTGTGCTGTCAAGTCAATTCTGACCCTATAGGACAGAGTAGACCTGCCCCATTGAGTTTCCAAGGAGTGGGTGGTGAGTTTGAACTGCCAACCTTTTGGTTAGCTGCGGAAAGCTTAACCACTGTGCCACCAGGGCTCCCTTAGAATGGATATATAAATTAAAACCAGCAGCATTGTTTAAGAACATAATACATAAAAGTTTAAATGTTGAGGGGGTTCTAAACTTAACGAGATGTAGGCACCATGATCCAGAATGCAAGTCATGATAATATAAATGATGTGGTGATGGCTACAGTAGTATCTGTGGTGGCTGAAAGCCTAGTGTGTTTAGAGCACAGGCTGCATGTAAGTGTGGAATAGAGAATTTTTGCTTTTGTTTTTTCCCCATCAAACTTAGTTTTATTGGTTGTAATTTTTTTGAAACTTTTGAAATTTTAATTTGTCTTGATATTGAAGAAAATCATGTGAGAATACATTAAGCAAATATCTAAAACACATGCAAAAGTAATAACTATAGGCATATCTCCTCAATACCTACTAAAGTGCATAAACCTGAATTTCCTTCAATATAGAAATACCAAAAGTGTAAAGAACTCGGATTGCATAAGTAACATTTCGTAACGCCATGAGTAAATTATGTGTGGCATACTGACAAATTATTAAAAAACAATAGAGGTATAATTTGTACCACTGTATATGTATGTTATCTAATTTTGTGTGAATAAAAAATAATGTATAGTAACAGCAGAGATGGATAGTAGTATGCTATGGCAAAAATCTTGTTTGTAAGTGGAAGATTAAAGTAGTAATTAGTCCTCCAAGTCTGAGATTTCCCAAGTCATTTGATCAAGTTTTCATAAAGATATGTACAAGCTTCCTTTTAAACAAATCTCATTTCTGCATCATTCTTACATCTTTCAGGCACCAGTAGAGCCATGGTCAATGCAAACGGCACCACAGGAATCAACTTCATTCTTCTAGGGCTCTTTAACCACACACAGATCCACCTATTCCTGTTTGCCATGGTGCTTATGATCTTCATCACCTCACTGATGGGCAACACCCTTATGATCATTCTCATTCATGTGCACCCTCAACTCCATATGCCCATGTACTTCCTGCTTAGCCAGCTTTCTTTCATGGACATGCCGCTGGTCTCCACCATCGTTCCCAAAATGGCAGCCAACTACCTGATAGACACTAGGTCTATCTCTCCCACTGGCTATGGAGTCCAGATCTTCCTTCTTCTCACTCTGGGAGGGAGTGAATTCTTCCTCTTAACGGCCATGTCCTATGACCACTATGTGGCCATATGTCACCCACTGCGCTACCCCATTCTCATGAGTCAGAAGCTCTGTTTACTCATGACATCAGGTTCCTGGCTCCTGGGAGGGATCGATGGGCTGATGCAGGCTGGTGCCACCTTGAGCTTCCCTTACTGTCACTCACGGGAAATCAATCACTTTTTTTGTGAAGCACCATCACTGGTAGCCTTGCCTGTGGTGACACCACAATTTTTGAGTTTTTCATGTATGTCTGCTGCATTCTGATGCTCTTGATCCCTTTGTCTCTAATTTTGGCCTCATACAGCCTTATCCTGGCTGCAGTGCTCCGCATGCAGTCAGCTGGAGCGCAGAAAAAAGCCTTTAAGACCTGCTCCTCTCACCTGGTGGTTGTGGGACTCTTCTACGGCACCATCATGTTCATCTACATGAGGCCCAAATCTAACGGTTCAGAGGACCATGATAAGGTGGTCTCAGCTTCACACCTGTCTTGAACCCCCTTATATACAGTGTGAGAAACAAAGAAGTCAAGGGGGCCTTGAGGAGGTGGCTGGAAAAACATTTTATGTGATATCAATGCTGAGCATAATTTGCCAAAATGGCAGCAACCAAACTGGTTACAGGTTACGTTTCTAAAATACTGTTTTGTTATTTTGTTCATCCCATTTAAATTCTTCTTTTGTGTTGTATCAAGTTATTTTGCTCTTACTTTGCCAATCTGGCTGCATTGTTCCTATATGATTATTTTTATATATGGTAAATTAATTAAAAATTATATTTGTCCTCCTGTCATAACTTGCAGTGGTGTTTTTACTCTGAAATTAGGGCTCTGACAATAAGTATGATTGATTGAGTTTATAAATAGCATATGATACGTGTATAATTTGTATTTTTGATAAATAATGGAAATCATTAATTTTGATGGGGATAATACCTTTTGAAAACAAAACGTAGATCCTAAATCACATAATAAAGATAAAATAAATTCACATGAAATAAGGACCCAATGTGACCATCAAACATAAAATACGTAAGAAGATATCAAGAAATATTTGCAAAATGTTGCTGTGGGAAGATTTGTTAAAGAAACTTCCAGACAGAATATAAAAATGCTAATGGGCTTTTCATGACCTATGTTAAAACGTAAGAGCAGAGAGATGAGCTGAAGAAAAAAATATCTTGTGTACAAAGGAGTCAGTACACAGTGGATTCAAAAATAAAACTTTCAGCAAAGAAGTCTCAAATTAAGAAAGGGCCTCAGGCCAAAGATCCAACACAAGTTGTGACTCTAAAATCGTTTATTAAGGCTTCAGGACGATTTAAGACACAGTGCCTTAAATAAACATCCAAAGAGACAAAAGACCTTCTATAAATCTTGAGAGTCTTGTAGATTCTCTTTAGTTAAAAATAAATAGGACTACTAAAATGTTTTAGGGCACTGTAGTGCAGCAGAGTCGTAGGAAGCCCAAGGTTGGTAGTTGTGGGTTTTGTCTAATGGAGTAAATTCCAGTAAGATTCATGGAAAACTCACAATGTTTGTAATCATGTTTTTCTGACAGAAATATCACTAGTTTGGTCTAAGGAGTAAGCTGATTGAGGTGACTACTCAGTTTTCTCATGGTAGAGCAAGGGTGACTCAGAAAGCAGAGGCAAAAATCATGTAGAATAATTCCCAGAGAATCACACTGAATCTTAATTAAGGAGCTGGCAACAATTTCTACCAGAATTGCAGAATTGCAAGTGACTGTATGCTGCCCCATTCCCTATTTTAAGAAGTGTCTGAAGAGTAATTGTGTTAGTGCAATTATAGAATCCCCATGCTGTGACAAAGAGAGAAACCAAGACTTCTAGTGCACATCCCCAGCTGAGAGCCCAGCCAAATTCAAAGCCATTTTTTTCAGTCCTTAGTGGCACATCATGCAAGTGTATCTTTCAGCTCCCAGTTGAGCCACTTCCACTGATGTTGCATGGAGTAGAGATGAGCTGTCCCTGATGAAACCTGCTGAAATTGCAAATTCATATGCAAAATAAATAATTGTTATTTTAAACTGCTGTGCTTTGTGGATACACACACACACACACATACACACATATACACACACTGGAATAGTGCTTAGGTGAATATATGTGTTACCTAAAACCCATAATAAAGATATCAACTACATTTGAATAAAAGGGGTTATAATTCTCTTTCCCTACTTCGTATAATCTGGAACCATTGTTCTGAATATAATATTATTATCTGTTTAAAATTATTTTATATTACAGAGAAGTCTTACCACTTTGGCTTTGATTAAAGTTTTAAGATGTTCTAGAAGTGAAAAATCAAAAACAATGTGGTTGAGGAAAAACCACTTAGATTTTTCTGTGAGAAGGCCGGGGTTGCCGTCTGGGATCAGTCAACTAAGAACAGGTACCTTGGGTAAGTTAGCTTCTCTGATATACAGCTATTCTGTCTGTAAAAACAGCATTCCTAAAATTAAAAATATATATATAATCAAGATTAAATGTTAGCTTCTCTGATATACAGCTATTCTGTCTGTAAAAACAGCATTCCTAAAATTAAAAATATATATATAATCAAGATTAAATTTAAGTTAGTAATGTGAAAATAACATGACAGAGACTTCAGTGCCTGGAAACATGGCAGATGAGGTATCATAACCAACACACAGAGCTAGTTGAACAGATAGATAGACAGACTTGGAAACAGATTACAGGCATGTGGATCTAAGTTTTTCTTTCATGCATTAAAGAACTGCATATATATACCACAGACACACACATACACAAATAAAAACAGTAATTAGAAAAATAAGGCAGAAGGAAGTAGCTTCTTTACCAGAATATTAGTCAAAGGAAATAAAAAAACAATGCTGTATCAACTTTCATGGCTCTGTGTTTCATGGACAACAGGAGATAAACTACAAGGCCCCTAAAGGTGAGGATTCAGAAGAACTCTGAATAAACCAGGGAATGTAAGGGACAACACAATTCTGTCTGAGTTAGCTAGAAATTAACCTCCCAGCTCCTCAAGTAGGTCCAGGAAATCTGCAGAAAATTCTTTCTCAGTGAATGGCACCAAGTAGAGTGGCTGAGAACTCAGTCAAGAACTTGTAGGTCACATAAAAGCCCATAATTGTCTGCTGGAGAGAGAGGTCCCATGGAGCAGCATTGCGGCACTAGACATGGGAGTGAAGAAGTATTCTTGGACATCCAGCCCAATAGGCTTTCAGATGACTCCAGCCAGTATCTGCTTGCAACTTCAAAATAGACATTCCAGCAGAGAACCAACCCACTCAACCCAGAATCCTGGGGAGATAATAACTTATTGTTTTAAACTGCCAAGTTTCGTAGTGGTTTGTTAGACAGCAATAGCTGTGAAGATATGAGTTAAAATATATAATACCTTTTATTGTTTGAGTAGATGAAGTTGTAATAAAATTAGTTTTTGATTAATTAAGTGTATGGTACATTGTCCTAGATTATCACTAAACATAAAGAAGTGAAGTGCATATTGTCTTAAATGATACAAAGAAATTGTGAAATGCAAAAAATAATCAATCCAAAGAAGACAAGAATGAGATGAAGGGGGGACACGGAGAAGATAAGTAACTAAAAATCACTACATTGAATATCATTAAGTTTTTTTTTAATTTAAAATAAAAACACTAATTAGCTGAAAAACATAAGTTTTCCAGCAAACATAAATAGACTAAATGTTCCAAGCAAAGAATCTAGACTGGAGAAAACCTTTTAGTATTTTAAATTGTTGTTGTTAGGTTCCTTCATGTCGGTTCCTACTCAGAGCGACCCTATGTGCATCATGATGAAACACTGCCCCATTTCACCCCAACCTATCATTTCTCTGTTTGAGCCCATTATTGCGGCCACTGTGTTAATCCATCATTTTTGCTGACCCTCTACTTCACCAAGCATGATGTCCTTCTCCAGGGACTGGTTCCTCCTTATAATATGTCCAAATTACATGGGACGAAATATTGCCATCCTCGCTTCTAAGGAGCATTCTTGCTGTACTTCTTCTAAGACAAATTTGATCATTCTTTTGACAGTCCATTTTATATTCAATATTTTCCACCAGCACCGTGATTCTAAGGCATCGATTCTTCTTTGGTCTTCCTTACTCATTGTCCATCTTTCACATGCATAAGAGGCAACTGAAAATACAATAGCTTGGGTGAGGTGCACCTTAGTCCTCAAAGCGACATTTTAGCTTTTTAACACTTTAAAGAGGGCTTTTGCAGCCAATTTGCCAAATTCAACACATCCTTTGATTTTTTGACTGCTGCTTCCATTGGAGTTAATTGTAGATCAAAGTAAAATTAAATCCTTGACAACGTCAGTATTTTCTCAGTTTATCATGAGGTTGGTTACTGGTCCAGTTGTGAGGATTTTTGTTTTCTTTATCTTGAGGTGTAATTCATACTGAAGGCTGTAGTCTTTGGTCTTCATCAGCAAGTGCTTCAAGTCCTCTTCACTTTCAACAGGCAAGGCTGTGTGTTCTGCATATTGCAGGTTGTTAATGAGTTTTTCTCTAATGCTGATGCTGCCTTCTTCATATAGTCCATCTCAGATCATTTGCTCAGCATACAGATTGAATAAGTGTAGTGAAAGGATACAGTCCTGACGCACATCTTTTCTGATTTCAAACTAAGCAGTGTCCCATTGTTGTGTTCCAATTACTGCCTCTTGGTCTATGTAGAGAATCCGCATGAGCAAAATTAACTGTCCTGGAATTCCCACTCTTTGCAATGTTATCCAAAATTTCTTATGATCCACTCAGTCAAGTGCCTTTGAATAGTCAATAATTAACACATAAAAATCTTTCTGTTCCACAGTCAGCCCCTGGCCTTGTTCTGACTGATGATATTGAGCTTTTCCTTTGTCTCTTTCCGTAGATGTAGTCGTTTTGGTTACTGTGTATTCCATCTGGCGAGGTCCATGTGCATAGTCGCCGTTTATGTTGGTGAAAAAAGGTATTTTTAATGAAGAAGTCATTGGTCTCACAAAACTCTATCATTCAATCTCCGGCATTGTTTCTATCACCAAGGCCATATTTTCCAACTACCAATTGTTCTTCTTCGTTTCCAACTTTCACATTCCAATCACCAGTAATTACCAATGCATCCTGATTGTACGTTCACTCAATTTCAGACTACAGAAGCTAAAAAAAATCTTCAATTTCTTCAACTTTGTTCTTAGTGGTTACTGCCTAAATTTGAATGATAGTCGTATTAACTGGTCTTCCTTATAGGCCTATGGATATTATCCTATCACTGACAGCACTGTACTTCAGGATAGACCTTGAAATGTTCTTTTTGACGATAAATGTAACACCATTCCTCTTCAAGTTGTCATTTCTGGCATAGTAGGCTATGTGTTATCCAATTAAAAATGGCCAATATCAGTCCATTTCAGCTCACTAATGCCTAGGATATCGATGCTTATGTGTTCCATTTCGTTTTTGAAGATTTCCGTTTTTCCTAGATTCATACTTCGTATATTTCAGGTTCCAAGCATTAGTGGTATTTTCAATTGCCTCATATGCATGTGAAAGATGGACAGTGAATAAGGAAGACTGAAGAAGAATTGATGTCTTTGAATTGTGGTGTTGGCAAAGAATATTTAATATACCAAAAGAACAAACAAATCTGTCTTGGAAGTAGTACAGCCAGAATGCTCCTTAGAAGCCAGGATAGTGATACTGCATCTTACATACTTTGGCCGTGTTGTCAGAAGAGATCAGTCCCTGGAGAAGGACATCATGCCTGGTAAAGTACAGGGTCAGCTTAAAAGAGGAAGACCCTCAATGAGATGGACTGACACAGTGTCTGCAACAATGGGCTCAAGCATAACAACGAGTGTAAGTATGGCACGGGGCCGGACAGTGTTTCTTTCTGTGGTACATAGGATGGCTATGAGTTGGAAGCGACTCCACTGCACCTAATAACAACAACAATAAACATCTTTCTGGTATTCTCAGCTTTTAGCCAAGATCCACTGGACATCAGCAATTATATCCCTCCTTCCATGTCATTTTCTTTATTTTTTTTCTTTTAAATCAGGATTTTTTTATTTTAATATTTATTTAACCACAACTTATTTAAAAAAGAAAAGAAAAGAAAGGGAACATATATCTGTGTACCCAAAGCCTAGTACACACAGCACATATTTCTTGTAGATCAGAGTCATTATACATGGTTGTCTGCCCAATGGATCAGAATCAAGTCATACAGAAATACAGCTGTATATGGCTTCAGTATGTCATATCTTCTTTGACAAGACAAGTGATGGAACTTACCGTCGTGCCAGCTGGGTAGTGCTCACATAGTTCATCTGAAGAGTTGGTGTTTCTTACTCTTTGGTCGGCCATCCTAATGATCCAGATCTTTCTTCATTATAATACCCTGATTCCATTATCCTTTGAAATCCTTCCATTGGCTATATACTTACATATTCAAATTTATCTCTCTGGGTTTATAGTTTCAGTCTTCCTCAATACATTTAATCAATTAATATACAAAAACAGAACCACCGTGGCCAGAAGTAGAACTGAAGTTAATGTAACAGTGGTTAAGAATTTCAACCTAGGTTTACATTCCTACCCATTACTATCCACAGGACTCTGGATGTGATAATAGCACCTACTTCATGGGGTTAATACGGGCATGGAATGAACAATGTATGAAAAGTACTTGGTACTGTTCCTGACAGTGCACAATAAACGTTGTAATTATAATTAACAATGCACAGACAGGTCTTTGTTATTATGTGATAGCAATGATGGAGATAGTAGTAATTCCCAAATGCTATCAGGTGGATATTTTGATTTTTCTCTCTTTTTTTTTAATTATGCTTTAGATGAAGATTTACAGAGCAAATTAATATCTCATTAAGCAATAAATACACATATTGTTTTGTGACATTGGTTGCCAACCCTACAGCATGTCAACATTCTACCCTTGTCAACCTTGGGTTCCCCATTATCAGCTTTCCTGTTCCCTCCAGCCTTCTCATCCTTGCCCCTGGGTTGGTGTGCCCATTTAGTCTTGATTTGTTTTATGGGTCTGTCTAACCTTTGGCTGAAGGGTGAACCTCAGGAGTGACTTCAGTACTGATTTAAAAGGACGCTTAGGGGCCATACTCTTGAGGTTTCTCCAGTCTCTGTCAGACCAGTAAGTATGGTCTTTTTTTGTAAGTTATAGTTTTGTTCTGCGTTTTTCTCCAGTTCTGTCCTGGACCCTCTATTGTGATCCTTGTCAGAGCAGTCGGTGTTGGTAGCTGGGCACCATCTAGTTGTGCTGGACTCAGTCTGGTGGAGGCTGTGGTAGTTGCGGCCCATTAGTTTCCACATCCTTTTCTGAATCAGTTTGAATTTCCGGAAGTTTCCTGTTGATGTACTGCTGCAGCCATTTTTTATCTTCAGCAAAATTTTACTTGAGTGAAATTTTAAGGAGGCATATTTAAATATAAAGACAAAGAATATATGAAATTTAAAAGGTCAAAAAGATACGTAAGACAAATATTAATTAAAAGGAAAGATGGTTTAGCTATAAAATATTAAACAAAGCAGATTTTAAAGAAAAAAAACTCTACATATGAAGATGCTCACACACACCATATAAGACAGGATCTATTTTTTGGATTATTACCTTGGAGTCCTGGTGGTGCAGTGGTTAAAAGCTGACTCTTACCAAAAGGTTGGCAGTTCAAATCCACCAGCTGCTCCTTGAAAACCCTACAAGGCAGTTCTGCTTTGCCCTATAGGGTTGCTATGAGTTGTAATTGACTCAACATGATTGGTTTTTATTTTTTCATACTAGCCAGCATGTTTTGTAATGCTCCTTGGTTTTCAGATACTTTCACTGACTTTATTTGACTCTATACCAAGGAGAACTACATTTCCCAAGATCCTTTGCCAGCATATTTCTTGTAGGAAATCACAATGTAAGACTGTCAGAAGATTAGAAAGGCTATAGGACAGAAGTCAGCAAATTTCTCCTTCTCTCTTTCCCCACTTCAACTATAGTTCCTGGAAGTAACCATGGCTCGCCATGATTTCGCTTCCAATGAGATAGCCACACTCTCCATGGTTTCAAATATTGTCTGCTGGTCCTCACCTTGGTTCTGGGTTCTGCATGAGGGCCCCACCCATGGGGTCCTGGAAGCCATCTTGTCCTGATGTTTGACGTTTTCCTGGGTGTTGGGAGCAACATACTGATGGGAGTCTCTAGGTTGATTCAGCTTCCCTTGTTTGGTTCCTTGATTCCTTCATCCCCTATTGAAGTACTTATCTGAATTTCGTTCTCTCTTTTGAAATAGCTAGTGATCTTTCTCCTGATAACTGGTTTTTAGATGAGGAAATTAGGCTTAGAAAACTTAAATAAGTTTTTGAAAGAGACAACCTACTGGAGACATTTTCTTATGATGATGAATAGAGAAAAGTGAAAATATAATATCACTGAAACTCTAGGCTTGGAAGTGGTATACAGACACTTTCAGCCACATGCTGTTGAGCAGACTTTATCACATAACTAGGTTAATGCGTGATGGAGTGAAGAAGTGTGCTCCTCATGTGATCAGCAGAAGGCAGTAATTATTTGTCAAATGGTAGTCTCTTTATCACAGACTCCAATCACCATGGGCAGAAAGTTAGTTGAAAAAACTCTTTAGCAACCATAAGAGTACATTCCACAATTATCATGGTAGATAGGAAACCCTGGTGGTGTGGTGGTTAAGTGCTACGGCTGCTAACCAAAAGCTTGGCAGTTCGAGTCGACCAGGCGCTCCTTGGAAACTTTATGGGGCAGTTCTACTCTGTCCTATAGGGTGACTATGAGTCAGAATCAACTCAATGGCAGTGGGTTTTTTGTTGGGTTTTTCGTCACGGCAGATAAGGTAATATGAATCTTTTAAAAAGCATATCTCAGAGAGAAGACCCGGGGCAATGATATAAAAAATAAATGAGAAAACTACTCCAAGGAGGCAGAAAAGTGGCCTTATCAGTGACTATTCCTCATCTGAAATATAGTAGGCCTTTAAATGTCTGCCTAATGGAATTTCAGAACTTCTGGGGGCCCATGATTCCTGTGGATATCTCATTCTTTCCTAATACCAGTGTTTATTTCTGTTATCCTGTCCCTGTCCAACCAAGACATGCTGGATATTTGGATAACTGGGAAATTTAGATAATTCACAGGTCATCAGATAAAAGATGGACCTTATTGGTGACTGCTTATCACCAAGAGATCCTGGGCTTTGAGCTTATTCCATGACTGAATGGGACATTTGGTTGTCTCCTTTGGAGAGGAGTTGGGACCCAGAAGGGTGAACTACTTGATTAGGAATGTGGGTTAGTCATCTGATCTTCATCCTTCCTGGCTCAAGTTTCGATTGCACTTCCCTTTTCTTTGAAGTTAGGTGTGGACTGTGAAACATCAATGCAAGTGACAAGTGTAACCCATGGCAAGAATTAAGAGCCAGTGAGTGAAATTCCATGTTCTTTACATCTCGGAAACTCTATGGGGCAGTTCTACTCTGTCCTATAGGGTCGCTATGAGTCGGAATCGACTCGACGGCACTGGGTTTTGGGTTTTACATCTTCCATAAATTGCTGTTGCTTCACAATGAGGGAAGCACCATCAGCCTGTGTCCCTGAGGGAGGACAAATCCCAAGATAACATGCAGCGTGATCCAGAAATCCACTATTGTGGTTTTATGACAGAGATTTTTTTTAAATCACTGGTGTTATACTACAGCATAAACTAGAATATTATAACTAATTGCCCACATTCTAGACAAAAATTCATGTTTGTGATTCCACTCATCTAAAATTAATAAAATCTTGTCATTCCAGTGAGAAATTTGGGAATGTAGCTAAGTACACAGAGGGTAAAATTTCAATGTTGAAGGGGAATAAGATTTGTGTAAGTGGTAAAGACCAATGTTAAAACAATTTGGTAGTTTTTTAAATTTTTTCTAACAAAATAAGACATAAACTCTGAAGTAACCCAATCTTCAAAAATACTGATATAGGATAGATGGAAATTACACAGGAGAATACAAAATAAATTCTTTTGTTCTTCTCATGTTTTATAGAATTAATTAGGAGTCCCAAAGAGAAGGATATAATCCCAGAAATTATACTTTTCATTAAGATTTCTGCCATTTTATTTTCATATCAAAAATATTTGAAAGATAAAAATAAATATATCCTTCCAGCTTTCAAAAATAGTCACTGAGTGTATCACAATAAACTGTTCTCTTAATTTGTTTTATTTCTGTCAGTATGCAATAAAATTGCCAAGGAAAACAATAAGGCATCAGCCAATATACTGGATTATGCAATGCTGGGTATATTCCTCAGCCTCCCTCAGAGGATGCACATGATCCCTTTCCTCACGAAAGGTGCTCTCACTTGTAAATCACTTTCACAGAAAAACAAATATTTCTAATGCTAAGAAAACGTGGCTATAGGCATCAGATAGAGCATCAAAAATCAGAAAAAAGTATTTACTTTTTATTAGATGAAATAAATTTCTAAATGTTCACCATCACTACTCATTTTTCTTTTGGTATCTGGAGACCATAAACATCACTATTCGTGGCACCATGACCTGCACAGTGACTAATAAATGATAAGTGTTTGATAACCTAACTGTTGATCTAAATAATATGTAAATTGGTGGCTATATTTTCTTTTTTTATGTAGCATCAAGTAAGTTCCCTAAAGCCCGTTGCCATCGAGTGGGTTCTGACTCCTACCAACCCTACACGACAGAGTAGAGCTGCTCCATAGGGTTTCCAAGGAGTACGTGGTGGATTTGAACTGCTAACCTTTTGGTTTGTAGCTGTAGCTCTTAACCGCTATGTTACCAGGGTTTCCAAAGTGAATCCAGGGTCTTATATCAAAACTTGCTACTACATTCTGTAAATTGTATTTACAGGCTTGGAGTGGATAAGAAAAGAAATTATAAACAAGAAATTATAAAATGGACTCATTGAGAAAAAATGTATATATATATAGCCCAATCAAATGAATTATTTGCAAGGGAAAAAGAATTAATATTTTGTTATAAAAGCTATGATTGGCAATAAATTTACTTTAAGTGAAATAATAATAGCAAGATATAAAATTGTTCTAATTTGAAATTTTTAAGCTTAGTTTAAAAATCATAAACAGAGTGAGGGTAATGGGGAAGTTATGGTATACCCAAGTTTTTCAGAAGTAAATATTTAGCAAATGTGTATGGATAACAATTCTTTTTTTTAATATTAAGTATTCTTTTTATTGTGCTTTAAGTGAAAGTTTACAGTTTGAGTAAGTTTCTCATACAAAAAACTTATACAAACATGGTTAATGTGATCCTAGTTGCTCTCCCTACAATGTGACAGCACTCTCCTTCTTTCTCCCCTGTGTATTTCCTGTGTCCATTCATCCAGTTCCTGTCCCCCTCTGCCTTCTCATCTCGCCTCCAGACAGGCTCTACCCACACAGTCACAATGTGTCTACTTGAGCTAAGAAGCACAATCCTCACCAGTTTCATTTTATGTCTTATAGTCCACTCTAATCTTTGTCTGCAGAAGTGGCTTCAGAATGGTTTTAGTTTTGGGCTAACAGAGAGTCCAAGGGCCATGACCTCTGGAGCCCTTCCAGTGTTCAGTCAGACCCTTTAGCCCGGTCTTTTTACTAGAATTTGAGGTCTGCATTCCACTTTTCTCCTGCTCCATCAGAGATTCTCTGTCGTGTTCCCTTTCAGTGCAGTCATTGGTGGTAACCGGGCACCATCTAGTTATTTCCTTGAGTCTTTGGTGTTCTTCATTCTCCTTTGCTCCAGGCGGATTGAGATCAATTGATGCATCTTATATGGCCACTTGCTAACTTTCAAGACCCCAGACACCACTCATCAAAGTGGGATGTGGAATACTTTCTTAACACAATTTGTTATGTCAGTTGACCTAGATGTCCCCTGAACCACGGTCCCCAGACCCCCACCCTTGCTACTCTGTCCCTCAAAGTGTTTCGTTGTATTCAGGAAACTGCTTAGCTTTTGGATTAGTCCAGTTGTGCTGACTTCCCCTGTATTGTGTGTTGTCCTTCCCTTCACCTAAAATAATTCTTGTCTACTCCGTAATTAGTGAATATCCCTCTTCCTCCATCCCCATTCTCGTAAGCATCAAAGAACGTTTTCTTCTGTGTTTAAACCTTTTCCTGAGTTCTTATAATAGTGGTCTCATGGAATATTTGTCCTGCGACTGACTAATTTCAATCAGCATAATGCCTTCCAGATTCCTACATGTTATGAGATGTTTCATGGATTCATTGTTTTTCTCTATTGTTGCATCGTATTCCATGTGTGAATATACCATAATTTGTTTATCCATTTATCCATTGGTGGGCACCTTGATTGTTTCCATCTCTTTGCTATTGCACCGGTGCTGCAGTGAACATGGGTGTGCATATATCTATTCTTGTAGGGCTCTTATTTCTCTACACTATATTCCAAGGAGTGGGATTGCTGGATCGTATGGTACTCCTATCTTTTTAAGGAAACGCCAAATCGATTTCCTAAGTGGTTGTACCATTTTACATTCCCACCAGCAGTGTATAAGTGTTCCAGTCTCTCCACAACCTCTCCAACATTTGTTATTTTGTGTTTTTTAGATTAGAGCCAGCTTCGTTGTGGTAAGATGGTATCTGATTGTAGTTTTGATTTCATTTCTCTAAAGGCTATTGATCATGAGCATTTCCTAACGTAGCTGTTAGCCGCCTGAACGTCTTATTTGGTGAAGTTTCTGTTCATACCCTTTGCCCATTTTTTAATTGGTTTATTTGTCTTTTTGTTGTTGAAGTTTGGCAGTATCTTGTAGATTTCAAAGATTTAGACACTGATCGGATTTGTTGTAGCCAAATTTTTTTTCCCAGTCTATAGGTAGTCTTTTTACTCTTTTGGTGAGGCCTTTGGATGAGGATAAGTGTTTCATTTTTAGAAGCTCCCAGTTATCGACTTTACCTTCCAGTGTTTGTGCATTGTTGGCAATGTTTTGTATTCTGTTTATGCTATGTTTGAGGGCTACTAGAGTTCTTCTTATTTTTTCTTCCATGATCTTTATCATTTTAGATTTTATGTTTAGGTCTTTGATCCATTTTGAGTTAGTTTTTCTGCATGGTGTGAGAGGTATGGGTCTTGTTTCATTTTTTTGCAGATGGATATCCAGTTATTCCAGCACCATTTGTTAAAGAGACTGTCTTTTCTCCATTTAATGGACTTTGGGCCTTTGTTAAATACAAGCTGCTCATACATGGATGAATTTATGTCTGAATTCTCAATTCTGTTCCATTGGTCTATGTATCTGCTGTTGTGCCAGTACCAGGCTGTTTTGACTACCCTGGTGTTATGACGTGTACTAAAATCAGGTAGTGTGAGGCCTCCCACTTTGTTCTAATTTTTCAGTACTGTTTTACTTATCTAGGGCCTATTCCCTTTCCATATGAACTTGGTGATTTGTTTCTCCATCTCATTAAAAAATGCCATTGGAGTTTGGATCAGGCTTGCATTTATCTATAGATTGCTTGGAGTAGAATAAACATTTTCACAATCTTGAGTCTTCCCATTGAAGAACAAGGTATGTTTTTTCACTTATGTAGGTCTCTTTCGGTTTCTTGCAGCAGTGTCTCATAGTTTTCTTTGAATAGGTCTTTTATGTCTCTGGTTAGATTTGTTCCTAAGTATTTAATCTTCTTGGGGCTATTGTAAATGGTATTCATTTCATGATTTCCTCTTCGACTTTTTCTTTGCTCATATAGAGGAATCCAACTGGTTTTTGTATGTTTATCTTGTGTCCCGATACTTTGCTGAAATCTTCTATTAGTTCCAGTAGTTTTCTTGTGGATTCTTTAGGGTTTTCTGTGTATAAAATCATATCATCTGCAAATAGAGATAGTTTATTTCTTCCTTACCAATTTGGATGCTTTTTTTTTTTTTTTTTCCCTAGACTAACAGCTCTGGCTAGGACCTCCAGAACAATGTTGAATAAAAGTGATGATAAAGGGCATCCTTGTCTGGTTCCCGTTCTCAAGGGGAATGATTTCAGACTTGCTCTATTTAGGGTGCTGTTGGCTGTTGGCTTTACATAAATGCCCTTTATTATGTGGAGGAATTTTCCTTCTATTCCTATCTTGCTGAGAGTCTTTATCATGAATGGGTGTTGGACTTTGTCAAATGCCTTTTCTGCATTAATCCATAAGATCATGTGGTTCTTGTCTTTTATTTATATGATGGATTACACTGATTGTTTTTTAAATGTTAAACCATCTCAGCATACCTAGTATGAATCCTACTTGGTCATGGTGAATTACTTCTTCAATATGTTGTTGGCTAGAATTTTGCTGAGGGTTTTTGTGTCTAAGTTTATGAGGAATATTGGTCTGTAATTTTCTTTTTTTGTGGTGTCTTTTTTTTTTAGAATGAGATTGGGAGTATTCCATCCTTTGGTATGTTCTGAAATACCTTTAATAGTAGTGGTGTTAACACTTCTCTGAAAGTTTGGTAGAATTCTCCAGTGAAGTCATCAGGGCCAGGGCTTTTATTTATTGGGAATTTTTAATTATCTTTTCAATTTCTTCTTTTGTTATAGGTTTATTCAGTTGTTCTACATCTGTTTGTGTTAGATTAGGTAGGTAGTGTGTTTCTAGAAATTTATCCAATTCTTCTAGGTTTTCAAATTTGTTGGAGTACAATTTTTCATAATATTCTGTTAGGATTCTTTTAATTACAGTTGGGTCTGTTGTAATATTGCCGATCTCATTTCTTATCTGGGTTATTTGCTTTCTCTTCTATTTTTCTTTTGTTCATTTGGCCAATGGTTTATCGATTTTGTTGATCTTTTCATAGAACCAGCTGTTGGTCTTGTTAACTCTTTCAATTGTTTTTCTTTTTTCTATTTCATTTAATTCTGCTCTAATTTTTATTATTTTGTTTCTACTGGTACCCTTGGACTTCTTTTGCTGCTTTCTTTCTATTTCTTTGAGTTGTAGGGATAATTCTTTGATTTTGGCCTTTTCTTCTTTTGGATGTGTGCATTTATTGCTATAAATTGACCTCTGAGCACTGCTTTTGCTGTGTCCCACAGGTCTTGGTAGGAAGTGTTTTCATTCTCATTTGATTCTATGAATTTCTTTATTCCATCCTTAATTTCTTCTATAACCCAGTAGTATTTCAGCAAGGTGTTGTTCAGTTTCTGTGTGTTCGATTTTTTTTTCACTTGCTTTATGTTACTGGTTTCTACTTTTATGGCTTTACAGTCAGAAAAGGTGCTTCGAGATATTTTGATGTTTTTGATTCTGTTAAGACTTGCTTATGACCTAATATGTGGTCTATTCTGGAGAATGTTCCATGTGCACTGGAAAAGAAAATATGCTTGTCTGCCGTTGGGTGGTGTGTTCTGTATGTGCCTATGAGATCAGGTTGGTTGATTGTGGCATTTAGATTTTCACTGTCTTTATTTAGCTTCTTTCTGGATATTCTGTCCTTCACCAAAATGGTGTGTTGGAGCCTCCTACTATTATTGTAGAGCTGCCCATCTCTGTTTTCAGTGCTTTTAGAGTTCATTTTATGTATTTTGGAGCCTCGTCATTGGGTGCACAAAAGGCTCCTTCCTTATCCTTTGTGGTAGATTTTACTTTAAAGTCTATTTTGTTAGAAATTAATATTGCCACTCTTCTTTTTTGGTTGTTGTTTGTTTGGTGTCTCCTTTCCATCCTTTGAGTTTTAGTTTGTTTGTATCTTTATGTCTAAGGTGTGTCTCTTGTAGGCAACATATAGGCAGATCATTTTTTTAAATCCATTCTGCCACTCTCTGTCTCTTTATTGGTGCATTTAGTACATTTACATTCAGCGTAATTATGTCTAGGTATGAGTTTAGTGCTGTCATTTTGATGACTTTTTTGGGGTTATTGACAGTTTCTTTTTTCCACTGAATTTTCTGTGCTGAGTAATTTTTCTTTATGTATTGTCTTTTCCTCTTTTCTATTGCTGTTGCTTTTGTTTTTGCTGTCTTCATGTTTTTCTTTTTTATTATTATTTTGATGTGCAGGATTGTTATTTTCCTTTGTGATTACCTTGATATTTACCCCTATTTTCATACTCCATATGAAAGATCTATGACTACATCTTTTAGTCCTTCTTTTTTGAGTTAATGTTGTCATCTTTTACTTCATGATGTCTGTTTCGCTGTTCTGAGCATTTTAGCTTTGATTTAGTTTTGTGATTTCTCTGTCTTGGATGATATCTGGTTTCCCTGTTCTCTGTTCTTGTCTTGGATTGTTATCTGATGTTATTGAGTTTCTAACTGGAGGATTTCCTTTAGAATTTCTTGTAATTTTGGTTTGGTTTTGGCAATATCCCTCAACTTCTGTTTATCTGGAAATGCCATAATTCACCTTCATATTTGAGACAGTTTTGCTGGATAGATAATTCTTGGCTGGCAATTATTTTCCCTTTAAGTCTTTATATATGTCCTCCCATTGTCTTCTTGCCTGCATAGTTTCTGCTGAGTAGTCCGAGATTAGTCTTACTGACTGTCCTTCGCAGGTGACTTTTTGTTTATCCCTAGCTGCTCTTAAAATTCTCTTTTATCTTTGGTTTTGGCAAGATTGACTATAATATGTCTTGATATCTTTCTTTTGAGATCTACCCTCTGTGGGGTTAGATGAGCATCTTGGATGGATATCTCATCTTTCATGATATCAGGGAGGTTTTCTGCCAACAAATTTTCAACAATTTTCTCTGTATTTTCTGTTTTTCCTCCCTGTTCTGGTACTCTGATTACTCGTAGGCTATTTCTCTTGATAGAGTCCCACATGATTCTTAGGATTTCTTCATTTCTTAAAATTCTTTTATCTGATTTTTCTTTGAATACATTGGTGCCAAGTATTTTGTTTTCAGTCTCACTAATTCTGACTTCACCTTCTTGAATTCTGCTCCTTTGACTTTCTACTGAGTTGTCTAATTCTGAAATTTTATTGTTGATCTTCTGAGTTTCTGACTGCTGTCTCTCTAAGGATTCTTGAAGCCTATTAAATTTTTCGTTATTCTCTTGAATAACCTTCTTAATTCCCTCAACTGCTTTATCTGTGTGTTCCTTGCCTTGTTCTGCATTTTGCCTGATCTCTTTTTTATTTTTTTTCTTTCCTGATATCTTGAAGAGTTCTGTATATTAATATTTTGTATTCTATCTCTGGTAATTCTAGGAATATATCTTCATCTGGAAGATTCCTCAATTCTTTGCTTTGGAAGCTTGCTGACACGATCATTGTCTGCTTCTTTATGTGATTTGATATTGACTGTTGTCTCTGTATGTTTGCATACTGTGTCCTAGCTTCTTGCTTTGTTTTGTTTTGAAATACTTAATAGGCTGCTCAAATTAGTTGGCTTGATTAATGGAGCCTTTGAAGCTCTAATGTCCTGTCACCAGATGGCTAGAGCTGTTATTAGATATATGAGCCTAGAAGTCCATTCAGTTTTCTTGTAAGGATTCAGCTCATATTTCCAGGTAGTTGGTCACCAAGTGTGTGGTGTAGGCTCTCACCTACTGTCTTTGAGGAGCAGTGGTGATTGGTGTATGCACAGGTCTCTTGTTGCATCAGGTGGTCACACTCTGAGCAAGGTAGGGGGCTGACAACCTTTCCCTGAGTGTGTGTGAGGAAGACACGCGCCTGTTCTCTAGAGTGCACAAGTGGGTGGGCTCTGCAGCCATACCATTGACACCCGATACTTTTAACTGTAAGGACTGGGAGACACCACTTATCCTTGTATCCCTGATATGGGTGGCTAGGTGGCATAGGTGGAGCCACCAGTCCTCAGGCCCCTGATGTGGGTAGTTGAGGACCCTGCTTAATAGAGCAGTGTCAAGCATCAAGAACCCACCTCGCCACTGCACAGCTGAAACCGTTAAAGTCAGACCTTAGGCCACACGCCCATGCACTGTAACAAGAACCCAGCTCCTGAAATGGGCCACACAGTTCTATGCAGGGGTGAAAGCCATTCAAAGTCTATGGACCACTTGTGCCTGGACAGGAGATGCTTCTGCCCTGAGTTTCCAGCTTAGAGGAGCCATCAGATTATTTTTTCCCTGTTTGTTAATTTACTCCTTCTCCAGTGGCTCTGGTTGCATGCCAGGACCTATCTCAGGCCCAGGGAAATCGAATGTCACTGAAGCCAGCTCGGGGGCCTGGGACAGTGGGGTGATGGATCAGTTAAATGGGGGAGAGTTTTTTTGAAAGGGGAGGTATTTGATCTGTGCAGTGAATTAAATGCTAGCACTTATGCAGAGAGCACTGTTCTTCTCTGATTCTGGAGGTGTGAGTAGACTCTGTGCCACTGGCTCTCTGTGGCTGGGGAAACCGTGTACAGAAAGCTACTGCCAGCCCCTCTGCAGTCACTCCAGCAGATCAGGGATGAGGGGCGCTGGTTCCCACTGAGTTAGGTCCGGCAACTTCTTGGTGCTTCTGAACCATATCTCCCTCCCTCTGTTGCTAAGTCCAATTTCTTAACTTTGCCTTTGATGTTCAGGGCTCCTAGCTTGTCATATATATAATCAATTTACTTGTTTTTTCAGGTCTTTGTTGTAAGAGGGACTATCAGAAGCATCTGACTTCTCCACTGTCTTGGCCCTGCCTGCATCTGATGCATTCTTGTCTAGCTATATTTGATAGATATTTTTCTAGGTTAGAATATAAGTTTTCCTCATGCTTTCAAAGTAGACATTATGTTCTCATGCCTGACTGATGGAAATTCACAGTCATGGGAATTCTTTCCTTTTTTTTTTTTTTTTTTGATTCAAAAAATCCTCTTATAAAATGTAATGAAGAAAAGTATGTAAAGTTGTCTATTTGCATTTTATGAATTCCTAACTTGGATTATTTCTAGCATAAATATAAATATTGAAAACAACTGCAAATATATCATCACAAAGTTTCACAATCCATATTTGCAACGATGGTTGAGGGCACCTGCTTTCCCTTGGACCATTACTATTACTATTTTTAAATCTTCCAATATCTGCTAAACCATTTGGAAAAATGATGAATTCCAACTGCCATTTTAATTTAAATTTATTTTTTAGTGAAATTAGATAAATTTCCATGAATATAGTAGTGTCTTCTTATCTTCTACTGGACTCTCCTGACATATATTTTGCTAATTTTTATACTTTCATGTTGATTTGAGGAGTGTTATAGGAAATAGGAAACCCTGGTCTGGTGGCATAGTGGTTAAGAGCTATGACTGCCAGTCAGAAGGTCGGCAGTTTGAATCCACCAGGTGCTCTTTGGAAACCCTATGGGACAGTTCTACTCTGTCAAAATTGACTCAATGACAATAGGTTTTGGTTTATATGTATCATAAAGACAGGAAAGAAAGAAGAGACCAAAACGGATGTCAAAAGAGACTTCGAAACTTGCTCTAAAATATCCAGTAGCTAAAGGGAATAGAAGAAATTAAGAAGTAGAAGAGCTGAACAGAAGATCCAAAGGGCAGCTTGAGAAGACAAAATAAAATATTGTAATGAACTGTGCAAAGATCTGGAGCTAGAAAATCAAAAGGGAAGAAAACTCTCAGTATTTCTCAAGTCAAAAGAACTGAAGAAAAATTCAAGCTGCAAGTCGCAATATTGAAGGATTCTATGGGCAAAATATTGAACGAAATATCAAGAGAAAGATGGGAGGAATACACAGAGTCATTATACCAAAACTAATTGGTCAATGTTCAACATTTCAGGATGTAGCATATGATCAAGATCCAACGGTACTGCAGGAAGTCCATGCTATGCTGAAAGGAATGGCAAAAAACAAGGGTCCAGGAACTGACAGAGTACCAGTTGAGATGTTTCAACAAACAAATGCAGCACTGGAAGTGCTCATTTGTCTATGCCAAGAAATTTGGAAGACAGCTACCTGGCCAACCAACTGGAAGAGAGCCAATATATATGCCTATTCCCAAGAAAGGAGGTCCAATCAAATGCAGAAATTCTTGAACAATATCATTGATATCACATACAAGCAAAATTTTCCCGAAGATCATTCAAAAGTGGCTGTAGCAGTGTATTGACAGGGAACTGCCAGAAGTTCAAGATGAATTCAGGAGAGAATATGGAATGAGGGATATCATTGCTGATGTCAGATGGATCCTGGCTGAAAGCAGAGAATACCAGAAAGATGTTTACCTGTGTTTTATTGACTATGCAAAGACATTCGACTGTGTGGATCATAACCAATTATGGATAACATAGCAAAGAATGGGAATTTAGAGCACTTAATTTTGCTCATAAGAAACTTGGACATAGATCAAGAGGCAATCGTTCCAACAGAACAAGGGGATACTTCATGGTTTAAAGTTAAGAAAGATGTGCATCAGGTTTGTATCTTTTCACCATACTTAATCAATATGTACGCTGACCAAGTAACCTGAGAAGCCAGACTGTATAGAAGAATTTGGCATCAGGATTAGAGGAAGACTCATTAACAACCTGTGATATGCAGATGACAAGACCATGCTTACTGAAAGTGAAGAGGACTTGAAGTACTTAGTGATAAAGGTCAAAAACCACAGCCTTCATTATAGATTACACCTCAACATAAAGAAAGCAGAAATCCTCACAACCAGGCCACTTAGAAACGTCATGATAAAAGGAGAAAATATTGAACTTGTCAAGGATTTCATTTTACTTGGAGTGACAATCAATGCAGCCTTCAAGAAATCAAATGACGTGTTACTTTAGGCAAATCTGCTGCAAAAGACTTCCTTAAAGTGTTAAAAAGCAAAGATGTCACTTTAAGGACCACGGAGTGCCTGATCCAAGCCATGGTGTTTTCAACTGCCTTATACGTGTGTGAAAGCTGGACAAGGAGTAAGGAAGACCAGAGAAGAGTTGGTGCCTTTGAATAATGGTTTTAGTGAAGAATATTTAATGTACCGTGGACTGCCAAAAGGAGAAAAAAATCTGTCTTGGAAGAAGTACAGCAAGAATATCCTACTGAGCAGTTACATCTCTCTTATAGGGTTGCTGTAAGTTGGAATCAACTCAATAACAATGGGTTTCATTTGGTTTAAGTGGAGTTCAAGGAAAAAATGTTTTATATAAATATCACAAAATACATTTCCTAAATCTAAATTGATAATTTAGATTTAGGAAATGTATAAATTTTGTTGCATTTTTTATTTATGAGAAAATAAAATTTATAACTCTTCAGGGTTATACTTTATCTATATTAATGGGGTGCCAATTATACTTTCTGAGCATTCTTTTTAGTTCATATGATTTTTCAGCTGAGTCTAATAATGTTTCAGGTTGATCATATCATACGTAAATACCATTCGTTTTTGCTAGCTTTTCAAAGGTAAGATATTTTTGATTCCAGTGTTGTTTGCCATGATATCCAGGTCTACGATTTCCAAGAAAAATGCTGAGTATTTGATCCTTAATGTTTGATTGTAACATTGATGGAAAACATTAACAGTGTTTTATTTTCCATTTAAACTACGTACACATTTTATCATATTACAGATTTTTTTCTGCCTCTTCTAGACTATTAAAAAAAAATTAGTATGTTTGTATTTAGTGTTCTATGGGAATTTGTATTATTTTTTACCAAAAAGGTTTATCCCCCACTGATGTGATGTCAGGGTTTTTCTCTAATTTGGAGTCATCATTGACTTCTCTCTTTCTCTAACATCTTATACACAACGCTTTCTCTTGGTTGTATCTTCAGAATAGATTCCATATCTGCCCCCTTCTAAATTACTCCCTTGCCAACACCCTGGGCCTGGCTGCCACTACAGCTTGCTCAGACACTGTAAGGGCCTCCTAGCTGCTCTCCCAACCTTCAATTTTCCCTCTAGAGTCTAATCAGACAACAACCAGGGGGAAGTTCTTAAAACATTACTCAGGTGACATGTCTCTCTGATCAAATCTTTTCAAAGATTTTAAATAAATCCAAGTCCTATATAATCTTTTGGACATATCTCTCACCTCACTACAGAGCACCCCTCTCTCCCTTGATTTCTGCAGTGCATCCTGCTCGTTTTGTTTCATTTTCTCTAGGCCTTTGGACTGGGGTTGGTTCTCTCTCCTAGTATTTTTTTTTTTTTTTGCATATTTTCCTGTTGCTTGGCTCTCCCCTTTCATTCAGATCTCTGCTGAGATATCACTGTTAAGAAAGGACTTTGCTGACCAACTAATTTAACCTATAAATTAACATTCTACTTCAATGCCTTGCTCATTTTGTAAGCATTAGCATCACTTTGATTTTTACTGTATCTCTATTTGTATATGCATTTTTTGTGTATTTCTACATTGGACTGTAAGTTTCTGATGGGCATAGAATTTGTCTGATGGTTTACTTATGTTTCTATGGGACCTGAAACAGCAGTTGACAAACAATATGCACTTACTTAACATTTTTTTTTGTATTTTTTTTATTAACTTTTATTAAGCTTCAAGTGAATGTTTACAAATCCAATCGGTCTGTCACATATAAGTTTACATACATCTTACTCCGTACTCCCACCTGCTCTTCGCCTATTGAGTCAGCCCTTTCAGTCTCTCCTTTCGTGACAATTTTGCCTGCTTCCCTCTCTCTCTATCCTCCCATTCCCCCTCCAGACAAGAGCTGCCAACACACTCTCAAGTGTCCACCTGATATAATTAGCTCACTCTTCATCAGCATCTCTCTCCCACCCGCTGACCAGTCCCTTTCATGTCTGATGAGTTGTCTTCGGGGATGGTTCCTGTCCTGTGCCAACAGAAGGTCTGGGGACCATGGCCGCCGGGATTCCTCTAGTCGCAGTCAGACCATAAAGTATGGTCTTTTTATGAGAATTTGGGGTCTGCATCCCACTGATCTCCTGTTCCCTCAGGAGTTCTCTGTTGTGCTCCCTGTCAGGGCAGTCATCGATTGTAGCCAGGCACCAACTAGTTCTTCTGGTCTCAGGATGATGTAGGTCTCTGGTTCATGTGGCCCTTTCTGTCTCTTGGGCTCTTAGTTGTCGTGCGGCCTTGGTGTTCTTCATTTTCCTTTGTTCCAGGTGGGTTGAGACCAATTGATGCATCTTAGATGGCCGCTTGTTAGCATTTAAGACCCCAGACGCCACATTTCAAAGTGGGATGCAGAATGTTTTCATAATAGAATTATTTTGCGAATTGACATAGAAGTCCCCTCAAACCATTTTCCCCAGACCCCCGCCCCTGCTCCGCTGACCTTTGAAGCATTCATTTTATCCCGGAAACTTCTTTGCTTTTGGTCCAGTCCAATTGAGCTGACCTTTCATGTATTGAGTGTTGTCTTTCCCTTCACCCAAAGCAGTTCTTATCTACTGATTAATCAATAAAAAACCCTCTCCCTCCCTCCCCCCTTCGTAACCACAAAAGTATGTGTTCTTCTCAGTTTTTACTATTTCTCAAGATCTTATAATAGTGGTCTTATACAATATTTGTCCTTTTGCCTCTAATTTCGCTCAGCATAATGCCTTCCAGGTTCCTCCATGTTATGAAATGTTTCAGAGATTCGTCACTGTTCTTTATCGATGCGTAGTATTCCATTGTGTGAATATACCACAATTTATTTACCCATTCATCCGCTGATGGACACCTTGGTTGTTTCCAGCTTTTTGCTATTGTAAACAGAGCTGCAATAAACATGGGTGTGCATATATCTGTTTGTGTGAAGGCTGTTGTATCTCTAGGGTATATTCCGAGGAGTGGGATTTCTGGGTTGTATGGTAGTTCTATTTCTAACTGTTTAAGATAACGCCAGATAGATTTCCAAAGTGGTTGTACCATTTTACATTCCCAGCAGCAGTGTATAAGAGTTCCAATCTCTCCGCAGCGTCTCCAACATTTATTATTTTGTGTTTTTTGGATTAATGCCAGCCTTGGTGGTGTGAGATGGAATCTCATCGTAGTTTTAACTTGCATTTCTCTAATGGCTAATGATCGAGAGCATTTTCTCATGTATCTGTTGGCTGCCTGAATATCTTCTTTAGTGAAATGTGTGTTCATATCCTTTGCCCACTTCTTGATTGGGTTGTTTGTCTTTTTGTGGTTGACTTTTGACAGAATCATGTAGATTTTAGAGATCAGGCGCTGGTCTGACATGTCATAGCTGAAAATTCTTTCCCAGTCTGTAGGTGGTCTTTTTACTCTTTTGGTGAAGTCTTTAGATGAGCATAGGTGTTTGATTTTTAGGAACTCCCAGTTATCGGGTTTCTCTTCATCATTTTTGGCAATGTTTTGCATTCTGTTTATGCCTTATATTAGGGCTCCTAGGGTTGTCCCTATTTTTTCTTCCATGATCTTTATCATTTTAGTCTTTATGTTTAGGTCTTTGATCCACTTGGAGTTAGTTTTTGTGCATGGTGTGAGGTATGGGTCCTGTTTCATTCTTTTGCAAATGGATATCCAGGTATGCCAGCACCATTTGTTAAAAACACTATCTTTTCCCCAATTTACTGACACTGGTCCTTTGTCACATATCAGCTGCTCATACGTGGATGGACTTATATCTGGGTTCTCAATTCTGTTCCATTGGTCTATGTGCCTGTTGTTGTACCAGTACCAGGCTGTTTTGACTACTGTGGCTGTATAATAGGTTCTGAAATCAGGTAGAGTGAGGCCTCCCACTCTCTTCTTCTTTTTCAGTAATGCTTTGCTTATCCGGGGCTTCTTTCCCTTCCATATGAAATTGGTGATTTGTTTCTCTATCCCCTTAAAATATGACATTGGAATTTGGATCGGAAGTGCGTTATATGTATAGATGGCTTTTGGTAGAAGAGACATTTTTACTATGTTAAGTCTTCCTATCCATGAGCAAGGTATGTTTTTCCACTTAAGTATGTCCTTTTGAATTTCTTGTAGTAGAGCTTTGTAGTTTTCTTTGTATAGGTCTTTTACATCCTTGGTAAGATTTATTCCTACGTATTTTATCTTCTTGGGGGCTACTGTGAATGGTATTGATTTGGTTATTTCCTCTTCGGTGTTCTTTTTGTTGATGTAGAGGAATCCAAGTGATTTTTGTATGTTTATTTTATAACCTGAGACTCTGCCAAACTCTTCTATTACTTTCAGTAGTTTTCTGGAGGATTCCTTAGGGTTTTCTGTGTATAAGATCATGTCATCTGCAAATAGTGATAACTTTACTTCCTCCTAGCCAATCCGGATACCCTTTATTTCTTTGTCTAGCCTAATTGCCCTGGCTAGGACTTCAAGTACGATGTTGAATAAGAGCAGTGATAAAGGGCATCCTTGTCTGGTTCCCGTTCTCAAGGGAAATGCTTTCAGGTTCTCTCCATTTAGAGTGATACTGGCTGTTGGCTTTTCATAGATGCCCTTTATTATGTGGAGGAATTTTCCTTCAATTCCTATTTTGGTGAGAGTTTTTATCATAAATGGGTGTTGGACTTTGTCAAATGCCTTTTCTGCATCAATTGATAAGATCATGTGGTTTTTGTCTTTTGTTTTATTTATGTGATGGATTACATTAATGGTTTTTCTGATATTAAACCAGCCTTGCATACCTAGTATAAATCCCACTTGATCATGGTGAATTATTTTTTTGATGTGTTGTTGGATTCTATCGGCTAGAATTCTGTTGAGGATTTTTGCATCTATGTTCATGAGGGATATAGGTCTGTAATTTTCTTTTTTTGTAATGTCTTTACCTGGTTTTGGGATCAGGGAGATGGTGGCTTCATAGAATGAGTTGGGTAGTATTCCGTCATTTTCTATGCTTTGGAATACCTTTAGTAGTAGTGGTGTTAACTCTTCTCTGAAAGTTTGGTAGAACTCTCCAGTGAAGCCGTCTGGGCCAGTGCTTTTTTTTTTGTTGGAAGTTTTTTGATTACTGTTTCAATCTCTTTTTTTGTTATGGGTCTGTTCAGTTGTTCTACTTCTGAATGTGTTAGTTTAGGTAGGTAGTGTTTTTCCAAGAATTCATCCATTTCTTCTAGGTTTTCAAATTTGTTAGAGTACAATTTTTCGTAGTAATCTGAAATGATCCTTTTAATTTCATTTGGTTCTGTTGTGATGTGGTCCTTCTCGTTTCTTATTTGGGTTATTTGTTTCCTTTCCTGTATTTCTTTAGTCAGTCTAGCCAATGGTTTGTCAATTTTGTTAATTTTTTCGAAGAACCAGCTTTTGGCTTTGTTAATTCTTTCAATTGTTTTTCTGTTCTCTAATTCATTTAGTTCAGCTCTAATTTTTATTATTTGTTTTCTTCTGGTGCCTGATGGATTCTTTTGTTGCTCACTTTCTATTTGTTCAAGTTGTAGGGACAGTTCTCTGATTTTGGCTCTTTCTTCTTTTTGTATGTGTGCATTTATTGATATAAATTGGCCTCTGAGCACTGCTTTTGCTGTGTCCCAGAGGTTTTGATAGGAAGTATTTTCATTCTCATTGCATTCTATGAATTTCCTTATTCCCTCCTTAATGTCTTAATTGCCCCTTCATATTTCAAAGAGAGTTTTGCTGGATATATGATCCTTGGCTGGCAGTTTTTCTCCTTCAGTGCTCTGTATACGTCATCCCATTCCCTTCTTGCCTGCATGGTTTCTGCTGAGTAGTCTGAACTTATTCTTATTGATTCTCCCTTGAAGGAAACCTTTCTTTTCTCCCTGGCTGCTTTTAAAATTTTCTGTTTATCTTTGGTTTTGGTGAGTTTGATGATAATATGTCTTGGTGTTTTTCTTTTTGGATCAATCTTAAATGGGGTTCGATGAGCATCTTGGATAGCTATCCTTTCGTCTTTCATGATGTGAGGGGAAGTTTTGTGTCAGGAGTTCTTCAACTATTTTCTCTGTGTTTTCTGTCCCCCCTCCCTGTTCTGGGACTCCAATCACCTGCAAGTTATCCTTCTTGATAGAGTCCCACACAATTCTTAGGGTTTCTTCATTTTTTTTAATTCTTTTATCTGATTTTTTTTCAGCTATGTTGGTGTTGATTCCCTGGTCCTCCAGATGTCCCAGTCTGCCTTCTAATTGCTCGAGTCTGCTCCTCTGACTTCCTATTGCGTTGTCTAATTCTGTAATTTTATTGTTAATCTTTTGGATTTCTACATGCTGTCTCTCTATGGATTCTTGCAACTTATTAATTTTTCCACTATGTTCTTGAATAATCTTTTTGAGTACTTCAACAGTTTTATCGGTGTGTTCCTTGGCTTTTTCTGCAGTTTGCCTTATTTCGTTTGTGATGTCTTTAAGCATTCTGTAAATTAGTTTTTTATATTCTGTATCTGATAATTCCAGTATTGTATCTTCATTTGGGAAAGATTTTGATTCTTTTGTTTGGGGGGTTGGAGAAGCTGTCATGGTCTGCTTCTTTATGTGGTTTGATATGGACTGCTGTCTCCGAGCCATCACTGGGAAACTAGTTTTTCCAGAAAATCCGCTGACTGGTAAGCTGGCTCCAGGCTCTGAAAACAATCGCTGCCTCTCCGTATTTGTTCGTTCTCCGTCTCTAAATCTGTGTTTGTTGTTCAGGGGTTGTAGATTGTTATGCATGTGATCGATTCACTTGTTTTTCCGAGTCTTTGTTGCAAGAGGGATCCGCGGTAGCGTCCACCTAGTCCGCCATCTTGGTCCCGCCTCTACTTAACATTTTTTAATGAATGGATTATTGTACTGGTCCTATTTTCGGGCCATCTTAGGAGTTTTGTAATTACAAATATATGTTTAAAATATAGTTTTTTTTTTATCTACTGACAGCATTCATTTTCTGGGATTTTATTTATGGTATTAAATAATATGGATATGTGAGACTTGTCCAACTTTATATTTTTGTTCTCTTTGTTATCAAATATTTCAGTAATAATGCCATAAATATTCATGATATATTGATAACAATTTCTGATAACAATTAAGTAGCAACTACAATATACCAAACAGTGTTCTACACATTTTGTTTATAATAAGTCACTTAACTTTCACAGGGAGTCCCTAGTTGCACAAATTATTAAGCTCTTTGCTGTTAATCAAAATATTTGTGGTTTCAATCTGCCCAGAGGCACCTCAGAAGAAAGACTTAGTGACCTACCTCCAAAAGTTCACAGCAATTGAAAGCCCTACAGAGTATGGGTTTGCCATGAGATGAAATCAGTTGGATGGCAACTACTTAATCCTCACAACGTCAAAACCTATTACTTCTATTGAATCTGTTACTGTTATTACTGCCATTGTACAGATGACAAAGTTGAGGCTCAGAGAGGTTAAGTAACTTGTTCTTGCTCATGCAACTAGAATTTGTATGGTTATTATTAATCACATGATTTTGTTCTATTTTATATTCTCCATTGTCTAAACAGAAGCATAGCAAAACGGGGGCAGAGGGGGGCACATGCACCAGGGTCCAAGTCCAAGGGTGCAGCAGACAAGGTACAGAATGCTTTTAGGCGCCACATATATGAAAGCCAGACAAGAGGGGGGAAGACATTTCTGCTGACTCATCAACATCTATTCATCTTGAAATTTGGGATAGGGAAAGGCTGAACTTAGAGATTGCCCCTGGAAACTCCTTACCCTCACTATGCCCTGTGTCTGAAATATACTACAAAGTATAAGAATTGCAACTTTCTTGATATTTTGATAAAAGTAACATAAAAATTATATGACAGCAATTTGCTTTGGATTTTAATGGTTCAGTAGCTTTCTAGTTTAGGTATTTTCTATTCAGTGTCTTTTTGGTATTTTATTGATTATATTTTGTTAATGTATATCTGTGAACAGACTTACATGCGTGTATATGAACGCACACATGCATGCACACACTCCTACACTCATGAACACACATATCCACTCAAGGATTTCATGGATAAAATTATAATATTGACATGAAGGTAGATCTCAATAATTCTTGAGTTATAGAAAGTTAATGGTTAAGAAGACTAAATTCCACCAATACTGTTTATATATCCTATGCAAATCTAATAAAAATCACAACAAAATTTGTAAAGAAAATGACAAACTAATTCTAAAACTTATGTAGGTACGTAAAGGCCCAAAAGTAGCCAGAGTAGTACTAAAAAATAAGTAACAGCCCCTACCAGATACCTGACATTTTGTAATAAATGAACAGTGCTGTGTCCTTATTTAAATAAACAGACTTCTCATTTGACTAAATCTAGTTTATTTTTTTTTTTAGTTTATGTCATTGTTTAATTTCTACAACCAAATTTATATTTCCAAATAGACTCTCTTCCCTGAAATCCATGGTTGAATATCAACTTCCAAGTTAATATCTCCATGAGGATATATATTAAGTATTCAGAATTGACATATTTGAAGTTTAAAGGTTGATTACGCTCTCCAGGATATTTTCCTGCTCAATCTTCACCCTATCGTTAAATGATGCCTTTATTCAACCAAAGCTTTAGTAGCATCCCTGACTCCACTGTTCTCTCAAAGAATGCGTTATTCAGCATTTCCTCATTATCTTCAGGACTTTGCTACTTTTGCTGTTTTCCATACTTGATGGTTCAAGTCATCATACTTACTCACCTGTACTTTTGTAATATCTACCTAAATGGTCTTACTGTGCCCATCTTTGTACCATAAAGCACATGGAATAATCCATTTAAAGTATGTTAGATTTTATTAAGGTTCTATTCAATTTTACAAAAACCTGAGTTGAATGGAAAGCTTTTAAAATTAAACTCAAGGCCCAACTCCACCTGGCCTCCATTATTGTATGCTCCTCAATTCCTATTACCTCACTGGGCTCTTTCATTGTATTACAGCTATATTTTGCTGAGGTCTCTTCTTTGGATAATAACTCATCTCTTATTTTAGGGCTTTAGCCAGTTCATTTGCTTTGAGCAGTCTGCTTCTAGAAATGATAGAGAGATTTCATCCCTGAACCAGTTACTATCTTGTCCTTTTACCCTACTTTTTAAATTTTTCTTCAGATAGCAAGGCACCATCTAACTATATATATGTAATTATGTGTATCTATTTCTGTCTATCTACTACTAGAAAAAGAATCGATGCATGCAAACTCCAGTACTGATGAAGAATATTCAATATACCATAGACTCCCAATAGAATGAATTTTTACTCATTCAGTCTTAGAAGAAATACAACCAAAATGTACCTTAGAAATTAGGATGCTGTCTTAGTCATCTAATGCTGCTATATCAGAAATACCACAGGAGGATGGCTTTAACAAAGAAAAATTTATTCTCTCACTGTCTAGTAGGCTACAAGTCCAAATTCAAGTCGTGAGCTCCAGGGGAAGGCTTTCTCTCTCTGTCTGCTCTGGAGGAATGTCCTTGTCATCAATCTTCCCTTGGTCTGGGAGCATCTCAGTGCAGACCCAAAGGACATACTCTGCTCCAGCACTCCTTTCTTGGTGGTATGAGGCCCCCATGTCTCTCTTCTCACTTCTCTCTTTTGTATCTCAAAAGAGATTCACTTAAGACACTACCTGATCTTATACATTTCATCAACATAACTTCTGCTAATCCATCTTATTACATCATAGTGATAGGGTGTACAACACTTAGCGAAACCACATCAGATCGTAAAATGATAGGCAATCGTAGAATCGTACAAGGGAATCATGACCTAGGCAAGTTGACAGATATTTTGGGGGGGACACAATTCAATCCATGACAGACGGTGAGACTTCAAATTGCTTGCTTTGGACATGTCATCAGGAAAAACCAATTGCTAGAAAAAGGTACCATGTTTGGTAAAGTAGAGAGCCAACCAAAATGGGGGAAACCCTCAGTGAGACGGATTAACCCAATAGCTGCAACAATGGACTCAAAATACCAAAGATCATGAAGATGTTACAGGACATGGCAATATTTCATTTTATTATGCATAAAGTCACCATAACTCGGAACCAACTTGATGGCAGCTAACAACAACTAGAATGCATATACTTTGACATCCTGCTTTGGTATCCAAAAAAAATATTTGTGTCCAGAAAGTATTTCTTGGATGAGTGAATGCAACTTGTGTAGATTAGATTATTCTATTAGTCACCAAATATTGACATTATTCCCCTGCTTGCCCCCGCACACATAGATCTACACTGTCTCCATGGGAGGAGTATATTTCCTGACCCATTGACACTAGTCTTGGCCATGGTGCTTGGTTAATGGAATGTGGATATGAGTGTGAGTGTGGTGTTTTCCAGCCTACTCTGTAAGAGACTTCTCCTCTGAAATCTTGAAGTTCTACCGTGAGATGAACATGCCTCAAGTGTCTGCTGCCCCTTCAACTTGTCCAAGAAAATTAACAGATGCATGGAAACAACCTGAACTCAAAACCAAGCTGATCTGTAGAGTTACATGAAATACTTTTTATTACATGTCACTAAGATTCTGTGGTTGTCTTTCATGCATTATTGTAGTAAATTCTGTCTAATATCCCAACCCAGTGCCTTCGAGTCGATTCCACGACTAATATAAGAACATGATATGGAAGCCAAATACAGGCCTAATGGTATATGAAATATATGATTAATTCACTATACCTAGAAACAAGGGAGAGGGTTATCCTTGGTGCATCCTGAGTAGCGGGGTATTTCTCATCTCTTTCACGTCCGGATTTGCCATATGACTTGCTGGGCAAATGGAATATGAGTGAAGTGAAGGATTCCACATTCAAGCAGAAGAATTAAGTGCCATTTACCTGGTTCCATCCATATTCCTATGCATTTGCCATGATAGTGGCTAACATAAGAGCTGCTAACCAGAAATGAAATAGGAAAGATGATAATACAGAGCAGATTTGCACTTGACTCACATCCAAGAGGTATTATAAATGAGAAATATCCCCACATTTTAAGTCAACGAAGCTTGTGGATTGTCAATCAACTGGGATAGAGTTCAAGCCCAGTTCCAAGGATATAATTTAACCATTTCACCAATAACTGTAATCCCATTTGTCGTGATTATGTCTGGAGCATGAATTAAACCAGATGTTGTCTAATTAGGTCAGTTGTTTATTTATTCTAGAAGGGGTTCATGCACCTGTAATTATTATACAAGTTTGAACTCAGGTTTTTTTTTTTTTTAACCCAGTTAACACAAATTTTAACTGATTTAGTGATAATGCAAAAAAAGCGCTGTTGCTGATAATAATGGCGATGATATACACCCGTCCTATCCCATATGTATTTTATATAATTAATACTGACAGGAGCTTGGGTGAAATTTTGACTTGCTCTACAAGCATGACTAGAAACCAGTGAGATATCATGGATGTCTCCCATGAACAATAGGCATATTGGTTTTGACAGACCCTAAACCAAAGATGTCTCTATAATAGCTGACTTGAATATCATATTTTTAATACCATTAGGTGACCATTTATATATTTTTATAACTGGTCCTTATTAATGGTAAGATAAACGGGACATTAATAGATTTGAATATCAGTATAACAACAGGGAACTGCATGAAATTCAAGCCAGATTCAGAAGAGGGAGTGGAACCAGGGATATCATTGCTGATGTCAGATGGATCCTGGCTGAAAGCAGAGAATACCAGAAGGATGTTTACTTGTGTTTTACTGGCTATGCAAAGGCATTTGACTGTGTGGATCATAACAAATTATGGATAACATTGTGAAGAATGGGAATTCCAGAACACATAATTGTGTTATCAGGAACCTGTACGTGGATCAAGAGGCAATTGTTCAGACAGAACATGGGGAGACTGAGTGGTTTACAGACAAGAAAGGTGAGTGTCAGGGTTGTGTCCTTTCACCATACCTATTCAATCTCTATGCTGAGCAAATAATCTGAGGAACTGGACTATATGAAGAAGAATGAGGTATCAGAATTGGAGGAAGATTCATTACAGACTGCATTATGCAGATGACACAACTTTGCTTGCTGAAAGTGAAGAGGATTTGAAGCATTTACTGAGGAAAATCAAAGACTACAGCCTTCATTATGGATTACACTTCAACATAAAAAACCAAAAATCCTCACTACTAGACCAATAAGCCAAACCATGATAAACAGAAAAAAGATTGAAGTTGTCAAGGATTTCATTTTTTTTTAATAACTTTTATTAAACTTCAAGTGAATGTTTACAAATCCAATCAGTCTGTCACATATAACTTTACATACATCTCACTCCCTCCTCCCACTTACTCTCCCCCTCTTGAGTCAGCCCTTTCAGTCTCTCCTTTCTTGACAATTTTGCCTGCTTCCCTCTCTCTCTATCCTCCCATCCCCCCTCCAGACAAGAGTTGCCAACACAATCTCAAGTGTCCACCTGATATAAGTAGCTCACTCTTCATCAGCGTCTCTCTCCCACCCGCTGACCAGTCCCTTTCATGTCTGATGAGTTGTCTTCGGGGATGGTTCCTGTCCTGTGTCAACAGAAGGTCTGGGGAGCATGGCTGCCGGGATTCCTCCAGTCTCAGTCAGACCATTAAGTTTGGTCTTTTTATGAGAATTTGGGGTCTGCATCCCACTGATCTCCTGCTCCCTCAGGGGTCCTCCGCTGTGCTCCCTGTCAGGGCAGTCATCGATTGTGGCCGGGCACCAACTAGTTCTTCTGGTCTCAGGATGATGTAGGTCTCTGGTTCATGTGGCCCTTTCTGTCTCTTGGGCTCTTAGTTGTCGTGCGGCCTTGGTGTTCTTCATTTTCCTTTGTTCCAGGTGGGTTGAGACCAATTGATGCATCTTAGATGGCTGCTTGTTAGCATTTAAGACCCCAGACACCACATTTCTAAGTGGGATGCAGAATGATTTCATAATAGAATTATTTTGCCAATTGACTTAGAAGTCCCCGCAAACCATGTTCCCCAGACCCCCGCGCTTGCTCCGCTGACCTTTGAAGCATTCATTTTATCCCGGAAACTTCTTTGCTTTTGGTCCAGTCCAATTGAGCTGACCTTCCATGTATTGAGTGTTGTCTTTCCCTTCACCTAAAGCAGTTCTTATCTACTGATTAATCAATAAAAAACCCTCTCCCACCCTCCCTCCCTCCCCACCTCGTAACCACAAAAGTATGTGTTCTTCTCAGGTTCACTATTTCTCAAGATCTTATAATAGTGGTCTTATACAATATTTGTCCTTTTGCCTCTGACTAATTTCGCTCAGCATAATGCCTTCCAAGTTCCTCCATGTTATGAAATGTTTCAGAGATTGGTCACTGTTCTTTATCGATGCGTAGTATTCCATTGTGTGAATATACCACACTTTATTTACCCATTCATCCGTTGATGGACACCTTGGTTGCTTCCAACTTTTTGCTATTGTAAACAGAGCTGCAATAAACATGGGTGTGCATATATCTGTTTGTATGAAGGCTCTTGTATCTCTAGGGTATATTCCTAGGAGTGGGATTTCTGGGTTGTATGGTAGTTCTATTTCTAACTGTTTAAGATAACGCCAGATAGATTTCCAAAGTGGTTGTACCATTTTACATTCCCACCAGCAGTGTATGAGAGTTCCAATCTCTCCGCAGCCTCTCCAACATTTATTATTTTGTGTTTTTTGGATTAATGCCAGCCTTGGTGGTGTGAGATGGAATCTCATCGTAGTTTTAATTTGCATTTCTCTAATGGCTAATGATCGAGAGCATTTTCTCATGTATCTGTTGGCTGCCTGAATATCTTCTTTAGTGAAATGTGTGTTCATATCCTTTGCCCACTTCTTGATTGGGTTGTTTGTCTTTTTGTGGTTGAGTTTTGACAGAATCATGTAGATTTTAGAGATCAGGCGCTGGTCGGAGATGTCATAGCTGAAAATTCTTTCCCAATCTGTAGGTGGTCTTTTTACTCTTTTGGAGAAGTCTTTAGATGAGCATAGGTGTTTGATTTTTAGGAGCTCCCAGTTATCGGGTTTCTCTTCATCATTTTTGGTAATGTTTTGTATTCTGTTTATGCCTTGTATTAGGGCTCCTAACGTTGTCCCTATTTTTTCTTCCATGATCTTTATCGTTTTAGTCTTTATGTTTAGGTCTTTGATCCACTTGGAGTTAGTTTTTGTGCATGGTGTGAGGTATGGGTCCTGTTTCATTTTTTTGCAAATGGATATCCAGTTATGCCAGCACCATTTGTTAAAAAGGCTATCTTTTCCCCAGTTAATTGACACTGGTCCTTTGTCAAATATCAGCTGCTCATACGTGGATGGATCTATGTCTGGGTTCTCAATTCTGTTCCATTGGTCTATGTGTCTGTTGTTGTACCAATACCAGGCTGTTTTGACTACTGTGGCTGTATAATAGGTTCTGAAGTCAGGTAAGGTGAGGCCTCCCACTTTCTTCTTCTTTTTCAGTAGTGCTTTGCTTATCCGGGGCTTCTTTCCCTTCCATATGAAATTGGTGATTTGTTTCTCTATCCCCTTAAAATATGACATTGGAATTTGGATCGGAAGTGCGTTAAATGTATAGATGGCTTTTGGTAGAGTAGACATTTTTACTATATTAAGTCTTCCTATCCATGAGCAAGGTATGTTTTTCCACTTAAGTATGTCCTTTTGAATTTCTTGTAGTAGAGCTTTGTAGTTTTCTTTGTATAGGTCTTTTACATCTTTGGTAAGATTTATTCCTAAGTATCTTATCTTCTTGGTGGCTACTGTGAATGGTATTGATTTGGTTATTTCCTCTTCGGTGTTCTTTTTGTTGATGTAGAGGAATCCAAGTGATTCTTGTATGTTTATTTTATAACCTGAGACTCTGCCAAACTCTTCTATTACTTTCAGTAGTTTTCTGGAGGATTCCTTAGGGTTTTCTGTGTATAAGATCATGTCATCTGCAAATAGTGATAACTTTACTTCTTCCTTGCCAATCCGGATACCTTTTATTTCTTTGTCTAGCCTAATTGCCCTGGCTAAGACTTCCAACACGATGTTGAATAAGAGCAGTGATAAAGGGCATCCTTGTCTGGTTCCCGTTCTCAAGGGAAATGCTTTCAGGTTCTCTCCATTTAGAGTGATATTGGCTGTTGGCTTTGCATAGATGCCCTTTATTATGTGGAGGAATTTTCCTTCAATTCCTATTTTGGTAAGAGTTTTTATCATGAATGGGTGTTGGACTTCGTCAAATGCCTTTTCTGCATCAATTGATAAGATCATGTGGTTTTTGTCTTTTGTTTTATTTATGTGATGGATTACATTAATGGTTTTTCTGATATTAAACCAGCCTTGCATGCCTGGTATAAATCCCACTTGATCAGGGTGAATTATTTTTTTGATGTGTTGTTGGATTCTATTGGCCAGAATTCTGTTGAGGATTTTTGCATCAATGTTCATGAGGGATATAGGTCTATAATTTTCTTTTTTTGTAATGTCTTTACCTGGTTTTGGTATCAGGGAGATGGTGGCTTCATAGAATGAGTTGGGTAGTATTCCGTCATTTTCTATGCTTTGGAATACCTTTAGTAGTAGTGGTGTTAACTCTTCTCTGAAAGTTTTGTAGAACTCTGCAGTGAAGCCGTCCGGGCCAGGGCTTTTTTTTTTATTGGGAGTTTTTTGATTACCGTTTCAATCTCTTTTTTTGTTATGGGTCTATTTAGTTGTTCTACTTCTGAATGTGTTAGTTTAGGTAGATAGTGTTTTTCCAGGAATTCATCCATTTCTTCTAGGTTTTCAAATTTGTTAAAGTACAATTTTTCATAATAATCTGAAATGATTCTTTTAATTTCATTTGGTTCTGTTGTGATGTGGTCCTTCTCATTTCTTATTCGGGTTATTTGTTTCCTTTCCTGTATTTCTTTAGTCAGTCTAGCCAATGGTTTATCAATTTTGTTAATTTTTTCAAAGAACCAGCTTTTGGCTTTGTTAATTCTTTCGATTGTTTTTCTGTTCTCTAATTCATTTAGTTCAGCTCTAATTTTTATTATTTGTTTTCTTCTGGTGCCTGATGGATTCTTTTGTTGCTCACTTTCTATTTGTTCAAGTTGTCGGGACAGTTCTCTGATTTTGGCTCTTTCTTCTTTTTGTATGTGTGCATTTATTGATATAAATTGGCCTCTGAGCACTGCTTTTGCTGTGTCCCAGAGGTTTTGATAGGAAGTATTTTCATTCTCGTTGCATTCTATGAATTTCCTTATTCCCTCCTTGATGTCTTCTATAACCCAGTCTTTTTGCAGGAGGGTATTGTTCATTTTCCAAGTATTTGATTTCTTTTCCCTAGTTTTTCTGTTATTGATCTCTAGTTTTATTGCCTTGTGGTCTGAGAAGATGCTTTGTAATATTTCGATGTTTTGGACTCTGCAAAGGTTTGTTTTATGACCTAATATGTGGTCTATTCTAGAGAATGTTCCATGTGCGCTAGAAAAAAAAGTATATTTTGCAGCAGTTGGGTGGAGAGTTCTGTATAAGTCAATGAGGTCAAGTTGGTTGATTGTTGTAATTAGATCTTCCGTGTCTCTGTTGAGCTTCTTACTGGATGTCCTGTCCTTCTCCGAAAGTGGTGTGTTGATGAAGTCTCCTACTATAATTGTGGAGGTATGTATCTCGCTTTTCAATTGTTAAAATTTGATTTATGTATCTTGCAGCCCTGTCATTGGGTGCGTAAATATTTAATATGGTTATGTCTTCCTGATCAATTTGTCCCTTTTATCATTATATAGTGTCCTTCTTTATCCTTTGTGGTGGATTTAAGTCTAAAGTCTATTTTGTGAGAAATTAATATTGCTACTCCTCTTCTTTTTTGCTTATTGTTTGCTTGATATACTTTTTTCCATCCTTTGAGTTTTAGTTTGTTTGTGTCTCTAAATCTAAGAGATCCAGCATATAGATGGATCGTGTTTCTTTATCCAGTCTGTGACTCTCTGTCTCTTTATTGGTGCATTTAGTCCATTTACATTCAGGGTAATTATAGATAAATAAGTTTTTAGTGCTGTCATTTTGATGCCTTTTTATGTGTGTTGTTGACAATTTCATTTTTCCACATACTTTTTTGTGCTGAGGCGTTTTTCTTAGTAAATTGTGAGATCCTCATTTTCATAGTGCTTGACTTTATGTTATTTGAGTCGTTACGTTTTTCTTGGTTTTTATCTTGAGTTATAGAGTTGTTATACCTTTTTGTGGTTACCTTATTATTTACCCCTATTTTTCTAAGTAAAAACCTAACTTGTATTGTTCTATATCGCCTTGTATCACTCTCCATATGGCAGTTCAATGTCTCCTGTATTTAGTCCCTCTTTTTGATTATTGTGATCTTTTACCTATTGACTTCCATGATTCCCTGTTACGTGTATTTTTTTTTAATTAATCTTAATTTGTTTGTTTTTGTGATTTCCCTATTTGAGTTGACATCAGGACGTTCTGTTTTGTGACCTTGTGTTGTGCTGATATCTGATATTATTGGTTCTCTGACCAAACAATATCCTTTAGTATTTCTTGTAGCTTTGGTTTGGTTTTTGCAAATTCTCTAAACTTGTGTTTATCTGTAAATATCTTAATTTCGCCTTCATATTTCAGAGAGAGTTTTGCTGGATATATGATCCTTGGCTGGCAGTTTTTCTCCTTCAGTGTTCTGTATATGTCGTCCCATTCCCTTCTTGCCTGCATGGTTTCTGCTGAGTAGTCAGAACATATTCGTATTGATTCTCCCTTGAAGGAAACCTTTCTTTTCTCCCTGGCTGCTTTTAAAATTTTCTGTTTATCTTTGGTTTTGGTGAGTTTGATGATAATATGTCTTGGTGTTTTTCTTTTTGGATCAATCTTAAATGGGGTTCGATGAGCATCTTGGATAGCTATCCTTTCGTCTTTCATGATGTCAGGGGAAGTTTTGTGTCAGGAGTTCTTCAACTATTTTCTCTGTGTTTTCTGTCCCCCCTCCCTGTTCTGGGACTCCAATCACCCGCAGGTTATCCTTCTTGATAGAGTCCCACATAATTCTTAGGGTTTCTTCATTTTTTTTAATTCTTTTATCTGATTTTTTTTCAGCTATGTTGGTGTTGATTCCCTGGTCCTCCAGATGTCCCACTCTGCATTCTAATTGCTCGAGTCTGCTCCTCTGACTTCCTATTGCGTTGTCTAATTCTGTTATTTTATTGTTAATCTTTTGGATTTCTACATGTTGTCTCTCTATGGATTCTTGCAACTTATTAATTTTTCCAGTATGTTCTTGAATAATCTTTTTGAGTTCTTCAACAGTTTTATCAGTGTGTTCCTTGGCTTTTTCTGCAGTTAACCTAATTTCATTTGTAATATCATTAAGCATTCTGTAAATTAGTTTTTTATATTCTGTATCTGATAATTCCAAGATTGTATCTTCATTTGGGAAAGGTTTTGATTCTTTTGTTTGGGGGGTTGGAGAAGCCGTCATGGTCTGCTTCTTTAAGTGGTTTGATATGGATTGTTGTCTCCGAGCCATCACTGGGAAACTAGTTTTTCCAGAAAATCCGCTAAAAAAAAAAATGCAGTCAGATCCCTATCAGAGTTCTCCCTCTGGCTCAGGCTATTCAGATGTTAATGAAGCCGCCTGGGGAGGGTGGGGGAGGGAACAGAGAGATAGGAGAGTAGCACCTCAGAATATAGCCAGAGTTGCTTGTCTTGCTTGGAATGACTATTATATCTGAGATTCCCGCGGGCGCGTCGCCTATGTGTGCTGTCTGTGTGGAGATTGCCCCCGGGGGGTCTGGCCCGCTGGAGTCACGGTCAGATCCTCCGCTTCCAGCCCCACGCCCAGCGTCAAGTCTCCCCTACTGGGACGGTGCACTCTCGACTCCAGAATCAGTTGCTGCCTCCCGGGGACTTCTCGTCCCTCCTGCCACGTGGCCGTGTCGCCCCCGAGAACCAGTTGGGCCTCCTCCCGGGGTTAGTTCAGATGGGTGGAGCAGGTCCCCGTGCTTGTGCCGTGACCGAGTGTCCCGGCTGGGACGCTGTTCTCCCTGCTCCAATACCAGTCGCTGCCTCCCAGGGATTTCTCCTACCGGCTGCGTTCCACGCCGCCCGAGCGACCCGGCTGGTCCCCTTCCCGGGGTTAGTTCAGGGGGGTGGAGCAACTCTCCGTGTTTATGGCCTACCTGCGTCCAGTCCAAATCCCTGTGGGATGGTTCCCCAGCTCGGATGCTGCTCTTTCTGCTCCAAGACCAGTCACTGCCTCCCGGGGACTTCTCCTACCGGCTGCGTCCCACGCCGCCCGTGGAACCGGCTGGTCCCCCTCCCGGGGTTAGTTCAGGAGGGTGGAGCAGGTCTCTGTGCTTGTGCCGTACCTGACTGGTACGCTGGCTCCAGGCTCTGGAAACAATCGCTGCTTTCCCGTATTAGTTCGTTCCCCGTCTCTAAATCTGTGTTTGTTGTTCAGGGTTCGTAGATTGTTATGTATGTGATCGATTCACTTGTTTTTCCGTGTCTTTGTTGTAAGAGGGATCCGAGGTAGCGTCTGCCTAGTCCGCCATCTTGGCTCCGCCCCCAAGGATTTCATTTTACTTGGATCCACAATCAATACCCATAGCAGCAGCAATCAAGAAATCAAAAGATGCTATTTCCAGAGGCAGAGCCAAAGTGGCAGAATAGACAGGCGCTTCCAGCAAGCTCTCTTTACAACAAACACCTGAAAAAAACAAGTGAAACAAGTATATTTATGACAAGCTAGGAGCCCTGAGTATCAAAGGCAAGCTTAGAAAAAGAACTGAGGGAGAGGGGGAGGAAGAGATGGTTCAGAAGTGGAGAGGAGTTACCAGACCTGAATCATGGGGAGCCCTCAGGCACCATTCCCAGGAGCTGCAGTGGTGGGTTGGTACTAGCGTTCGGCCACAGTTTCCTCAGGGAGAAACAGCCAGCCATACAGCCTACCCAGACCTCCGGAACCAGAGAAGAATGGCGCTCTCAGCAAAAGCTAATTACCTTCATATATTTCACTGCACCCCCCACTCTGCCCCCCCCCCACTCCCAAGATGGCTTCAGTGACTGACTTCCCTGGGCCTGAGATAGGTCCTGTTGAGAGCCTAGACCCATCCTCACGGGCTTTGAGAAGGAGTAAATTTGCAACTGGGGAAAATCTTAAATTACCAGCTCCATTAACCAGGGAAGCTCAGGACAGAAGCAGCTCCTGATCAGACATAAGCGGTCCATGGACTTTGACAACCTTTCCCCTCTGCATGGACCTCTCCGGGCCTATTTCAGGAGAATAGGCCCCTGTTGGCAGACAGCAACTATTTCAGCTGTGCGGTGGAAAGGTGGGTGTTTGATGTTTGACATTGCTTTGCCTATTAAACAGGGTCCTCACCTACCCATATCAGGGGCCTAAGGACAGATGGCTCCACTCAGGTCACCCAGCCACCCGCAAAAGGGGTCCGAGGATAACTGGTACTTCTCAGTCCTTACAACCAAAAATATTGGGTGCTCATGGTCCGTCTAAAGAACCCACCCACCTGTACACTCTAGGGAATAGGGGCACACTTTCCTCAGAGACACTTGGGGGATGATTCTCAGCCCCCTGCCTTGTTCAGAGTATGACCACCTGCTACAACCAGATACAGGTACCTGCACCAATCACCCCTGCCCCTCTAAGGGTGTGGGACACAGCCTGCACCACACACTTGATGATCAGCTACCTAGACACCTGAGCTGAATTCATACAAGAAAACTGAATGCACTCCTAGACTGATCTACCTGAGAACAGCTCTAACCATCTGGTGAGAGGACATCAGAGCTCCAAAAGTGAAAATAATCAAGTTAGCTCACTCAAGCAACCCATCTGGGCATATCAAAACAAAACAAAGCAAGAAGCTATGACACAGTGAGCAAACATAAAATAAACTAATACAATAACTTATAGATGGCTCAGAGAAAACAGTCAATTTCAAGTCACATAAAGAAACAGACCATAATCACCTCAACAAACTCTCAAACAAAGAATCACGGGATCTTCTAAATGAAAGTGCATTCCTGGAATTACCAGAGGCAGAAAACAAAACATTAATATGCAGAACCTTTCAAGACATCAAGAAGGAAATAAGGCAATGCACAGAACAAGCCAAGGAACATACAGATAAAGCAATTGAAGAAATTAAAAAGATTATTCAGGAACATAATGAAAAATTTCATAAGCTGGAAAAATCCATAGACAGCAATCAGAAATTCAGAAAATTAACAATAAAATTAAAGAAATAAACAACTCCAATTGAAAGCCAGAGAAACAGATTTGAGCATATGGAAGGCATAATTTCTGAACTTGAAGATAAGCACTTGGCACTCATATGTTTGAAGAAAAATCAGATAAAAGAATTTTTAAAAAATGAAGCAAGCTTAAGAATCATGGTAGACTGTATCAAGGGAAATAACCTACGAGTAATTGGAGTTATCAGAACAGGGAGGGATAACACAAAATACAGAGAAAATTGTTGAAGATTTTTTTAGCAGAAAACTTCCCTGATGTCATGAAAGATGAGAAGATACCTATCCAAGATACTCATCTAACTGAACATGAGGCAGATGTCAAAAGAAAGTCTCCAAGACAGATTATACTTGAACTTGCCAAAACCAAAGATAAAGAAAGAATTTTAAGGGTAGCTAGGGATAAAGGAAAAGTCACCTAGAAAGGAGAGCCAATAAGAGTAAGCTTGGACTACTAGGCAGAAACCACACAGGCAAGAAGGCAATGGGATGACATATAAAAAGTTGAAGGAAAAAAATTGCCAACCAAGAATCATATATCCAGCAAAAATGTCCTCAAATATAAAGGTGAAATTAAGACATTTCCAGATAAACAGAAGTTTAGAGAATTCATAAAAACCAAAGCAAAACTACAAGAAATACTAAAGGGAGTTCTTTGGCTAGAAAATCGATAATATCAGGTATCAACCCAAGACTAGAACACTGGGCAGAGCAACCAGAAGTCAACCCAGATGGGGAAATCCAAAAAAACAAAGCAAGATTATTAAAAAAAAAAAAAAAACCTCAAAACAGGGTAACAGCAATGTTATCATATAAAAGAAGACAACATTAGAATAATAAAGAGGGAGTAAGAAATGTTATCATACACCTTCTATGTGGAGAGGAAAATATGGCAATACAAAGAAATAGAAGTTACATTTAAATTTGGAAAAATAGGGGTAAACAGTAAGGTAACCACAAAGGAGACAAACTATCCTACTCATCAAAATAAAATACAAGGGAAAAATACAGACTCAGCAGAAACAAAATCAACAACAACAAATATGAGGAAAAGACAATAGATAAAGAAAATCTACTCAGCACATAAAATCAAGTGGGAAAAAGAAACTGTCAACACACAAAAAAAGACATCAAAATGATAGCACTAAATGCACACCTATCCATAATTACTCTGAATGTAAATGGACTAAATGCACCAATAAAGAGACAGAGAGTGGCAGAATGGATTAAAAAACAAGATCCGACTATATGCTGCCTACAAGAAACATACATTAGAATTAGAAACACAAACTAAAACTCAAAGGATGGAAAAAAAAAATCAAGCAAACAACAATCAAAAAAAGCAGGAGTAGCAATATTAATTTCTGACAAAACAGACTTGAAAGGTAAATCCATCAGAAAGGATAAGGAAGGACACTATATAATGATTAAAGGGACAATACACCAAGAAGATATAACCATATTAAATATTTACACACCCAATGACAGGGCTGCAAGATACATAAAACAAACTCTATCAGCATTGAAAAGTGAGATAGATAGCTCCACAATAATACTAGGAGATTTCAACACACCACTTTCGCTGAAGGACAGGATATCCAGAAAGAAGCTCAATAAAGACACGGAAGATCTAAATGCCACAATCAACTAACATGACCTCATAGACATATACAGAACACTCCACCCAACAGCAACCAACTATACTTTCTTTTCTAGTGCACATGGAACATTCTCTAGAATAGACCACATATTAGGCCATAAAACAAGCCTTAGCAGAATCCAAAACATTGAAATATTACAAAGCATTTTGTCTGACCAGAGGCCATAAAAGTGGAAATCAATAACAGGAAAAGCAGGAAAAAGAAATCAAACACTTGGAAACTGAACAATACCCTGCTCCAAAAAGATTGGATTATAGAAGACATTAAAAAAAAAATAAGGATGGAATAAAGAAATTGATAGAATCCAATAAGAATGAAAACACTTCCTAACAGAACCTTTGGGACACAGCAAAAGCGGTGCTCAGAGACCAATTTATATCAATAAATGCACACATACAAAAAGAAAAAATGGCCAAAATGAAAGAATTATCTCTACAACTTGAAGAAATAGAAAGAGAGCAACAAAAGAAACTCACAGGAACTAGAAGAAAACAAATAATAAAAATTAGAGCAGAACTAAATGAAATAGAAAACATAAAAACAATTGAAAGAATTAACAAGATCAAAAGCTAGTTTTTTTGAAAAAAATGAACAAAATTGATAAACCACTGGCCAAACTGACAAAAGAAAAACAGGAGAGGAACCAAATAACCCGAATAAGAAATGAGATGGGCCATATCACAACACACCCAACTGAAATTAAGAGACTCATATCAGATTACTCTGAAAAATGGTACTCTAACAATTTGAAAACCTAGAAGAAATGGATGAATTCCTAGAAACACATTACCTACTTAAACTAACACAAACAGAGGTAGAACAACTAAATAGACCCATAACAAAAGATGAGGTGAAAAAGGTAATCAAAAAACTCTGTCCCCCCCAAAAAAAGCTCTGGCCCAGACAGTTTCACTGAAGAGTTCTACCAAACTTTCAGAGAAGGGTTAACACCACTACTACTAAGGTATTTCAGAGAACAGAAAAGGACAGAATACTCCCAAACTCATTCTGTGAAGCCACCATATCCCTGATACCAAAACCACATAAAGACATCACACACACACACAAAAATTACAGACCTATATGCATCATGAACTTAGATGCCAAAATCCTCAACAAAACTGTAGCCAATAGAGTTCAATAACATATCAAAAAAATAATTCACCATGACCAAATGGGATTCATACCACGTATGCAGGAATGGTTCAACATTGGAAAAACCATTAATGTAATCTATCTTTTTTTTTATTTTTATCATATAAATAAAACAAAAGACAAGAATCACGATTTCATCAGTTGATGCAGAAAAGGCATCTGACAAAGTTCGACACCAGTCATGATAAAAACTCTCAGCAAAATAGGAATAGAAGGAAAATTCCTCAACATAATAAAGGGCTTTGATACAAAACTGATAGCCAATATCATCCTAAATGCAGAGAGCCTGAAAGTATTCCCCTTGAGATAGGGAACCAGACAAGGATGCCCTTTATCAACACTTTTATTGAACACTGTGCTGGAGGTCCTACCCATAGCAATTAGGCTAGATAAAGACATAAAGACATCCAGATTGGCAAGGAAAAATAAAAGTATCTCTATTTGCAGATGACATCATCTTATACACAGAAAACCCTAAGGAATCCTCCAGAAAACTACTGAAACTAATAGAAGAGTTCAGCAGAGTATCGGGATACAAGATAAACATACAAAAATCAGTTGGATTCCTCTACACCAACGAAAAGAACATCGAAAAGGAAATCCACAAATCAATACCACTTACAATAGCCCCGAAGAAGATAAAATACTTAGGAATACATCTTACCAGAGATGTAAAATACCTAAACATAGAAAACTAGAAGACGCTACTGCAAGAAACCAAAAGAGACCTACCTATGTGGAAAAACATATGTTGCTCATGGATAGGAAGACTTAACATTATAAAAATGTCTATTCTACCAAAAGCGATCAATAGATTTAATGCAATTCCAAGCCAAATTCCAACTTTTTAAAAATAATTTGTATTGTGCTTTAAGTGAAAGTTTACAAATCAAGTCAGTCTCTCACATATAGATTTATATACACCTTACTATACAATGAGACAGCCCGCTCCCTCCTTCCAGTCTCTCTTTTCGTGACCATTTTGTAAGCTTCTAACCCTCCCATCTTCCCTCCAAACAGGAGATGCCAACATAGCCTCAAGTGTCCACCTGATACAAGTAGCTCACTCCTCATCATCTCTCTCTCCAATCCATTGTCCAGTCCAATCCATGTCTAATGAGTCCAATGACATTTTTTAATGAGATGGAGAAAAAATCACCATCTTCATATGGAAGGGAAAGAGGCCCCAGATAAGTAAAGCATTCCTGGCAAAGAAGAATAAAGTGGGAGGCCTCACTCTACCTTATTTTAGAACATATTACACTGCCACAGTAGTCAAAACAGCCTGGTACTGCTACAACAACAGATACATAGACCAATGGAACAGATTTGAGAATCCAGACATAAATCCATCCACATATGAGCAGTTGATATTTGACTAAGGCCCCAAAACAGTTAAACGGGGAAAAGACAGTTTTTTTTAACAAATGATGCTGGCATAACTGGATATCCATCTGCAAAAAAATGGAACAAGACCCATACCTCACTCCATGCACAAGAACAAACTCAAAATGGATCAAAGACCTAAATATAAAATCTAAAATGATAAAGATCATGGAAGAAAAAATAGGGACACTGTTCGGAGCCCTAATACATGGCATAAACAGTATATAAAACATTATTAACAATGCAGAAGAAAAATTAGATAACTGGGAGCTCCTAAAAATCAAACACCTATGCTCATCCAAAGACTTCACCAAAAGAGTTAAAAGATTACCTAGACTGAGGAAAAGTTTTTAGATATAACATTTCCAATCAGTGCCTGATCCCTAAAATCTACATGATACTGCAAAAATTCAACTACAAAAAGACAAATAACCCAATTAAAAAATTGGTAAAAGATATGAACGGACACTTCACTAAAGAAGACATTCAGGTAGCTAACAGATACATGAGGAAATGTTCATGGTCATTAGCCATTAGAGAAATGCAGATCAAAACTACAATGAGATCCCATCTCACTCCAACAAGGCTGGCATTAATCCAAAAAGCACAAAACAAGAAATGTTGGGGAAGTTGTGGAGAGATTGGAACACTTATACACGGTTGGTGGGAATGTAAAATGGTACAACCACTTTGGAAATCAATTTGGCGCTTCCTTAAAAAGCTACAAATAGAACTACCATAAGATCCAGCAATCCCACTCCTTGGAATATATCCTAGAGAAATAAGAACTTTTACAGGAACAGATATATGCACCCTTATGTTCATTGCAGCACTGTTTACAATAGCAAAAAGATGGAAGCAACCAAGGTGCCCATCAACGGATGAAGGAATAAATAAACTTTGGTGTGTTCACACGACAGAATACTACACATTGATAAAGAACAGTGATAAATCTGTGAAACATTTCATAACATGGAGGAACCTGGAAGGCATTATGCTGAGTGAAATTAGTTACAAAAGAATAAGTATTGTATAAGACCACTACTATAAGAACTGAGAAATAGTTTAAACAGAAGAAAATATTCTTTGATGGTTAAGAGAGATGGGAGGGAGGGAGGGAAGGAGAGGGATATTCACTAATTAGGTAGTAGATAAGAACTACTTTAGGTGATGGGAAAGACAACACACAATACACAACTGGAGGTCAGCACAACTGGACTAAACCAAAAGCAAAGAAGTTTCCTGAATACACTGAACGCTTCGAAAGCCAGAGTAGCACGGGCAGGGGTTTGGGGACCATGGTTTCAAGGGACATCTAAGTCAATTGGCACAATAAAATCTATTAAGAAAACTTTCTGCATCCCACTTTGGAGATTGGCATCTGGGGTCTTCGGCCCTAGCAAGCGGCCATCTAAGATGCATCAATTGGTCTCAGTCCATCTGGATCAAAGGAGAATGTAGAACACCAAGGACACAAGGTCATTACGAGCCCAAGAGACAGAAAGGGTCACATAATCCAGAGACTACATCAGCCTGAGACCAGAAGAACTAGATGGTGCCCAGCTACAACTGATGACTTCCCTGACAGGGAACACAGAGAACCCCTGAGGGAGCAGGAGAGCAGTGGGATACAGACTCCAAATTCTCGTAAAAAGACCAGACTTAATGGTCTGACTGAGACTAGAAGGACCCTGGTGGTCATGGCCCCCAGACCTTCTGTTGGCCTAGGACAGGAAGCAACTCTTCAGACAGGGATTGGACTGGACAATAGGTTGGAGAGGGATGCTGGTGAGGAGTAAGTTTCTTGGATCAGGTGGACACTTGAGACTATGCTGGCATCTCCTGTCTGGAGGGAAGAGGAGAGGGTAGAGAGGGTTAGAAGCTGGAAGAATGGACATGAAAAGAGAGAGTGGAGGGAGGGAGTAGGCTGTCTCATTAGGGGAAGAGCAATTGGGAGTATGTAACAAGGTGAATATAAGTTTTTGTGTGAGAGACTGACTTGATTTGTAAACTTTCACTTAAAGCACAACAAAATTTAAAAAAAAAAACAAATCAAAGACGCATTGCATTGGGTAAATCTGCTGCAAAGGACTTCTTTAAAGTGTTGAAAAGCAAATATGTCACCTTGAAGACTAAGGTGTACCTTACCCAAGCCATTGTGTTTTCAATCACCTAATATGCATGTGAAAGCTGGACAATGAATAAGGAAGACCAAAGAAGAATTGACGCCTTTGAATTGTGGCCTTGGCAAAGAATATTGAATGCACTGCCAAAGAAGGAACAAATCTGTCTTGGAAGAAGTACAACCAGAATGCTCCTTGGAAGCAAGGATGGCGAGACTGTGTCTTACATAGTTTGGACATGTTGTCAGGAAAGATCAGTTCCTGGAGAAGAACATCATGCTTGGTAAAGTACAGGATCAGCGGAAAAAAGGAAGACCCTCAAAGAGAGAGACTGACACAGTGGGTGGGACAACGGGCTCAAGCATAGTAACGATTGTAAGAATGGCACAGGAGCAGGCAGTGTTTTGTTCTGTGATACATAGTTTGGCTATGAGTCAGAACAGACTTGATGGCACCTGACAACAACAATCGATTTGAAAATGATACCTTCAGTTCTTTTTTACTCCAATTTACTGAATGCTCTGTAATTCTGGTTGACTCATAGTGCCACAGTATTTCAAATTTATTTTCCTAACTTTTTTCAGATTCTTTGAAATGATCCTACTGAGTGATTTGGATAACTTTTATATACAACTTCCATCAACCTAGTTGCATGGTACATTCAAATATTAACAACAAAAACAATTAGTCAACCCATTTATTTAAGTCTGATCAGAGCCACTTCATTTCTCACAAAATGATTTAATAAATATCTAATTATTTTACAAATAGTTGTGTTGACATTTGTAAACGTATTCCATTTTTTCATGCTGTACTTGAGTCATATTAAGCCCTGATATCCTCCTTCCTTTTGGGAATGTGAGAGTGGAGAGGCAATTAAGAATAATCCACAGCGGGCTCCAGTCAGGCATTTCCTTTCCATAGACCCTTCCTTTATGATAAAAATCTCACATGAGATGATTCTAGATGATGTAATTATCAAGGGAGAGTAAAATCCCCATGTTTCCATATGAGGTTTCATTTCACTGGGAATTAAAATTACCTTGATTAGTGTTTATTTTCCTGGTGCCACACACAAGCAGTTGCACATAGAAGATATTGCTTATTTAAGATGTTTCTATTCATTTGTTTAACTTAATAGTCTTCTTTGGGACCCAGTCAAGACAGCCAAATTGCATTTGGTTCTTTTTCTCATCTTTATGAGCCAATGATGTAATCACCAGGAAGGTAAGTAGCTATAAAAATGAATGTTTCTGCAAAAATGACTTTAAATGCATGACTGCAGGACATCAGGAATGTTCTGGATGAAATATGATGAATATGTTGCTGCTTCTAAGATTTTGTGGAAACCCTGGTGGCATAGTGGTTAAGTGCTACAGCTGCTAACCAAAGGGTCAGCAGTTTGAATCCTCCAGGTGCTCCTTGGAAACTCTATGGGGCAGTTCTACTCTGTCCTATAGGGTCGCCATGAGTAGGAGTGGAGTCGACTCGACGGCACTGGGTTTGGTTTGGTTTTTCGGTTCTAAGATTTTGCAGGTAAGGATAAATTTTGTTAATCTTTTTATTCCCATAAATGATTGTCTAATCAAATATACATTATTCTATTTTAAACACCATTGTAGAAGCAACCTTCTGTATGTTCCTGCTACGAACATATTTTACCTTTTGTTTATTACTGTTGTAGTCCTACTCTTCTGAGAACCAATCCTTTTGAAATCCTCACCTGCTCTTCATATTAGGTTTCTAACTTACTCTTCTTACATTAATAACAAAATATTAACGTATTTATAAATTTATCACTTCAACATGACAGTTAAATTATCTAGCCTGATGTATGGATTCAATAGGTAATAAGTAACATATTTATATTTTCTTACTATTTTAAATAACTTTCGCATGTCATGTGAGGCAGACAGTGCAGGAATTATCTACATTTCAATTTCAGGAAGCTAAATTTGCTTACTTATATGCATACCCCCAATAGCATATAAACACTGAAATTCAACCTAGCGTTTATGAATTCACAATGAAACTGAAAGGGAAACAAAAAGAGGTAGCATAGAAAGAAAGAAGAAAGGAAGGAGGGAAATGTAACTGAGTAAACCGTCTAGAAGCTTGGAGTAAAGAAGGCAAAAAAAAAAAAAAAAAGAAATAGCAATATTTGTTAGTATTGTCAGAAGTAAGCTTCATACGTCTGTATATATGTATATATATGTATATTCTTTCCAGATGAAGGTCATCGTCCCATTTTGTGGGTGAGTAAATCAAGGCTACGGAAAGTAAAGAAGCATACTTAAAGTCATCAGCCAATTAAGGGCAGAGTGGGATTACAAAGACAAATCTGCCTAATTAAAAAGCCAACATTGTATCAGCGATATTTCCCTTAACGTTATAATGGCTCCCACTTTATACTTACAATGTAAGCATTGCTGGACAGTATAAAATATCTATTTGATTCCTGAGTTTCCTATACAAAAAAGTAATGATGAAAGTGGTGAGAAATTTAAAGTATTGAACACTACAAACACTCTGGGCTGTACCATACATAATACGACATGAACAATTGACTTCGTTCTCCAAAAGTAAAAGATAAAAAATATTAGACAGTAAAGATAATTTAAATCTATTAGCCAGCAAAACATGTGAAAATAGTAGCCTAACCACTCCTGACCGTCTACAGGGTTAACATCATAATCACTATTCAGAGACTGATGCTGAGTTTGTGCCATTGAGAATGGGTGAAAACAGGAGCACCAACTGGTCTCAAAGGCATTTAAACCCCTACTGAGATTTGGAGGTAATCATTTTATCTTACCTATTTGGAATTTATTATAATTTTTGATCAATTTACATTTTAAAATTTTAAACATTACATAATTCTCTTTGACATATTTCATGCACTAAATACATAGCCGGAATATAAGCTTATCAATTTATCTGACTTATTACAAGAAAGGAGTCCTGGTGATGTAGCGGATTCCAACCTGGCTGCTAACCAAAAGGCCGACAGTTCAAATCCACCAGCCACTCCTTGGAAGCCCTTATGGGGCAGCTCTCCTCTGTCCTATAGAGTCGGTATGAGTTGGAATCAACTTGATGACAACAGGTTTGGTTTAGTTTTTTTATCACAAGAAAAATCTAAATGTTAACATCATTTTTGGTGAATTTATATTTTGAAATTTTAAAAAATGTATATGTCTAAAAAAAGCATAGATTGTAACCTGTTTTACAAATGTTGAAATTAAGTTTTATAGTCAGTAAGTATTGCCAATATACAGCTAGTCAATGAAGGAAGTAAAACCCGGGTAATTGAAACTTGATTCTAAATCCCATTCTGTCTCCACAAAAATGTAATTACCCATATGTTTAATCATGCCTGAACTCTGAGTGGACAAGAAGAAATATAATAAAAGAAAACAACAACAGCAAATAAAATGAAACTCTGTTTTAACTGTTAAGGTAGAGAAATAAGAAAGACATTTAAAACTAAATAACAGGGCTTCAACAACAGGTAAAGAGCGCAATAAGGCAGTAAACATCTTGAGTCGACAATAGTGACCATAGTGCTATAGGATGTAAAAAAAAAAAAAAAAAAAAGACTTCACAGGGACACAGAGTGATCAGTGTCACATAAAATGGTGGTGGGACTAGAACTTGGGTTTACAGCACTGTGAAGATTTTCAAAGCTATTTAGGAAGTGGTAAAGGGAAAAATAATGGATTCAGAATGGGAAGAGTTGTGAGCAAAACTATGTTTATGTAATGATTTAAGCATTTTTTCTATAGCATGAGACTTGTAAAATGATTTATTGCATTAAAATAATACGTGAATGACATGGACAACTAGTTTAATTCCAATAAATCAGAAATTGCAATACCTGCTAAAGGGAAAAGCTGCTGGATGCACATTTTGAAACATCTAGCTATTTTATTTCAGTGTCAAGATGCTCCGCTCTTTTACATAATGCTGGTAACCTCTGCTGCACTTATTTTTTATTCTTTGTTTTCTGTTTCTATCTGTCATGATAATAGACATCTATTGACTTATTCTGCTGTTTAATGTGTTTTTATTTGTTTTTGTCTTTTTTAACCATCCGAATTATTACATTAAACATTTACCTACAAGTACACCTACAGTTATGGAACATATTTGTTGTTGAAACTTTCATGTAAAAATATTTTTTGATTCAATATTCTCTAGCCACAATAGTCCCTCCAACTCTTTAAACCATTGGAACATCACTATAATTTGAAATGTAATGATATACACATTATTACACACCTGATTGCTGCCTTAAGCCACATAGTGGTGAAAAATTTATATAGAGACAATGATTTGACAAAATAGTGGTTTGCCTAATAATAAATTTAACATTTTTATAAGATTTTTCACTGTACTTTTCAAGGAGAGATTTGGAGCCAATTCTTGAACAATGCTCTTGGCAGGCTGAAGAATTTTTACCTTAGTAGAAGGTGAAGAGCCCTTGCAAATATTGAGACAAAGCTGTCTTTCTTCCAGTGCTGAGATGAAGGTCCGTGTTGCTGTGTGGAACTGCATCAGGTAGAGAATTTCTAAAGTGAGCCAAGACCCACTATGCAATTTCTTCATCCTTAGAGTTAAATAACCATAAGAATATTTCCTATACTTCAATTTATTCTTGAACACTGAGTGAATGGTCAAAAAAATGAATGACATTGGGTAATATTTGTGAGAAAACTACGTGTAGAATGTTCATTATATGTACACAGAACTCTGGGTATATGGAGCAAGAAAAATATCTACAAAAAATATGAATTAATTAAGAGAATTAGATTCCGGCAACCAACACAGAACCAATATGCACTTATGTCTTTAGTGATGTTCAATATCCAATGCCTTTATTTTTAATTGACTTGCTTACAGAGCTGTGTTTTGTTCTAGAGATCAGTGTTATGAAGGCAAGTGGGACTTGCTGAGGCACCGCAAATGCAGTCAGTGTGATTGTGTGTATCCAACTGGGGATCCGTCACCAACACTGCTGGGAAACTGCTGGTAAGGAAGCACTTTTATTCAACCTGTTTCTGACTAAAAGAGCCAGTCCCCAAAATATACTAAAAGGTGGATGTCATGGATTGTATTATGTCCCCCCCCCCAAAATGTGTCTATCAAGTTGGTTAGGCCATGATTCCCAGTGTTCTGTAGTTGTCCTCCATTTTGTGATTGTAATTTTATGTTAAAGAGGATTAGGGTGGGATTGTAACAAAAACATTACTAACAAGGTACAAGTACCCAAAGAGAAATTAGATAACTCCTAAAAATCAAACACTTATGCTCATCCAAAGTCTTCACCAGAAGAGTAAACTGATTACCTACAGACTGGGAAACAGTTTTTAGCTATAACATTTCCGATCAGCATCTGAACTCTAAAATCTACATGATATTGCAAAAACTCAATAACAAAAAGACAAATAATCCATTTTAAAAATGGGCAAAGGATAGGAACAGGTGCTTCAACGAAGAAGACATTCAGGCAGGTAACAGATACATGAGAAAATGCTCACAATCATTAGCCATTAGAGAAATGTAAATCAAAACTACAATGAGATACCATCTCACTCCAGCAAGGCTGCCATTAATGCCAAATCACAAAATAATAAATGTTGGAGAGGTTGTAGAGAGACTGGAACACTTATTCACTGCTGGTGGGAATTTAAAATGGTGCAGCCACTTTGGAAATCAATCTGGCACTTCCTTAAAAAGCTAGAAATACACCTACCATAGCATATGGCAATCCCACTCCTTGGAATATATCTTAGAGAAATAAGAGCCTTTATATGAACAGATATATGCACAACCATGTTCATTGCAGCACTGTTTACAATAGCAGAAAGATGGAAGTAACCAAGGTGCCCATCAACAGATGAATGGATAAATAAATTTTGGTACATTCACACGATGGAATACTTCACACAGATCAAGAACAATGATGAATCCGTGAAATATTTCATAGCTTGGAGGAATCTGGAGGGCATTATGCTGAGTGAAATTAGTCAGTTGCAAAAGGACGAATATTGTATGAGACCACTGTTATAAGAACTCAAGAAATAGTTTAAACAGAGAAGAAAATATTCTTTGATGGTTATGAGGGTGGGGAGGAAGGGAGGGAGAAGGATATTCACAAATTAGATAGTAGGCAAGAACTATTTTAGGTGAAGGGAAAGACAACATACAACAAAGGAGAGGTCAGCATAACTGCACTAAACCAAAAGCAGTTTCCTGAATAAACCAAATGCTCCAAAGGCCAGAGTAGCAGGGGCAGCAGTTGGGGGACCATGTTTTCAGGGGACATCTAGGTCAATTGGCATAATAAAATCTATTAAGAAAACATTCTGCATCCCACTTTGGTGAGTGGCGTCTGCAGTCTTAAAAACACTATCAAGCAGCCATCTAAGATGCATCAATTGGTCTCAACCCACCTGGAGCAAAGGAGAATGAAGAACACCAAAGATACAAGGTAATTATGAGTCCAAAAGACAGAAATGGCCACGTAAATCCAAGACTACATCAGCCTGAGACCAGAAGAACTAGATGGTGTCCGTCTACAACTGAAGACTGCCCCGACAGGGAACGAAACAGAGCATCCTTGATGGAGCACGAGAGCAGTGAGATGCAGACCTCAAAGTCTCATAAAAAAATCAGACTTAATGATCTGACTGAGACTAGAGGAACCCTGGAGGTCATGGTCCCCAGACCTTCTGTTGGCCCAAGACTGGAACCATTCCCAAAGCCAACTCTTCAGACAGGGATTGGACTGGATTATAGGATAGAAAATGATAGTGGTGAGGAGTGACCTTCTGGTCTCAAGTGGACACATGAGACTATGTGGGCAGCTCCCGTTTGGAGGGGAGATGAGAAGGCAGAGGGGGACAGAAAGTGGCTGAATGGACATGGGGAATACAGGGCTGAGAGAAGGAGTGTGCTGTCTCATTAGTGGGAGAGGAACTAGGAGTACATAGCAAGCCGTATACTAATTTTTGTATGAGAGACTGACTTGATTTGTAAAGTTTCACTTAAAGCACACACACAAAAGATGGGAAGAATACACAGAGTCACAGTACCAAAAGAAATGGTCGACTTTCAGTCATTTCATGAGGTGGCATATGATCAAGAACTGGTAGTAGTGAAGCAAGAAGTCCAAGCTACACTGAAGGCACTGGTGAAAAACAAGGCTCCAGGAGCTGACAGAATACCCACTGAGTTGGTTCAACAAACAGATGCAGCACTGTACATGCCCACTCCATCATGCAAAGAAATTTGGAAGCTAGCTACCTGGCCAACAGGCTGCAAGAGATGCACGTTTGTGTCCATTCCAAAAAAAAGCAATCCAACAGATTGTGCAAGTTATCAAATGTAAATCATAGTATTAGTAAATATGGTAAACAAACAAACAAAGAAACTCTATCTATTCTACACTGAATATGACATTCTATCCCCAGGAGATCCAGTGAGTTTATGATGTTGTTGTTAGGTGCTGTTGGGTCAGTTCCAACTCATAGCGGCCCTGTGTACAACAGAACGAAACAGTGCCCAGCCCTGGGCCTTTCTCATTGCTATGTCTGAGCCCACTGTTGCAGCCACCGTCTCAATCTGTCTCATTGAGGATCTTTGTCTTTTTCACTGACCCTCTACTTTACCAAGCACGATGTCTTTTTCCAGGGACTGATTCCTCCTGATAATATGTCCAGAGTACGTGAGACCAAGTCTTGCCACCCACCTTTCTAAGGAGCATTCTGGCTGTACTTCTTCCAAGACAGGTGTGTTCATTCTTCTAGCAGTCCATGGCATATTCATTATTCTTCACCAACAACATAATTCAAGTTTCAGTTCTTTTGTCTTCCTTATTCATTGTCCAGCTTTAGCTGCACATGAGGCGACTGAAAATATCATGGCTTGGTTCAGGCACACCTTAGTTCTCAAAGTGACTTCTTCGATTTTTAACACTTTAAAGAGGTCTTTTGTAGCAGATTTGTCCAATAAAATATGTCGTTTGATTTCTTGATGGCTGCTTCCATGGGTGTTGATTGTGGATCCAAGTAAAATGAAATCCTTGACGACTTCAGTATTTTGTCTGTTTACTGTGATTTTTTTATTGTTCCAGTTGTGAGGATTTTTGTTTTCTTTACGTTGAAGTGTAATCCATACTGAAGGCTGAAGTCTTTGATCCTCATCAGCAAGTGCTTCAAGTCGTCTTCACTTTCAGTAAGCAAGGTTGTGTCATCTGCATGTCTAGGCTGTTAATGAGTCTTCCTCTAATCCTGATGCCCCTTCTTCTTCATATAATACAGCTTCGTGGACTGTTTGGATTATACGTTTTTTTAAAGACACTGAGTTTTTGGTAATTTACTACGGCAGCCCTAGAAAATGAATACAGAGCCCTTCACCAAGAACAAGTCAAGTTAGCACCAAAAATGCTCCTGTAAGGGTAGCCACGTAACAAGAGACATGGCAGTTTTAAAAAGTATGAAGTAAAACTCTCAGCTTTGACAGACAAAGGGCTCCTCTAAGACTAAGTTCATTGCTGTTGAGTCGATTCTATCTCATAGTGACCCTAAAGGACAGAGTAGAATTGACCCATAGGGTTTCCAAGGAGTGGCTGGTAGATTTGAACTGCTTGAATAAGTATTGTGAAAAAATACAACCCTGACACACAACTTTTCTGAGCTTAGTATTAAAACAAAACAAAAAAAGTCGCTATCGAGTGGATTCTGACTCATAGGGACCCTATAGGACAGAGTAGAGCCTCCCCACAGGGTTTCCAAGGAGCGACTGGTAGATTCAAATGCATAATCATCGCACCACCAGTGGCTTTCAAATCAGCTATAGGCTAATGATCTCCAAATTCTTAGAACCCGGAAAACTACTCTACCTCAGAGTGGTATCCACAGCTGGGAACTGTTCTCCACACTTGGACGAACTCAGACATCCAAATCTAACATGTGCAGAAAAAATCTTTTGGTCATTTTCTCAAGTTTGTTCCTCCATGGTTTTCCACATGGTAGAGAATGGCTCTGGTGACCATGCGCTCATGGTAGCCTGAATTCTAGAAGTCACCTTTGATTCTCCGTTCCCCTCATCCCATACATCTGATCCACCAGCAATTCTTGGCAGCTCAAGCTCCAAAGTACACCTCAAGCCTGCTCCCACCTGCACTACCACCATCACTCCTCACCCTGACCACTGCAAAAGCATCCTGACCGGTCCTCTGTATTTGCTGTCTTCAAGTTCTCCTGGGCTACAGTTAATTCCTGGGACACATTCTTTCTCAAGACCATTGAACAATAGAAGGAGAAGGGCATTTAGTTGTACGCTACCTCCTCCGCTTGAGCTGCATGTCCCTCAGAAATCACTTTTCACTGTCCACTCTATAATGTCTCTATTCCAATTTCCTGTCTTTGGCCGCACTGCTTTGATAGCGTGCATGCATGTGTGCTTCAGGGGTCATGTAGACAGATGCTTGGAGGAATTTTCTTAGGACAATCATGGTTGTGTGCCATCAAGAGATTCTGACTCATATCAACCCTGTATGACAACTTAGAACTGCCTCACAAGGTTTCCTAGGTTGCAGTCTTTATGTCGCAGCCCTGGTGGCACTGTGGTTAAGAGCTCGGCTGCTTACCAAAGGGTGGACAGTTCGAATCCACCAGTTGCTTCTTGGCAGAAAGACATGGCAGTCTGCTTCTGTAAAGACTTATAGTCTTAGAAACCCTGTGGGGCAGTTCTGCTCTGCCCTATAGGGTCACTATGAGTCGGAATTGATTCAACAGCAACTGGTTTGGATTTTGTTTGGTTAGAATCTTTATGGGAGCCCATCTCCAGATCTTTTCAACCCCTGAGCTGGTGGGTTCCAATGGCCCACCTTTCAGTTAGCCAAGCACTTAACCGTTGCACCTCCAACACTTAACTCTGCAAGCCAGAGGGCCCTCTCCTGACGTCTCCCGTCTCCTCACCCCAGGCACCTTGGCGTTGTCTTGCTTCTAGACCCCACCCTCCCCTCTGGAGGCCCAACCCCCCCACGCCCGCCCCACACCCGGGCCGCTGGGCGGGGCCGGCAGCCATGTTCCTCGCCGTCCAGCCAGTTACTCCCGGAAGCGCTGGGACGGGCGGTGAGGGGCCCGGGCCGGATGGCGCGCCTTAGAGAGGATGGTGTTCGTGCTGCTTTCCGTGCTGTGTTTTCTGAAAGGTATGAAACTCCGGCAGCTGGCTGGAGGGACCCGCTCCCAGACTGAACAAGCCCGGCCCCTCGAAGGTGTGGAGGGAAGGCGCCGGGAGGGCGGGTCCCAGTCCCAGCACCCCGTGGGCTCCAGAGGTTGGGGAGTCCGGACGTTGGGTTAGCAGCTTGCGTCGCCCCCTCCAGCGTACCCCGTCCCCAGTGATCCCCAGGGGCGGACGCGGCTCGGGGGCGGGCGGACGCAGCCACTCTAGGGGCTGCGAGAGGGAGCCTCTGGCCCGGGAGACGCAGCTGGTCCCCGAAATTTACATCCCCATGGATTTGCGGTGTGGGGGGGGTCCAGCCGCGGGATCCAGCTGCGGAGTGCCCTCGGGCCTGGGGGCTTGAAGGGCTTGGGGAGAAAGGCCATGTCCAGGGCTGCGCCCAGGTCCCTACTCTGCCCGGGGCGGGTTTGCGGGCCAAGCTGGGGGATGGGAGCCTGCCCCCCCGCCCCCCACCTGCTCCCTGTGCCAGGGGGGAAACCAAGGCCCAGAGTTCGCTCGGGGGGGTGAGATTCCAAACTGAGGGTGGGGCACTCGCCCCCATTCGTCGTCCCACCCCCACCAGACTCCGTAGGGTGCCAGGGACAGGGGAGAGAGGGATCCCCCGCCCAAGGCCCTGCTGCCCCTTACTGTTTTGGGCACTGTGCCTGGGAGGCTGAGGCACCCCGCGCCCACGCCCGGCTGGTCTACTCTCGGGGCTGGGGCGTCGGCGCGGCCCCACTGGGAAAGGAAGGGGTCCTGGGAATCTGTGGAGCAGCACAGGGATCCTACTCCTTGTGGAAGCAGGGATTCAGTGTCTGTTAACAGTGTGCATGCCGGGTCCCGCTCCCCCTCTGGGTGGCGGGGGTGGGGGTAGCAGGAAGGGGTCCTGAGCAACCAGGTCGTTTGTTAACTTAAACGTTTGTGTGGCACTGTGTACCGGTCGCTGTGGACGCGGTCTCTGGTGCTGAGGGAATTTGAGAGTTCCTCACACTGGCAGGATTTGGAGCCTCTACCCTGGTGGCAGTAGGTTTAGTGGGTTACCCTGGTGGCGTAGTGGTTACGTGCTAAGGCTGCTAGCCAAAAGGTTGGCAGTTTGAATCCACCAGGCGCTCCTTGGAAACTGTGGGGCAGTTCTACTCTGTCCTATAGCATCGCTATAAGTCAGAATTGACTCGATGGCAACGGGTGTGTTTTGTTTTTTTTTTAGGTTGGAGATTAGGTGTCTCCCGGGCTGACATTTGAAGGTCTGGAGCTGACGGTTTATGAGGGTTTCTAAGGGTTTTAAGCGCTCCGGCCATGGGCACCAACCCGATCTTCCAGCACCTGCGGACGGACTGCCCCCCCCCAGGGGGATTGGCTGCTCTGGGACCCCGAGAGAAGCTGACAAACGTGAGTGATGCCCTGCAGGCTCCAGCCGTTGGGGCAGCCCTGCTCACATGGTCTCAATACGGGCAATCGGGCAGTCGGCTTCGTGCCTGGGGGTGGTTTCTGAATGTTCCCTCGTGTCCCCCCACCCCATGCGGGGCGACAACTCTCCCCTGGGCGGGGACCTAGTAGAGGCCTGCAGGGCATCAGGGTATGGAGGGGCAGAGCTTGGGCGGGGAGGGCGCGGCCCTGCAGGTTCCTCTACGTGACCACGGCAGTGGGGTGCGGGTCATGAAGGCTGGGCCTGGTAGAGGACCCACTAGGTCGCGCAGAAGGAGTGGGTCAGGATAATCATAGCATTAATGGGAGTATTGAGAGAGCGCCCTGGGGTCTTGGGTCCCTCAGGAAGAAAAGCTTCTGCTGTCACCACTGCAGCGGTACCCAGGTCGTCCGGGCTTAGGTCCAGGAGGTTCCCATGCTCGGAGGGCCTGGTGGGCAGAACAGAACCGGCGGTGCGCGCGCCCTCTCACGGCCTTGCGCTGAATCGCTGAAGTTCAGTGTCAGGCGATTCTAAGCCATGGTTTTGGAACTCAATAGTGAAGCAGAGCAAATGATGCAGTGCCTTGATGGGACCGGTGGAGACAACAAGAAGCAAAGCACAGCTCAAACTTCAAAATTCCACTGAGTGTTAGTAGGATTTGGAGGGAGAAAACAGACGGAGAGTTGAGAGGCCCAGAGATGCAGAAGGGTTAGAGGATTAGGGTTAGGGTTAGGGGTTAGGGTTTGGTGTTAGGGGTCCAGGTTTGGGGGTTAGAGGTTTGGGAGTTAGGTTGAGGGGTATAGGTTTTAGGTGGTTGGGGGTTGGGGTTAGGGCTGGGGTTACTAGGCTCGGGCACAAGTGGTTTAGGGTTAGGGTTAGGGTTAGAGTGAGGCTGAGGTTCATTCCCCAGTCTTGTGTACCGTTTCTTCCTTCACCAGAGTTACCACATACCTGTTGTTTGGTTGGAAACTCTGGTGGTGTAGTGGTTAAGAGCCACCGGTGCTAACCAAAGGTCTGCAGTTCGAATCCACCAGGCACTCCTTGGAAACTCTATGGGGCAGTTCTAATCTGTCCTATAGGGTCTCTATGAGCTGGAATCGACTCGACGGCAGTGGGTTTGGTTTTATTGGTTATTGTTTACTTAGCTTTTCTCTGCCCACTCTTCGTCTCCCTGGTGAACATCAAGGATTGTTTCTGTGCGTAAATTTTTCATGAGTTTTTATGATAGTGGTCTCTTACTGTATATGTCGTTTTGTGATTGACTTAGTCAGTGTGCTGCGCCCCAGATTCATCCATGGCGTGAGGTGTTTCGGAGATTCATCATTGGTCTTTATTGTCGTGTAGTGTTCCACTGTGTGTATGTACCGTAGTTTGTTTATCCATTCCTCTGTGGACGAGCACTTAGGTTGTTTCCATCTTTTTGCTACTGTGAATAATGTTGCAGTGAACACGGGTGTGCATATGTCTATTCCTGTGACTGCTCATGGAAACCCTGGTGGCTAGTGGTTAAGTGCTACGGCTGCTAACAAAAAGGGTTAGGGTTTCGGGTTAGGGATGTTAGGGTTAGGGTTGTTAGAGTTAGGGTCCTTAGGGTTTGGGGTTAGAGTTTAGGGTTAGGGTTTTTTGGTTGGGGTTAGGTGTAAGGGTTAGGTCTAGGGTTTGAGGTTAGAGTTTGGAGTTACAGGTTAGGTGTTAGGGGTTGCAGTTTGGGGTTTAGGGTTTTGGGGTTTAGTCGTTAGGGTTTGGGTTAGGTTTTAGGGGTTAGGGTTTAGGTTTAGGGTTGGGGTTGGTGTTGGGTTTGTTTGGGATATGTGGTTTGGGGTTAGAGGGTGGGTGTTAGAGGGTTGGGGTCTAGAGGGTTGGGGGTTAGAGATTGAGGGAGTTAGAGGGTGAGGGGTCAGAGGGTGAGGGGGTTAGAGGTTGAGAAGATTATAGAGTGAGGGAGTGAGAAAGTGAGGGTGTGAAGGTTAGGGTTTAGGGTTAGAGGGTTTAGGCTTAGGGTTCAGAGGCTTGGTGTTAGGGGGTTAGGGTTTCAGGGTTCCGAGGTTGGGGTTGGTGTTGTGGTTAGGGTTAGAGAGTTAGGGTTAGAGGTTTAGGGTTAGAGGTTTAGGTTTAGAGGATTAGGGGTATGGTTTAGAGGTTTAGGGTTAGGGGTTAGGGCTAGGGCTTAGGGGTTCAGGTTTAGGGGTTTGGGATGGGTTTCGGGTAAAGTTTTAGGGTTTAGGATTAGAGGGTTAGGCTTAGGGCTTAGAGTTTAGGGTTTTAGGACTTAGATTTTAGAGCTTAGGGCTTAGAGCCTAGGGTTTAGGGTTTAAGGTTTAAGGCTTAGAGCGAGCGTTAAGGCTGGGGGCTGGGGTTAGGGTTTAGGGTATTAGGGTTAGAGGGTTAGATGGTTTAGCGTTTAAGTTTAGGGTTTACGAGGTAGGGGTTTGGGGTTAAGGGTGTTAGTGTTTAGGGTTTTGGCGTTTAGGGTGTTAGGGTTAAATGTGTTAGGGCTAAGGGTGTTAGGGTTTTGCGTGTTAGGGTTTTAAGTGTTATGGCTTAGGGTTTAGAGTTAAGTGATAGGGTTAGGCTTAGGCTCATTCTTAGGTTTAGGGCTAGGGATTTGAGGTCTAAGGTTTGGGGTTGGGTTTGGAGGTTGGGGTTAGGATTAGGGCTAGGGCTAGAGTGTTAGGGTTAGAGGTTAGAGTTAGAGGGTTAGGGTTTCGGATTAGGGTTTCATGTTAGCGTTAGAGGATTAGGGTTCGAGGGTTAGGGTTAGGGTGGTTAGGGGTTAGGGTTAGGTGTTAGGGTTTAGGGTTTACGGTTAGGTTTAGGGTTTGGGCTTTGGGATTTGAGGTTTGGGTTTAGGGTTTGAGGCTTAGAGTATAGGGTTTAGTGTGTAGGGTTTTGATGTGTAGTGTTTTGGGGTGTAGGTGTTTAGGTTGTAGGGTTTAGGGTATAGGGCTTAGGGTTTGGGTTGAGGTTAGAGTTTAGGGCCTTGGGGGTTAGGACCTAAGGGCTTAGGGTCTTAGGGGCTTTGGGGCTCAGGGCTTAGGGGCTAGAGTTAGAGGGCTAAGGCCAGAGGGCCAGAAGGCCAGAGGGCCAGGGTTATGGTTTGATTCCTGGCTGGCAATTTTTTTCCTTCAATATTTTGTATAAGTCATCCCTTTGCCTTCTTGCCTGCATGATTTCTGCTGAGTAGTCCAAGTTTATTATTATTTACTCTCCTTTGTTGGTGACTTCCTTTATCCCTAGCCTCTCTTAAAATTCTCTTTATATTTGATTTTGGCAAGTTTGATTATTATGTCTCTCGGTCACTTTCTTTTGAGATCTACCTTATGTGGAATTCGATGAGCATCTTTCATGATATCATGGAAGTTTTCTGCCAACAAATCTTCAACAGTTCCCTTTGTATTTTCTGTTAGCCCTCCCTGTTCTGGTACTGAAATCACTCATAGTTATTTCTCTTGATAAAGTCCCACATGATTCTTTGGATTTCTTCATTTAAAATTCTTTTATCTGCTGTCTCTTCAAATATATTAGTCCCAAGAGTTTGATCTTCAATCTCAGTAATTCTGCCTTCCAGTTCTTCATTTGTGCTCTTCTTACTTTCTATTGAGTTTTCTAACTCTGTAATTTTATTGTTAATCTTCTGAATTTCTGATTGCAGTCTCTCTATGGTTTCTTGCAGCTTATTAAATTTTTAATTATGTTCTTGAGTAACCTTTTTAATTTCTTCAGCTGCTTTATCTTTGTGTTCCTTGGCTTGATCTGCATTTTGCCTCGTTGGAGAAATCCTTGGGCCCTTCACTGGCTCACCATTCAGCTCCACGACATCCACTCCTGGCCCTGGCCTTTGGCCGGTGCCCCACTGAACGTGTGCTCCGGAGCCATGTTTCTCCACCCATCACTATCATTCTGCCACCAGGGGATATGTGAGTGTGGGAGTCACCATCTATCACTGGCAGCAGCGTCACAAGTCACTAGACTTCCAGGTACCCACAGACCTAGGCTGCCTTCTGCCTCAGGCAAGGTCCCGAATCCTTTGTCCCAGATGCTGACACCTGGCCACTGGCGGACATTTGTTTTGATCAACACAGAGGTCTGAGTGAGGGTCAGCAGGCCAGGTAGGTGAAGTGAAGGCCAGGTGGGCGGAACTAAGGCTTCTTTGCCATCACCATGGAGACAGTCCCCCCACCGGAAGAGTGGGCGGAGCTTACGATGGGCCTGGTGACAAGACTCAGCCAGTGGCAGAGATCCAGCCCACCAGGCAGATGACACAGGGCCCTCCATTGTGACCTAGGACACCTAGTGGCCACAGGATTTGAGCACACCCTGGGAAAGGCTACGCAGGCACAAGGGAGCCCCTGGTGCGGACTACTTCAGGGCATTGGCAGAGCAGGCCAGGTACCTCTTTCCCACTTTCCTGAGGATATCAGTACGCAAGGCGTCCCCACTCAGCATCTCTTGTCTCTCTCTGGATGTGTTCATTCTCTGAAATCTCTTCCTTCTCCCCCCCAGGCACTTCACAGCTTGGAGTGCCTGACAGAGTGCCTAGAGACGAAAGAGCAAAGGGGGAAGGCCTCTGGCTCTACTGATTGCCCATGGGCAGAGAAGATCTGCTAGTCTATCTGGAAGGTCTAGAGAGTAGTGACTGATTGGGGAGCTACATCACGGGTGGACCCTGGCCAGGTGAATGTTGTTGACATGTGGCAGCCTCTCTGGAGACTACTAATTCCGCTGATAACATTGTATGCAAATACCTGGGTGAGTGCCATGGGCAGAAAACATTGACACATACCTGCCAGAGGCCTATCCTGGGTCTGAAGAGTGCACACTGGTCTCCGGCGACTCATCATCTCAGCACACACTTTGCCTGCACACATGGAATCCGCCTCTCTCCACGAATGCCTTCTCCTGCTAGGAAACACAGGATGTCACTCAGCCAAAGGAGAGCACAGGCAAAGTCAACTGAAGCCCGCATTTTCAAGATTTTGCCCTCTGCTGGGCCACAGCCCCCGGTGGCACACTGCATTGCACGTCACTTCTCCAAAGACAAGGCCGAAATCTGGACAACCAGGGCCCCAGCAGTCCAGAGTCTGCAGATGGCGGCATATGGATCGCCTCTTTGCCACGTACAGGAGGGAGGCCTGGGCCCTAGACTGGCTCCGCTAGAGCTCCACGACCTCAGCTATTTTCCCTGACCTTTGGCCCATGCCCTCATGAGTGTGTGATCTCTAGTTACACTTCTCCTCCGACCACTCTGAATCCGCCACCTGCGGATACCTGAGCACGGAAATTAACATCTATCACTGGCTGCAGTGTCACAGGTCACTAGGTGTCTAGGCTCAGGCTGACCTTGGCTGTCTTCTGCCCAGGCAACTAGCCTAAGCCTTCAAAGGAAATGAGGAGACGTGGTCACTGGCCGACATCCTTTAACCAACACTGAGTCCCTGGTCAGCATCCTGGAGTCCTGGCAAGAAGAGCCAGGCACCTCCAGGAGCATCTGGAGGAGGAGACAGGGGCTGAAGAAGCTACCACACCTACTGGTGCTGCTACACATGTGGGTGACCTGGCTGCAGAGGTTGCAGGCATGGCCTCAAGGTCAATGGAGAAAGCACCTGAAGACGTGCTAGGACTCTTAGACTGAGAGAAGCAGGATGTCTGGACTGCAAAATATTCACCCTTCAGGGAAGAATTTCATTCAGGCTTCTTAAACCCACCTCACCTGGAAGATCCATCCTCTTTTAGCCTTGTGCCCCTTTCACGCCCCCTCTAGTACAAAGAGAGATGCAGCCCTACAGCACCAGGGTGGAAGAAGCCCTAGGATAGCTGTCCGAAGACATGAGGTCCACTCAAAAGCTTCCCCCGCCAAGGAGAGAAAAGGACAAGACTCATCTGCAGATGAGGTCTCAGGGCCCTGAGAATGAGCATAATGTTTGTAAGGAAAGAGAAATAGGATTTCAGTGGGACATGGAAGTCTGAGAAAGAGCTTCTGCAAAGATAGCTCTAAGGGAGGTGTGATTGTGAAGGTGGGCTGGGCACTGAGTTCTCTGTAGTACAAGGTACCAGAGAGGAGCCAGACTCTGGTGGGAACCTGCCTGCTGGTGAGCAGTGGGCATAAAACCCTAAACCAATGAGAATCGAATCCCTTCCCAGCAGCTTCTGCACAGATCAGTGATGTTTGCTTGGTCTTTCTCTTTTCTGTGGTCTAACCTGATCTGTTCTGAGATCAGAGAGTTGGAATAGAAAAGCCTGACTGAAATGAAATGAGCAAAGAGAAGACAAGGCCTCCTAAATATGGTGAAGACAGAACACAGATAACCAAAGGTGAGGATGGGAAGAAAGAGATTGAGTTCCAAGTCCCATCCACAGTATCCCAGGGCCTGGGAATCCCTAGAAGTGCCAGAGGTGTGTACTCCCTGGGAGATGTGACCCCAAGTGTCAGAGGAAGCCCTACGGAGCAAGGAAGGGAGGGCAGGGCCTCTAGGATGGGCACTTCCATACAGGCTGCCCATGTGAATTTCTCAGAGTGACCGTGACAGATTTTGAGAGGGACAGTTTGAGGCAAAGGAAAGTAAGTTTTCTGAAGAGGGGTGAATTCCACAGTCTCCTGATAATGAAACAGAAATCCCGTCCTGCTCAGAGGTACTGAGTAGGAGGGATTGTGAATTCCCATCCTGCACAGAGGTTGGCTGGGAAGTTCGACTGTCTAAAGACAATGTGGCCAAAGTCTTCTTTATCTTTCAAAGATATATCTTTAACTTCCTGCAAATTCAATCCTGGAAAAAAGCCTAGAATATACAAGTGTGGGTTTTTCAGGAGAGCAACAAGGGGAGAAGGTGATAGTGGCATATCAGAGAAGGAGAACAATAGTCTAAGGGTCCCTGTGTTACTTAATGAATCACACACGGTGTCCAGCATTCTTCCTTACCTGTAGACATGTAAATGCAGTAGATGTTTTAGCAATAACTGAATTAATCCTCACAGAATTCTTTTTGGCCATTTCCAGGCATAGAGACCAGAAGAAGTCATTAGTTCCAAGAGCAAGCAATAATTCGCTGGTCTGAATTTTGTTCAATTTCTTTGTTTGCCCTTCACAGATGGATAAAAGTCTCTGAATCTGGCATTGAAGACAGTGTTTTCTCTATTGTTATGGATTGAATAGTGTCCCCCAAAATGTGTGCCAACCTGGCCAGACCATGATTCCCAGTATTGTGTGGTTGTCCTGCATTTTGTGATCTGATGTGATTACTTCTGTGTTGTAAATTCTAACCTCTGTGACGTTAATGAGGCGGGATTAGAGGCAGTTATGTTAATGAGGGAGGACACAATCTACAGGATAAGGGTGAGTCTTGAGTCAGTCTCTTTTGAGATACAAAGAGAAAAGTGAGCAGAAATGAGAGGGACCTCATACCACCAAGGAAGAAGTGCCTGGAGTGGAGCACGTCTTTTTGACCCAGCGTCCACGCGCTGAGAATTTCCTAGGCCAGGGGAAGATGGATGACAAGGACTTTCCCCCAGAGCCACAAAGAGAGAAAGCTTTCTCCTAGAGCTGGTGCCCTAACTTCAAACTTCTTGCTTCTTAAACTGTGAGAGAATAAGTTTCTGTTTGTTAAAGCCATCCACTTGTGGAATCTCTGCTATAGCCACACTAGATAACTAAAAAACACATATATAAAATAGTCAAAAAAAAAAAAGTTTCAAATACACACACATACACGTATGTTATTAAACTTTAAAAGGTTTTACATTCTTATAACACATTTAACAACAGAGATTTGTATACAGAAGTTATAATAAGAGCCATCCCCACATAAGTATATTGTACCTGCTCCCCCAAAGTGTCCAGTGTCCAAAGATACATATGTACCCTTTTACACACTTCTTTTTGCCGGGACACATGTAAGTACATTCATTTGTCTGTTTTATGGAAATTAGGTCACATTCTACCCATGTTTTTCTCTGAATCACTCTTCACTTGACAATTTTTCATGGTTCCTCTAAATCAGCAGACATGGAAGAAGCACTCTTTTTGGTTCTTCTTATTTTTAACTCCCACCACTCTTCTGTCAGTTTGTTGTACTGTGGTGGCTTGCATGTTGCTGTGATGTTGGAAGCTATGCCACCGGTATTTCAAATACCACCAGGTTCCCCCATGGTAGACAGGTTTGAGTGGAGCTCTGGATTTAGACAGACTAGGAAAAAGGACCTAGTGATCTATTTCTAAAAACAACTGGCCAGTGAAATCTTACAAATAGTACTGGAACACTGTCTGATTCCATGACAGAGGATAACCCCTTAGGCTGGAAGGCACTCAAAATACGAGTGGCGAAGAGCTACCTCCTCAAAGTAGATCCCACTTTAATGACGTTTCCTGATGGGGCACAACTCATAATGAGAAGAAACTGATGCAAATATCCTTTAATAATCAGAATGTGGAATGAAGGAAGTATGAATCTAGGGAAATTGGAAGTCATCAAAAATGAAATGGAATGCATAAAGGTCAGTAATCCTAGGCATTAGTGAGCTGAAATAGCTTGGTTTTGGACATTTTAAACTAGACAATGATATGTTCTACTATGCCAGGATTCAGATACTGAAGAGAACGGCATCATATTCATCGATAAAAAGAACATTTCAAGATCTGTTCTGAAGTACAACACTACGAGCAATAGGATAATATCCACAGGCCTACCAGGAAGACCAGTTAATAAGACTATTATTCAAATTTACACACAAATCATGAATGTGAAAGATGAAGAAGTTGAAGGTTTTTACCAAGTTCCGCAGTTTGAAACTGATCAAACGTGATGCATTCATCAATCAAGATGTACTGATAATTGCGAAGTTGAAAACAAAGCAGACAAATCAGCAGTTGGAAAATAAGGTATTGATGATAGAAATGACACTGAAGCTTACAAGACAGAATTTGGCAAGACCAATGACTTATTCATTGCACATACCTTTCATCAGGAACATAAATGGTGACTATACTCGTGAGCTATTCCAGGCAGAATAGATAGGAATCAAATTTGTGGAAGGTGATGATGGAGAAGGTCAATATCATGAGTCAGAATCAGGCCAGGGGCTGACTGCAGAACAGATGATCAGTTGCTCATATTCACGTTCAAGCTGAAGCTGAAGAAAATTAAAACAAGTCCATGAGTCAAAGTATGCCCTTGAGTATATCAAACCTGAATTTAGAGACCATCTCAAGAATAGATTTGACGCACTGCACACTAATGATCGAAGACCAGATTAGTTGTGGGATGATAGCAAGGACATCATATATGAAAAAAACAAAAAGTCATTAGAAAGACAGGAAAGAAAGCAAAGACCAAAGAGGATGTCACAAGAGACTCTGAATCTTGCTCTTGAATGTACAGTAGCTAAAGAGAATGGAAGGAAAAATAAAGTAAAAGAGCTCAATAGAATACCTGAAAGGGAAGCTGGAGAAGACAAAGTATGATAATAATAATGTGAACAGATCTGGAGTTAGAAAACCAAAAGGGAAGAAAACACCTGGCATTTCTCAAGCTGAAAGAACTGAAGGAAATATTCAAGCCTCTAGGTGCAATACTGAAGGATTCTATGGGCAAAATATCGAACAACACAGGAAACATCAAAAGAAGATGGAAGGAATACACAGACTCAATACACCAAAAAGAATTGGTCGACGTTCAACCATATCAGGAGGTAGCATTGGATCAAGAGCTGATGGTACTGAAGGAAGAACTCCAAGCTGCACTGAAGGCATTGGCAAAAAACATGGCTCCAGGAACTGATGGCGTACCAAATGAGATGTTTCAACACATGGACGCAGTGCTGGAGGCGCTCACTTGACTATTCCAATATATTTGGAAGACAGCTACCTGACCAAATGACTGAAAGAGATCTATATGTGTACACATTCCAAAGAGAGGTGGTCCAACGCAATGCGGAAATTATCGAGCAATGTCATTAACATCACACGCAAGAAAAATTTTGCTGAATATAATTTAAAAACAGTTGCAGCAGTACACAGACAGGGAACTACCAAAAATTCAAGCTGGATTCAGAGGAAGACGTGAAACATGGGATATCATTTCTGATGTCTGATGGATCTTGGCTGAAAGTAGAGAATATCAGTAAGATGTTTACCTATTTTTGTTTCCTATTTTTTTTATACAAGCACACTCAACTGTGTGGCTCATGACAAATTATGGATAGCTTAGCAAAGAATGGGAATTCCAGAACACTTAACTGTATTCATGCAGAACATCTACGTAGACCAAGAGGCAGTCATTTGAGTAGGGCAAGGGGATACTGTGTGGTTTAAAATCAGAAAGTTATGTGTCATGGTGGTATCTTTCACCATACTTACTCAATCTGTATGCTGAGCAAACATTCTGAGAAGCTGGTCTCGAAGAAGAAGAACATGGCATTAGTTTTGGAGAAAGATTCACTAACAACCTATGATATGCAGCTGATACGACCCTGCTTGCTGAAAGTAAAGAGGACTTGAAGCAGTTACTGATGAAGAGCAACCACTACAGCCTTCAGTATGGATTACACCTCAACGTAAAGAAAACAAAAATTCTCACAACTGGACCAGTAAGCAACACCATGATAAACAGAGAAAATACTGAAGTCATCAAGCATTTCATTTAACTTGAATCCATAATCAATGCCCACAGAAGCAGCAGTCAAGAATTCAAACAATGTATTGCATTGGGCAAATCTGTTGCAAAAGACCTCCTTAAAGTGTTGAGAAAGAAAGATGTCACTTTGAGGACTAAGGTGTGCCTGAGCAAAGCCATGATATTTTCTATCACCTCACATGCTTGAGCAAGTTAGACAATGAATACGGAAAACCTCATAGGCAGATCCAGTCACTTAATTGCACGGCAGAATGAAGAGATTAAAGTCCCAACATTCTTGGCAGTGGACCAGGAAGGTAGCTGCTCAGACATCAGAGAGCCTCACAGAGACAGAGACCAGGCGGCTCAAGAGAGGGATACCAAAAAGTTGTTTTTCATACCCCCCTCCACTCCCACAGTTGCATATGCTTTGCTCTGACCCCAAGAAGTAGATCAATCCTTTGAGAACTGCATTATGGGTTAGAACACCAGCAAGGTCCCAGACTGAGTGACACCCCCATAGATTACATCCAAATATCACTGCAAAGTCTTCAAAATCTGAACTGACATCTGAGCCACAGCATCCAGAAGTTGGGAAAGAACCTGCAGCCTGAACATAACTGGGTCAAGTGATTCCTAAAACAAACAACATCAACATTTTCTGTAAGATTGAAGTAAGACACAGTCTTGGAATCATAGACAAAAACTTTAAAAAGCTACTTTAACCACGCTCAAAGAAGTAACAGGCACACCTTAGAAAAATAGAAAAATACATAGAAACCATTCACAAATGAAAATTTTAGACAGGAAAAATAGAGATAAAAAATTCACTTGATCAGCGGAATGCTGTTGACAGACAAAAGGATCAATGAGATGAAAATAGTTCAATTGAAAATATCCAATCTGAAAGCAGAGAACAAATATTGAAAAAAAAATGAACAGAGCCTCAAAAAAATCCAAAAATATCTAACATTTATTTATTGGAATTCCATACGGTGTAGAGAAAATATGTAGTGTAGAAAAAAGTATCTGAAGAAATACTGGCTCAACACTTTCCCAATTTGTTGAAAGACATAAACTTACAGATTCAAGAAGCTATGCAAACTCCAACAAGTTAAACTCACATAATTTTACGCCCAAATGCCTCACTGTCAATTGTGGAATAACAAGGACCAAGAAAATATCTTCAAAGAAGCTAGAGAGAAAACAACTCATTTCACACAGGAAAAACATTTGGAATGACTCTGTATTCATCATCAGAAGCCATGGAGGCCAAAAGGCTGTGAAAACAACATTTTTTCAACACTGAAAGAAAAGAAACATTAACCCAGTGTTCTATAGGCTGTTATTTCCTTCATGAGTAAAGGAAAAATATTGACATTCTCAGGTGAAGGACGCTTAAGAGAATTCATCGCCACCAGACTTGTTCTAAATGAAACACTAAAGGAAGTTCTTCAGGTGGTAGACTTGGAATTTCAGGAATTATGGAAAGCAACAAAGTGGAAAGTACCTTCTGAAGTTCGCCGTTCAGCCAAAGATTAGACAGGTCTATAAAACAAACAATAACACACGTGAAGAAAGTGTTTCTTAGTTCAATCGTGTGTATGAGACCAAATGTGCAAAACCTGCCCAAAAGCACAGAAAAGAGGGCAGGATGGAACAGGAATCATGGCGGATGGAAACGGGGAACTGGAGCATAGAAGAGAATACTGACACATCATGAGGATTGCCACCAATGTCACAAAACAATTGTGTATAAATGGCTGAACAAGAAAGTAATTTGCTCTGTAAAGTTTCAAATAAAGCACAATAAAAATTTTTAAAAAGTGGTAGGTATCTGGGTAAACATATTATGCCAACCCTGCTGTCACTGCACAACATGGCACAGGACTCCCCTCTTTGGAAAGACTTTCTAGCCTATTGGAAACACTTTGGAATATACTCTTGGTGGCAAATTAGTATTAGAGAATGGGATTAATTTTGAAAATATGAGATGTCTGTACTCATGTCTGGTGAATAAACTGGATAATAACATTTTCAGAGCGAAATGAGATGTTCTAACAGAAAAATAGGCCTGAATTCCCACGTGGGCCATGAGCCTACTCTGAAGGCCTTTCCCAGAGAGGCATCTCAGGCACTTCTAGAGCAGCAGGAGCACTGGGGAATGCATGTATCAACCTCCCCCAGGGCCTTCTCTGAGGGGTAAGTACCTGCTTTAGTACTAAGCTTAGTGGTTCATAAATAGTCATTCTGCATAAGGTCTTCAGGTTCAAGTCTGTAATCCAGCTGGGATTCTGTGTGTGTTGCATCTCTGCATCAAAAGAACATGCTTCTAGAAGCAGAATGCCAGGAGAGAGGCGGTTGGGCAGTTGGGGGTGGGGGGTGCTGCGCAGACAGGGGCGCCCAAGGGAGGCACAATATAGTCATTCTGCAGCAGGTCTAGTCATTCTACATAAGAATTAGAATGCTTCTGTCAATGCATAATAGTTTACATGCAGGACATAAACAAAGTGACTGAAGGACAAAGTCGAATAGTAAGCCAAGCCACTCCCTGTCAATCCTTACCTGAGAGGGTCTTCATGAAGACTTCCGGGGATGGAGAAGGACACAGTAAACGCTGATTTATTTTACCTCTTCCTTCCTCAAGAAACAGGAACTGGTGTTAAGATGTCAGGTGTCAAGCCCCAAACTCCTCTTCTGGTCTGTATTTAAGCTGTATAATAAAACTGGGAATCAGGCAATCAGCCGTGAGCAGACAGACCCAGAGTATTCCCAGTGCCCCACATCTTTGAGCTCCACTGAGATCCTGTTCTTAGTCACTACATTAGCAGAGGAGCTGAAAGACTGAAATTCCGTGTTTTAAGGCAACCTGGACTTCAAACAGTCACTTATTGCTAAAGTCGTATTTCTCTGTGTTAATTTATGATCCTTAACTCAAATCTGGAGTTTGGAGCTCATTTTGATAACTCCTCATTAGTCTGCATAGACTAGAGTCTGCTCACAGTCAGTGATGACAATGGAGGAAACAAAGTCCCTAGCCCAGAGAAGGGACTGCTCCCCATATTTGGGGAAATGCCCCTGGGAAGCATCGGCGAGGTGCACTTTGGCCTCTGTGCTTTGCCTTCTGCTCCTGGAATTGCACCCTGGGGGCCTCCATATGCAGACCCAGAGTCCGTAGGTGACCACAACTCCCCCCTTCTGGGTCATCGTCCGGACACACATTGCGATATGCTTCCTGCCCTCCTTTCCAGCATAAGCGCTGTGATCACAAGTGGCAGAACCAGTTTTCAGGTCCAGACCCTAGACCTTGCCCTCCTTGGCCTTAGGCTTCCCCTAGTCCTGGTGGAACCTGCAAGCCTGGCAGATGTGAGGTTAGCACCCGGCTAGGCGGGCTTGGGCCTGTCTCAAAAGGCTCATGGCGCACGCAGTTTCCTCCTCCTTGGAGCCTGCGGGCTTGCGGTGGGCAGCCCAGCAACTCATGCCTCCCTCGGGTGCCGTCTCTGAGCAGCAGCTCCCCTCCCCCTACCCCACCAACCACCCAACAGTCGCACTGCCTGCTTTCTGCTTCTAGAAGCGTGTTCTTTTGATGCACACGTGCAGCACACACAGAAGCTCAGCTGGATTACAGACTTGAACCTGAAACTCACAACTTTAAAACTACTAGACTGGGGAGGTGGGTATTGGCAGTGAAAAAAGGAAAAAAAGAATAAGAAAAAGAACAATTACAAAAAAAGTATTAGAAGACTGTATCCTCACATTATGGACTCAAGAAGGCTGCGGATAAACAACTGCGTAGATAGCATACTGTTGTCTCTTTGCAAATAAGTCTTAAATGAGGGAATTTGGTACCAGGAAGAGTTGCAGAGCCTGACTTTGGGGAAATCTGGGATTGATGAATTGCCTTGCATGAGGCTACAAGCCCTGATAATCAATATTTGAAGATGAGATTCGAGCAACCTAGAACATGCATCAGAATTTTTTCTAAGTAAATTAGCACCAGAAGATGCCTTTAACCACTAAATAAAATGGGTCAGTACTTCAAGATCTCCCTACAAAGAAAATGGCAGACCTAGATCGTTTCCAGTCAGGTTCCAGCAAACATGCAAGAAACAGTAATTTTAATCTTGTACATAGTCAACAGAGATTAGAAAACCATGAGATACTCCCCTAACTTGATCCTTAAGGCTAGTTTAAAAATGATAACAAATTAGAGAAGGATGGTAGAGGAAGAGTTAGAGGACAAGCACACTCAGTAACTGAGATGCAAAACCCTACGTAAGATGCCAGCAAAGGAAATCCAGCAAAGTATAAACCACGTAACATGCCATGATCAAGGCGGTTTATTGTAGGCATATAAATTTGAGTGAACGTTAAAGATTTAGTAATTTCATTCACCACATGCATAGGTGAAAGAAGAGAAGACATATGCTCACCTCAAGAGATGGGGGCAAAGCAGGTTGATAAAATCCAATCACACGGAGAGATAAGGACTAGGAGCAAATATGGAACAGAAAAGGAGTTCCCAAACGTGGAAAACTACAACTAGCATGATAGTTCATGGTGACGTGTGGGACATTCTCTTTAAAATTAATAAACAATAAAATAAGGGTGCTTCTATCACTACTTTTATTAAACATTGAACACTGGAAGTGTAAGCTAGTACAAAAAGAGAAAAAGTATAACTGCTATTCATAGATTATAGGACTGTCTCCATTGAAAACTGTAGAAAATACTGGAATTAATAGTAATCATAAATAAAAAATAAATTGAAATTTCAATGCATCACCATCGAGCTGACTCTGTCATAGCTCTTAGGTGAAAGCAAAGGACACTGATAGGGAAAGAGCAGGTGGGTTAGACCAAGGAGGGAAGAAAATTATTCTGCACTGGGCTGAACTTATAAGAACGGGTATGTGTGTTAGTTACCTAGTCCCTCCATAACAAAAAATAACACAACTGGATGGCTTTAAAGAACAGAAATTTATTTTCTCACAGTTTAGCAGGTAGTCGTTCGAATTCAGGGCATGGCTGTAGTGGGAGGTCCTTCCTTGTCTACCTCAGCTTCTAGTAGATGTCAGCAATCATTTGTGTTCCTGGCCTTCTAGAAGCATCTGTCTTCTTTGTCTGTCTTCCTTTTCACCTGTTTGTGTCTGTGTGTATTCTGCTCCTTTTATAACTAAGAAGAGTTAGGCTTAGGACCCACCCTACATTGGTATGACCTCATTCACATAATAAAAGCAGGCCCCCCCTTTCCTAACAAGGTCAGATTTACAGGTACAGGGGTTAGGATTTCCACATACATTTTGGAGGGACACAATTCAATCCCTAACAGTCGATTTACCAGATATTCTGGATTGAGAGTACTCGCATGAACAGCTGAGAGTGGTTCCAATTCTTTGCTACATTCGTTGGCTGAAACTTGTCTCAATGGTCACCCATAGGAATGCTGGAGCAATTTATTGTGTAGGACATAGCCAACCATTCCTAATCACGTCCATTGTGTGGAAAAACACACACTCCCATCACCGAAGCCTTGAGAAATTCATCGATAAGGACAGAATGGTGGTTGGAACCAAGAATTGTTTCATAGCCTAGATAACATGGTGTAGCTGTTAGATATTCACACGGAAATGTCAGGTAATAAAACTTCACCCCACATGGGGATGTCAAGGATAATACCAACAGCTAATGGTCATTGAGTACCTACACTGGTGCCAGGCACTCCTGTGCTTTTCCTTTCATGTTTGCTTTTCGTGATGGCCATATGAGGAATGTATCATTATAATGCATAAAGAGGTCAATACAGAGAGTTACGCTGACATTTGAATATATGAGTCTGGACCCAGGAGGAGTTTGAATGGACGGAGGTATAAACCTCAGGTCCTTAGCTACAAATAGACAGCAGTGAACTCACTGAGGCATCCTAGAGGGAGGGTGTGAGTAGAGAGAGGAGCAGGCACCAAGCCCAAGGGTACTCTGGTGTCTAGAAGCCTGCCAGGTGAACAGCAGCCAACAAGCCTCTCTGAAGTCCAGTGTGGTTCCTGGAGGGTTGTCTGTCCTTGCTCTCAGCTGCATTTCCCCAGTGCTCCTCCCACCTGCACTGGGTTGTCCCCTTCATGAGGACAGGGACAGCGTGTACCTTTCACCACTGTATCTGCATAACATAGACTATTTCTGGCCCATGGAATATACTGACTGAATGAAAAATAAACAAACGATAAGGACGTAAAATGCTTCATAGTTGATACCTTGGAATACATTAAGGGGCTTCATGAGTAAGAGGGAGAAAAACTGATCAGGGCTGCTTCTGAGACCATCTCTTAGGCGTAAAGAGTGTTAAACAATAATTAAACAAAGAGATTTAATGGCAGAGATGTATGCTAAAAAGATGTAAGTATAGGTTGAAGATTACTAGAAACATGCACATTTATTATTGCAACTACAGTCAGATCGTTAAAAAACATATACTACATGCACACAGAATATTATAAAGTAATTTAATGCCCTCATTAAAAAAAAAAAAAAAAAATTATCGTGAGAAAAGACTAATGATGAATGAAAATATCAGGATATAATATCCGTGTTAATATCCGTAAATGTGTGTGCTAATACCCACATAAAACCAGTTGCCACTGAGTCAGTTCTGATTCATGATGACACCAGTGTGCCAGAGTAGAACTGTACTCCATAGGGGTTTCAGTGTCTGAGTTTTCGGAAGTAGACTGCCAGACCTCTCTTTCATAGCAATTCTGGGTGGACCTGAACTCCAACTTTCTGTCAGCAGCTCAAGATATTAACCATTTGCATCAACCAGAGACTCTAATACATATACATGCAAATGTAAGTAAGATAACAGACATATCGGAACGTTAATAATTTATTCTATGCATTACGTATGTTTTCTTGTTATTTATTGCATACTTTCCCATTGCTTCCAAGTTTTTGAGGAATAGAATGTACTTCTGGAAAAATTCATGAGAGATTTTTAAGTAATGAAATAATTAACAGAGACAGAATGAGTAAATCTGTGGCAAGGCAGCCCATGAACCCAAGATTACAGTAACACTGGTATGAAAAGCAGAATTGTGGAGTCTTGAAGCTCAGGGGTCCCATGCATGCATCAGGAAAGAGGGAAGAGCAAATAAACAAGGAGAAAATACAGTGAGCCAGAGGAGTGGGAGCCCTCTGTTGTGGGCACAGTTTTCTCATGAAACTTTAGATGGACACAATGGATGGGATTATCCACTTCCATCACACAAACATTTTTATTACCCTTGATTTTAACGGAACTATGTTATAAAAACAAATGATAAAATAAAGTATAATAAAAGAATAAATCTCATCAGTGGACTACTATCATTTTCCCCAGCCACTGAGGAGGGAAGGAGACACACACGGGAAAGAAGATGGAGCAGTGTGAAGAATCATGCTTAGTGAGGAGGGGAGTGTTTCTGAGACAGGCCTTAGCTGCTACCAACTAGGGAAGTAGGCAGCTGTGCACAACCAACTGGAAGAAATGGCACATTATTTCTGAGACCTACTCCAGCTCATAACAAATTATGGATAACATGGGGAAGAATGAGATTTCCAGGACACTTAATTGTTCTCATGAGAAACCTGTACATAGAAAAAGAGGCAGTCACCTAAACAGAACAAGGAATACTGCATGGTTTAAAGTCAAGAAAGGTGTGCATCACCGTTATATCCTTTCACCATACCTATTCAACCTGTATGCTGAGCAAATAATCCGAGAAGCTGGACTGTCTGAAGAAGAATAAGGCGTCAGGATTGGAGGAAGACTGATTAATAACCTGAGATATGCAGATGATACAATCTTGCTTGCTGAAAGTGAAGAGGCCTTAAAGCATTTACTGCTGAAGATCAAAGACTGCAGACTGACAGCCTAACAACTGGACCAATAAGCAACATCATGACAACGGAGAAAATGTTGACATCATTAAGGGCTTCATTTTACTTGGATCCACAATAAACACCCACGGAAGCAGCAGTCAAGAAATCAAACGACACATTGCATTGGACAAATCTGCTGCCAGAGACCTCTTTAAAGTGTTCAAACGCACAGATGTCACCTTGAAAACTAATGTGTGCCTGACTCAAGCCATGGTGTTTTCAGTCGCCTCATACGCACACGAAAGGTGGGCAATGAATAAGGAAGACCAAAGAAAAATTGAAGGCACTGAATTACGGTGTTTGCAAAGAATACTGAATATACCACGGACTGCCAAAAGAATGAACAAATCTGTCTTGAAAGAAGTACAGTCAGAATATTCCTTAGAAGCAAGAATGGCGAGGCTTCATCTCACATATTTTGGACATGTTGTCAGGAGAGATCAGTCCCTGGAGAAGAAAGTCATACTTGGTAACAAATGGCCACAACAATCGGCTCAAACATAACAACGACTGTGAAGGCGACAATAGGTAGTTTAACATACATTTTGACCCATATGAATTAAAATTTAAACAATTATTTCATGCCTTTTTGTAGCGGTTTCAGAATATACAATTAAAATAAATGTAAACAATTAATAGAAAAAATCTCTGAAAATAAAATTTAATTTTTTTAAGTCACTGCTCCATATCCCAAATCTAAATGGCTTGATATAAAGCACTGGTCTTTGTGATTCACAAAAAGCAGGTGCCAATTCCTGAACAAGAACTGAAGTGACAGGAGAAACTCCCCGTGCTGTTAGAGCCCTGAGTATGGGCCCTAATCCAATAATCTGTCCTCATTAATTCCTTTTCATTTCATCTCTGTGAAAGGGGAGGGAGAAGGTGAGAGAGGGTTACATGTGCCTATTCTGTTCTTTAGCATCTAGTTCACTGCCAGGAACAAGTATTCATAAGAGTCTACAAAACATTAAAGTACAAATAAGGAGGAAAACCTCCTAGTATATATATGTATTAGGTGGCACAAAGAGTTAAGTGCTCAGCTACTTACTGAAAGGTTGGCAGTTTAAATCCACTCAGTTGCCTTGGAAGAAAGGCCTGGCAATAAACCTCCAAATGGTCACAGCTATTGAAAACTGCATGGAGGGCAGTCCTACTCTGAAAACTCACGGGGTCGTCAGGAGTGAAAATCTCCTCGACGGCAACTGGATTGGTAATCTATACATGGCATAAATGTTCGGAAAATTAGTTTCTGAACATATACACGGCATACAGAATACACTGCACGTTAGTATTATGTGCCAAAACCCACTGTCATCAAGTCGATTCTAACTCATAGTGACCCCAAAGGACAGAGTAAAACTGCCCCATAGGGTTTCCAAGGCTGTAAGTCTTCACTGAAGCAGACTGCCACATCTGTCTCCTACAGACAGGCTGGGGGGTTCGAACCACTGACCTTTCAGTTAGCAGCCAAGTTCTTTAACCACAGAGCCACTAGGGCTCACTGCTGTCATGTACAGTGATTACATAAGCAAATTCTGAAACAAACTGCCTGGGTTTAAATCCTAACTCAATTTATCAGCTGGTTGATCTGGGCACGTTACTTTACCTCTCACTGCCTCAGTTTCCCATTTCTAAAATGGGTCTTATTCAAAAGGTTGTTACGCAGGTTAAATAAAACACACAAGGCACTTAGAAAAAGGCCTTACACACAGAATGAACACAATAAACGTTAGCTTTCATAATTGTTAAGGGAACACAAACAGCTTAGTTGAAGAAACTTCCACTGAGAAATAGTTGCGTTCCAAAATTCATGTGTAAAGTCATTTACATCAACTGTTAAAGTTGTATGTTTAGATTCAAGTGATTACTGAGGTATGTTATGATCTTGAACAGAGTTCTGGGGACTATACAGGCAGACTCTGCATGCCCTTCTCCTGCACATCCATTCCATCTCCCTTGGAGCCCAGACATCATGTTATCAATTAAACCCCTCCCACACTGGTGGTGTACTGTTTAAGAGCTACAGCTGCTAACCAAAAGGTCATCAGTTCAAATCCACCAGGTGCTCCTTGGAAAGTCTATGGCACAGTTCTGCTCTGCCCTATTGGGCCGCTATGAGTTGGAATAGACTCAGTGGCAATGGGTTTTTAATGGGTATAAGTTAACTGTTCAGTGCTTAAAGACATACCAAAAGCAACCATGAACACAAAAGTATAGTAAAAAGTTCTTATTTCAGAATAGCAAAACCTTTTTCTAACACAGTGGTGAATTAGGGTGGACTGTGTATCAGGAGGAGGCCTGGTGCCATAGTGGTTAAGAGCTCAGCTGCTAACCAAAAGGTCAGCAGTTCGAATCCACCAACTAGCCCTTGGAAACTCTATGAGGTAGTTCCACTCTATGCTATAGGGTCTCTACGAGTTAATATCAACTAGGGTCTCTACGGGTTGGAATCAACTTGATGGTGACAAGTTTGGTTTGGTTTGGATTAAATTATGACCCTAAAAAACGTGTGTTTCAACTTGGTTAGGCCATGATTCCCACTATTGGGTAGTTGTCCTTCATTTTGTGATTGTAATTTTACTGTAAGAGGATTAGGGTGGGATTGTAACACCACCCTCACTCAGGTCACCTTTCCCTGAGGTGTGGCCTGCACCACCTTTTATCTCGCAAGAGGTAAAAGGAAAGGGAAGCAAGCGGAGAGTTGGGGGCCTCAGACTATCAAGAAAGCAGCACCAGGAGCAGAGCATGTCCTCTGGATGCAGGGTCCCTGCACCTGAGAAGCTCCTTGACCATGGGAAGGCTAAGGACAAGGACCTTCTTCCAGAGCCGAAAGAGAGAGAAAGCTTTCCCTTAGAGCTGATGCCTTGAATTTGGACTATTAGCCTACTTTAATGTGAGGTATTAAATTTCTCTTGGTTAAAGCCATCCACTCATGGTATTTCTGTTACGGCAGCACTAGATGATGAAGACAGTGGATAAAGGTGGAAGGGGTGGATGAAGGACAAAAAAAGAAAAATGGACAACAAGAGAAATATAAGAATTCAGAGAACTGTGAAAATTTAATTCCTGAATATACTTTCTTTCTCCTCCCTGTAACTGGAAGGACTTTTCTCATATACAGCATATATAAGTAAATCCTTGCAATATTTAAAACACTTAGATTTTTGTAAAACTCATTCTCTGAAAACTCATGGTGGCCCCATTAATTTGTGGCTTAAAAACAACTCAGAACTAAAAAGAAGCATAAATAAATAAATAAAGGCACTGCTGTCATTTGCGGGTGATGTTCTTTTCCTGCTATCCACAACCCACACACTTGGGAGTTAATTTTCCAGGGTCAGTGTTCATAGACCATCCTCTTTCTCTTACCACCACCCCACCACCCTTAATTATTTAGAAAAGGCAGTGCCAGTCAGTGCTCCAAACATCAAGTTTTCTCTCCAAAATGCCAACTCGCACTTGGGGAGCAGGCTACATTCTCAGCTATCAGCAATTCCACTAGCCCCTGCAGATAAGGAACATGTCTCCACTGAACTGTTCGTTGTAATTAAAAAAAAACAAAAAAAGTAAAAAACTGTTTCTTAAAACCAGAAAAAAAAAAACAAAACAGGCATTTCCCTATTACCCACCCACCCCACTCTCCCACACCGAGTGCTCCCCTCACCACACACACACTCAAATATTTCCTACCAAGGGTGTGTCCCAAGCACGGGGTCCGGCTCCGCTCTTCTTTTACACCCCTTGGAGGCCTCTGGAGAAACCATACCTTTGGTTGGCAATTCCCTGAACCCTGCCTATTCAAGCTGGCACTTATTCAAAAAGGCAGGTGAGTCTTCAAGTCAGGTTTTTAAAAGGAGTTTAAGAGGAGCCAGGTGATATGCCTACTCACCCTCAAGTTTCTCAAAGGTAATAATTTCTTGAGATGTTTACAATGTCTCAACTATGGGTTAATTAAATCCCTTAGGATGGTGGGCATGGGAAAATCCTCCATCTCAATGCCCCCCATTTTGAAAAAAAAGAGGGGGAATCTCCAAAATTACGAATCTGAATTTCTACATACTTGATTGAACTAAGGAGTAAGTTCCTCACGGTGTTATTCTTGGTCTGAGCCCTGGTGGTGCAGTGGTTAAGAGCTCAGCTGCTAACCAAAAGGTCTGCTGTTTGAATCCAACAGCTGCTCCTTAGAAACCCTATGGGGTAGCTCTACTCCATCCTATAGGGTTGCTAAGAGACAGAATTCACTGGATGGCAATTGGTTTGTTTGTTTTTCAATCTTTGGCTGAAAGGTAGACTTTGTTATCAATTTATTAAATCAACTGGTAATTTGCTGGATATTTCTCATACAGGAACTTATGATGTCTTCAAATCCAGCCAATCAGGTTTAGGAAGAGAGAAACTTCTCTACCTTAGCCTCCCTGCCACTCCCACACCTTTTTCATTGATTTCCATGCCCTGTTTAAGTAACATCACTCATCACTTCTCACTGTCTAGGTTATCTGAGCCAATTCATGGCAGTCAATTCCACCTGAGCCCTAGGATACCCTCATTTACATACTCTGCCCTGTTGTTCCTTCACCAATGGCTGTCTTCACATCTCCCCTTGAATGTCTACTAGGCATCTCAAACTTAATGTGGTTCAAATAAAATTCTTTGTTCAAGTGTCTTATCTACCTCCCAGTCTTCCTTATCTCAGCAAATGTTCTCACTATCCTCTGGGTTGTTCAGGACAAAAACCTAGAAATCATCCTTGATTTCTCTCCCTTATTCAAATCTTGCATCCAATCCATTGACACATATTCTGGACTCTTGGCGGTACCTTAAAATAAATCCTGACTCTATCCACTTCTCACTACCTCCACCTTACAGCCACCATCATCTCTTGGTTAAAACTGGACTCCGTGCCACTGATCTTCCCTCTTACAGTCTATATAACAGCATCACCTCAGTGACTTCTCATGGCAATTAGGAAAAATTCCCAAATCCTTCCCATGGTCTTTCATGATGCGGGGCTTGCCCACCATACTAACCTCATTTCCTAACAGTCTTCCCTCGGTTCACTCCACACTAGCCATGACTTATTTCCTGAGCTTCCTCAAAACATGCCAGAACACTTAGTTATTTAAGGGCCTCAGGAACAACTCTTTCCTTTATTGGCAATATCCTCCCTCCAGAACTTCATACAGCTATTCTCTCCTTTGATATAGGTCAGTTAGCTCCTCAAATATCCTGATCCCATAAGTCTTTACTAACTATTAATCTAAAACAGCTCACCCCACTCATTCCCTCACATGCAACTCTGTCTTATTTTCAAAATACTTAGCTCTCCTTGACATTTTTTGTTAATTATTACCTGTAAATGTATTTTTTGTGGTTGAGAATATATGCAGCAAAACATACACCAACTCAACAGTTTCTACCTGCACAATTTAATGACATCGGTTACATTCAAGTTGTGCAACCATTCTTACCCTCCTTTTCTGAGTAGTTCCTCTGTCATTAGCATAAACCCACTGCTCCTTAAGGTTCCTATCTAATCTTTTCAGTAGCTGTTGTCAATCTGATGCCATATAGACAGTTCTTAAAAGAGCATATGCTCAAGGTAGACCATTTTTATTAGTTAAGTAGCTAATGTTCTGGAGCCCTCGTGGCACAGTGGTTAAGTGATACGGTAGCCAAGCAAAAGAAGAGCAGTTTGAATCCACCACCTGCACCTTGGAAACTCTATGGGGCAGTGCTATTCTGTCCTACAGGGTCTCTGAGTCGGAATCAACTCAACAGCAACAGTATGGTGTTTTCTTTTTTATACTTCAGTTTTAAGATGGTTCAAGGGAATGCTTTTGGTGTAATGTTTAAAGATTATCTCATGGCAATAGTTTCAGGAGTTCATTCACCCTCAATGGCTCCAAAAAGTCTAGGGTTCATGAGAATTTGAAATTCTGTTCTGCATTTTCCCCCTTTTGATCAGTGCTTTGCTATGGACTCTTTGATCAAAATGTTCAGCGACAGTAGCCGGGAACCTTCTGGTTCTTCTGGTCTCATGGCATGCTAGATGTTCTTTTAAAAAACATGAGTGGACGCTGGAGGTTATCAAATACTTATTTTATTACACCTATTAATATAACCACATTTATTTTTCCTGTACATATGGCAAATTATACTGATTCATTTTTGAATGTTAAACTAACCTTGAATTCTTGGGATAGACCCAACTTGGTCATAATATATTCTTCTTTATAGTATTGCTGGATTTGTTTTGCCTATTTATTTTTATATTTTGCATCTATGTTCATCAGTGACATTGGCCTGTAATTTTCCCATCTTGTGCTGCTCTTGTCAGGTTTTGGTATCAATATTCATTCTACAAGCTTTATAAAATGAGTTTGGGTATATATTTCATTTTATATTGAAGAATTTGTGAAGTATTTCTTGAATATTTGGCAGAATTTGCAGGAAAACCCATCTGACATGAAGTTTTCTTTTTGAGAATAGTTTGAGCTCCAATTCAATTCTATTAACAGTTGTGGAATTACTTTTGCTTCCTGTTTCTTCTTGAATCGTTGTTATTAACTTACATGGTATGATACGTTTGCCTACTTTACCCAAATTTGCAAATTTATTAGCTAATATAATATGGTTCATAACATTCTCACATTACCTTTATGTTCTGCAAGATCTGTAGTCATTTTCTTTCTAATTCCTGATATTTGTTATTTATACCTTCATTCTTTTTCACTTGATCAATCTTGCCTAAAGTTTGAAAATTTTACCAGCATTTTCTAAGAATCAACTTTAGTCTTCGTTGATCGTCTGTTGCATGTATCCAATCATTAATAGAAACAAAAATTCCTATGAATGTTTGTTTCTGGTTTTTTCCCAACATTTTGAATGGATGTTTAACTCACTTATTTTTCAAAATTTGTTCTTTCCAATTATATTTTTAAGGCTATAAGTTTCCTATATTATATTGTCTGTACTGCACCAATTTTTATATGCACTATGTTCATAATTGTTCACGTCAAAATATATTCTAATTTTCATTATGATGTCTTTTTTAACGCATAGTATTTTAAAATATCCAAGCACATGGAGATTTTGTATTTTCTTTTTCTAAGATGGTTTTTTTTTTAATTATGGTGTACTTACACAGTATCCTCTATATTATTGCAGACTCTTGAAATTTGTTGAGACTTGCTTTATAACACAGTATACAGTCAATTTTTATAAACACTATGTATGTGCATGAGATGAATGTATATTCTTTAGTGGTTAGATAATGCACACACATACACATATATCAATTTGGTGTTTTTATACATGTTAAATCTTCTGTATCCTTGACAATTTATGGACCTCTATGTTTCTGAGGGGTGTGTTAAAAATCTATTATGATGCATGATGTCAAAAGGAGCCCCAGCAGTGCAGTGGTTAAGCACTCAGCTGTTAAACCTTTTGATTTGATCCACCAACTACTCCACAGGAGAAAGATATGACAGTTTCCTTCCATAAAGATTACAGCCTTAGAAACCCTTTGGAGAAGTTCTACTCCATCCTGTAGTCACTATGAGTCAGAATTGACTCAACAGCACATAAGAAAAAATGTATGATGTGATGGAAACTGAGCAGTACGAAAGTATAAGAATTGGTCCTACCTCCAGGGTCAAAAGATGAAGGACAGGGAAAACAGCAGAGACATCCAAAAGCTTGGAAAAAAGGGGGCTGAGAGGACAATGGTTGGTGGTTTAAGGGCTTTGAAGGGCTACCACATACACTGAGGAATCTGGAGTGCAATATTCTTGCCTAAGGATGAAGACATGCTCATAAAGATCCTGACAAAGCTTTAGGCTTGCACCTCTGGCTGATCTTTGGGCTCCATGGAGGCCGGAAGTGAAGGCTAAGGCAGAGTTTTAGGCGCTCTTGCTTAACATTGAAAGAACACCCCAGTTCAGAGCCAATCTGCAAAGACTGGGATAATGTTACTTTTTCTTTTTGGCTACAAGCATTTAGAGAAATCACTGTCAGGTCATGAACTGACTGCTGAGATAACAGAACAGAACTTCAGTATCCACACATGAGAAGACATACAATCTTTGCAGAAATAGTTTGGAAACATCACTAAGCAAATGGATGACTGGCCCTCAACAATTAAAAAAAAAAAAGCAAACTCTAATGACTGGAGGGAATCTGATTTCCAGAGTTACATTATAATATTTAAGATATCCAGTTTGCAACACACTATTTTAAGTCATAAAAAGAAAAAGAAAAGGATGGTTCATTTGTTAAGAAGAAAGAAAGAAGAGAAATGAACAGAAAGCATCCCTAAGGAAACACAAATATTGGGATTACTAGACAAAGATTTTAAACCAATTGTCTTAAATTTCCTCAAAGAGCTAAAGAAACTATAGACACACACACACAAAAAGGAAACCAAGAGAAGAATGTATGAACAAGTAGAAAATATTAATAAAGAAATATTATACAAAAGAACCAAATAGAAATTATAGAGCTGAAAAATAGAATAGCTGAAATAAAATTTTCATTAGAGGAGCTCAACAGCAGATTTGAGCAAGAAAGCAGGAAAATGTAAACTTGAAAAAGCACAACTGAAATTGTTCTAACTGAGGAGCATAAAGGAAAAAGAATGAAGAAAATGAACAGAGACTAAGGGACCTGCGGGACAACATCAAGCATACCAATATACTCATTAAGGGAGTCCCAGAAAGGAAAGAAAGATGAAAGGACAGAAAGAATATTTGAAAACGTAACGACTGGAAGTTTCCCAAATGTCATCTAGATATCCAAGAAGCCCAATAAACTCAAAGGACAATAAATACATAGATATCCACAGACAGACACAATCAAAATGTCAAAAGATGAAGACAGAAACTTGAAAGCAGCAAGAGATAAGTGACCCCTAATGTACAAGAGAGTGTCAACAAGTTTAACTGTTGAGTTTTCATCAGACACCATTGAGATGAGAAAATAGTGGGATGATGTATTTAAGATACTGGAAAAAAAAATACAGAAACAAAACTATGAACCAAGATGTCAATATCTAGCAAAACTATCTTTCAAAAATGAAGGCAAAATTAAGACATGCCCAGATACACAAAACCTGAGGGAGTGTGTTAGTAGCAGAACTGCCTTATGAGAAATGCTACAGGGAATCACTCTGGCTGGCATGGAAGGACACTAGACAGTAACTGGAAGCCATAAAAAGAAACAAAGACTCCGTAAAGGTAACTACTTAGATAAAACAAAGTCAGTAATATTTTTATATCACGCCTCTCTTTTTTTCATATATGATTTAAAGCACGAATGCATAAAAATACTTACACATCTCTCTTAATGGACACACAATGTATAAAGATGCAATTTTTGTAACAGCAACGTAACTAGGGGAGGTAACTGAGCTGAATAAAAGCAGAATTTTGTATACTGTTGAAGCTAAATTTGTATTAATTAAAAGAAGATTGTTATAAATATAAAATATTAATTGTAATCCTCATGGTCACCACTAAGAAGCTAAAAAATATCAGGAAAGGAAAAAAGAAGAGGATCAAAATTGTACACTTGAAAAAAATCAGTCAAACACAAAAGTGGACAGTAGTGAAGAAAATGAGAAACAAAATACATATATGACCTACTACAAAAGTAGAAGATATAAGTCCTTCCTTATCATTAATCGCTTTAAATATAAATAGATTAAATTCACAATTGGGATCATTAAAGTTGTGTGTCAACTTTGTTGGACCATGATTCTCAGTGCTTTGGCAGTTATGATGTAGTTTAGCAGTCGTATAACGATGCAATCATTTCCATGATGAGATGTGACATAATGTGATTACCTCCATGATGGGATCTGCTGTGAGTAGCCAATCAGATGTGAGGGAGTTTCCTCGGGGGTGTGGACTGCATCCAATATAGGTGGACTTTCTGGCAAGGTTCTTGAGCTTTTGCTCACTCTGAATCCTGCAGCTGGCTCCTCTTCATCTGATCTCAAGTTTTTTGGGACTTGAACTCTCAGCTTACCTTCCAATTTTGGGATTCATCAGCCTCCGCAGTCTGTGAGCCGCCGCCTGCCAGCTTACCTGCCGATTTTGAGATTTGTCACCCTTTGCAGCCTGTGAGCCACAGACCTGTTGTATGACCTGCAGATCTTGAGTTCTGCAGTCCCTGCATCTATGAGTCAGGAGAAGCCACCAGCCTGACCCATGGACTTGAGACTTACCAGCCTCTACAGCCTCGTGAGCCATTTCCTTGATATAAATCTATTTATATATAAATACATATATACATATACATATATATATATATATATATATATATACACCTCACTGGTTTTGCTTCTCTAGAAAACCTAGCCTAAGATACCAATTAAAAGACAAACATTGGCAGAATGAATAAAAAAATCATTCGATTGCTATCAAGCTGATCTGACTCATGGTGACCCCTCGCCCCATGTGTGTCAGAGTAGTAGTGACACACAAGTGTGTCAGTTCAATGGCTAATTTTTCAAAAGTAGATCACCAAGCCTTTCTTCCGAAGTGCCTCTGGGTGGACTCAAACCTCCAACATTTTGGTTAGCAGCTGAATGCACTAACCGTTTGTACCTCCCAAGGACTACAACATATATCTATGTTTATTTCTGTATTACTTGTCTTTATATTATATACATACATACACACATACACACACACACATAGATATCCATGAGTGGTTCATACAGATGCTTTGGACTTCAACTACCAGGGCTCTATTAATTATTGATAGAAAAGTACTGATATCAGTTATAAATGCATATTTGCCCATTTCCCCTTTCAGATTTATTAGTTTTTGTATTTTGCAGCCCTGTTGTTAAACACGTACACATTTAGGATTGTTGAATCTTTTTGGAGAATTGAACCTTTATTATGTTATGTCCCTACTTATTCCCAATAATACTCCTTTTTCTGAAGTATAATTTGTCTGATATTAATATAGCTACTGCAGTAGAACCGGATAATTTTCAACCATTTCAAGAGGTAGCATAAGATCAAGAACTGGTGGTATAAAAGGAAGAAATTGAAGCTGCATTGAAGGCATTGGTGAAAAAACTATCCTCTCTCCACCATCTTCACTAACTCAGACACCAACTGTCCCTCACACAGCACTCCCTACTTCTCTGCTGGGTTCAATAACTCATTACAATGGCCACACAGAACTCATAGTCCATATTCACGATTATGGAGTTTATTAGGGAAGTAACAGTTATAACTCAGGCTCAAAGACACTCAGAATACAGTTCTTCTATCAGGAGAGCCTCTTCCCTCCTGTGCTCATAGGTGTGACTCTGCCTGGCCTTGGGCCTCTCTCCGAAGGCACTCAGCTTTCCTTCTCCATGGGCCATCATCTCCTATAGCCGGGTCCCTGTTGCTTGGTCTCTCCTGCCATGGCATCTTACTGTCTTCAGGGTTACAGCTTCCTCTCTCTATCTCAGTCTCCTGCTTCTAGGAGCTTCTCAGTGCAGGGATCTCAGGTCCATAATATACGCTCAGCTCCTGGCTGTTCTTCCTTGATGGGAGTTGAATCCTCCTCTTTGCTCTGGAACTGGTTCTCTTTGAAGGGAAAACTAAACAATCCCCTTGGTGAGCCACAATTACCCTATCACACAGTCCTGCCCAAGCACCAGGGTGGATGTTATAAGACCATGGCTAGAAAGGCCACACAAAATAATCAATCACATCACAGTACCTTGGACTCATTTTTCAAGTGAAGTACCAAAAATCCCATAGGAACAGATTAGTAAAGAATATAATCAATAGCAAGAACATTTTCATAATTATGTTTTCTGTATTTGGAAGAAATCTATAGCGCTATTCTTATTTTGCCAATTCACAGGGATCACAGAGGTTAGTGGTAGATATTGCAGTACCAGAAAACTCTCTGGTGAAACAGTCTGTGAGCGGTCTTACAAACATGGATATTCCACCAGAGTCAAAAGAATGACGTTACATTAATCATCAAAGAGAACATTTCAAGATCTAGCCTGAAGTACAATGTTGTCACTGATAGCTAATATCCATACACTTACAGGAAGACCAGTTTATATGACTCTTCAAATTTATGCACCAACCACTAATGCCAAAGATAAAGAAATTGAAGATTTTAAACAACTTCTGCAGCCTGAAATTGATCAAACATGCAATCAAGGTGCATTGATAATTACCGATCATTAGAATGTTAAAGTTGGAAACAAAGAAGGAAAAGTAGTTGGAAAATACAGCATTGCTGATAGAAATGATGCCAGAAATCTCATGAAAGAATTTTGCAAGACCAGTGACTCATCCACTGCAAATATTTTTTTCCACCAACATAAACGGCAGCTATACACGTGGACTTTACCAGATGGAATACACGGGAATCAAACTGACTACATCTGTGGAAAGAGAAGATGGGAAAACTCATATCATCAGTCAGAACAAGGCCAGGGATCGATTGTGAAACAGACTGTCAATTGCTCACATGGGAGTTCAAGTTGAAACTGAAGAAAATTAGAATAAGTCAAAAAGGGCCAAAGTACGACCTTGAGTATATCTCACCTGTATTTAGAGACCACCTCAAGAATACATTTTACGTGTTCAACACTAACGACTGAAGACCAGACGAGTTGTGGAATGACATCAAGGACATCACACATGAAGAAAGCAAGAGGTCCTTTAAAAGACAGGAAAGAAAGAAAAGACCAAAACGGATGTCAGAAGAGACTCTGAACCTTGCTCTTGAATGTCAGGTAGCTGAAGTGAACGGAAGAAATGATGAAGTAATAGAGCTGAACAGAAGATTTCAAAGGGTGGCTTGAGAAGAAAAAGTATTATAATGACGTGTGTAAAGATCTGGAGATGGATAACCAAAAGGGAAGAACACACTCAGCATTTCTCAAGCTGAGAGAACTGACGAAAAAATTCAACTCCTGAGTTGCAATACTGAAGGATTCTACAGGTATAATATTAAATGACGCAGGAAGCATCAAAAGAAGATGAAAGTAATACCCACAGTCACTATACCAAAAAGAATTGGTCGACCTTCAACCATTTCAGGAAGTAGCATATGATCAGCAACCGATGGTACTGAAGGAAGAAGTCCATGCTGCACTGAAGGAATTGGTGAGAAAAAAAAGCCTCCAAGAATTGATGGAATACCAACTGAGATGTTTCACCAAATGGATGCAGCACTGGAATCGCTCACTTGTCTAATCCCAAGAAATTTGGAATACAGCTACCTGGCCTACGAACTGGAAAGGATCTATATTTACGCCTATTCCTAAGACAGGTGATCCAACCAAATCTGGAAATTATCAAACAATATCATTAATATCACATGCAAGTAATATTCTGCTAAAAATCATGCAAAAGCAGCTGCAGCAGTACATTGACAGGGAACTGCCAGAAATTTAAGCAGGATTCAGAAGAGGACATGGAAGGAGGGATATCACAGCTGATGTCATATCGATTCTGGCTGAAAGCAGAGATTACCAGAAAGATGTTTACCTGTGTATTATTGACTATGCAAAGGCATTTGACTGCTTGGGTCATAACAAATTATGGATAACATTGCGAAGAGTGGGAATTCCAGAACACTTCATTGTGCTGATGAGGAACCTGATCAAGAGGTAGATGTTCAAACAGAAAAAAGTGATACTGCGTGGTTTAAAGTCAGGAAAGGTGTGTGTCAGGGTTGTATCCTTTCACAATACTTATTTAATCTGCAAATAATCTGAGAAGCTGGACTACACGGAGAACACGACATCAGGATTGGAGAAAGACTCATTAACAACCTGCATTTTGCAGATGACACAACCCTGCTTGCTAAAAGATAAGAGGACTTGAAGCACTGACTGATGAAGATCAAAGACAGCGGCCTTCAGTATAGATTGCACCTCAACATAAAGAAAACAAAAATCATCACAACTGGGCCAATGAGCAACATCATGATAAATGGAGAAAAGATTGAGATTGTCAAGGATTTCATTTTATTTGGATCCACAATCAACACCCATGGAAACAGCAGTTAAGAAATCAAAAGATGCATTGCATTGGGCAAATCGGCTGCAAAAGACCTCTAAAGTATTGAAAAGCAAAGACATCACCTTGAAAACTAAGATGCAACTGATCCAAGCCACAGTGTTTTCAGTGGCCTCGTATGTGTGGGAAAGCTAGCTGATGAATAAGGAAGACCGAAGAAGATGGCATGTGCGGTGAGGCAAGCAGTGACGCTCGGGACATGTTTTTCACATCAGAAGAGACCGAGTGGTGGAAAGTCTACACAAGCCTCCAGAACCAGTGAAAAGCAGTGCTAAGTTGGCAAAAGATAAGTACATGCATTTAAAATGCCACACAAATAAAAAATCATCCCCTTTGGGAAGAACATCTCTCCCATTTACCTGCTTCCTCCCTCTCTGTTTTTAGTCTTGGACCAGCTTCGGCTATTTCTGGGTCCCCTGGGCCAGAAGTAGGAACTATCACATGCCCTGGAGCAGGAACAAACAACAAAAAATAATCTGCCAGCTTCCCTAAGCCAGAAACTCAGGGAAGGCACAGACATAAGGGGTCCAAGGACTCTGAATGCCTTTCACCCTTGCATAGACCTGTGTGGGCCCATTTCAACAGCGTAGGCCCTCATTAGCACACTACGACAGGGTATATACCTGAAGCTTATTTTCAACTCTATCAGCTATGAAGTGGAGTGGCAGATTTGTGATATTTGACAACGTTCTGCCAATGAAGCAGGGTCCTCACCTACCCACATCAGTGACTTGAGTGTTGGTGGCTCCACCCATGCCACCTAGCCACCCAATTCAGGAGTCCAAGAATAAGTGGTGAATCCCAGTCCTTACAACCAACAGCATTGGGTGACCATGGTCTGGCTGCAAAACCCACCCACCTATGTGCTCTAGGGAACAGGGACATGCTTTCCTCCCAGACACTCAGGGGCAGTCATTCCCCCCACAGTAGCCAAACATCTGTACCTACACCAATCAACCCTGTCTATGCAGGACTGTAGGTGAGAGCCTACACCACACACTTGGTGACCGACTACCTGGACACCTGAGCTGAATCCATACAAGAAAAGTAAAAGGGCTCCTAGGCTCACATACCTAGTAACAGCTCTGATCACCTGGTGACAGGATGTAAGAGCTTCAAAGGTGCCAATAATCAAACTAGCTCACCCAAGCAGCCTGTTTGGGCATATCAAAATAAAACAAGAAGCTAGGACACAGTACACCAAAAAACAAACAAACAAACAAACAAAAAAACCCAGTGCCATCAAGTAGATTCCGACTCAGTAAGCAAACATAAAATAAATGGATATAATAACTTATTGATGGCTCAGAGACAAGTGTAAATATCAAATGACATAAAGAAGCAGACCATGATGGATTCAGGAAGCTCCCAAAACAACAAATCAAGAAATCTTCCAAATGAAGAGAAATTCCAGGAATTACCAGAGGTAGAATTTAAAAGATTAAGAGACCGAGCTCTTCAAAAGATCCAGGAGGAGATCAGGCAAAATGAAGAACAAGCCAAGGAACACAGAGATAAAACAACAGAGGAACTTAAGAAGGTTATACAAGAGTATAATGACAAATGTAACAGGTTGCAAGAATCCATAGAAAGATAGCAAGCAAATCCAAAAGAGTAACAATAAAATTTCAGAATTAGACAACTCAATAGAAAATGAGAGAAGCAGAATCGAGGCACTGGAAGTCAGAATTAGTGAAACTGAAGATAAAGCACTTGACGCCAACTTATTTGAGGAAAAATCAGATAAAGTAATTTTTTTAAATTGAAGAAACTCTAAGAATTATGTGGGATTCTATCAAGGGTGATTGGAACACCAGAATCGGGGTGGGGGGTGGAGGGATAACAGAAAACACAGTAAGAATTGTTGAAGACTTGGCTAAAAACTTCGCTGATCTTGTGAAAGATAAGAAGATATCTATCCAAGATGCTTACTGAACCCCACGCAAGGTAGATGCCAAGATAAAGTCACCAGGACATATTATAATCTTGCTTGCCAAAACCAAATATAAAGAGAGAATTTTAAGAGTAGCTAGGGATAAACAAAAAGTCACCTATAAAGAAGGGTCAGTAAGACCAAGCTCGGACTACTCAGCAGAAACCATGCAGGCAAGAAGGACATATACAAAGCCCTGAAGGAAAAAAAAAAATTGCCTGCCAAGAATTATATATCCAGCAAAACTGTCTCTCAAATATGACAGTGAAATTAGGACATTTCCAGATAAGCAGAAGTTTAGGGAATTTTTAAAAACCTAACCAATATGACAAGAAATAATAAAGGGAGTTCTCCAGTTAGAAAATCAATAACATCAGCTAACAACCCAACACTAGAACACGGGACAGAACTACCAGATATCAACGCACGTAGGGATGTCACAAATAAATCAAAGCTAAAACACTGAAAATATTGAAACAGAGACATTGATTTGTAAAAGATGACAACATTAAGAGAAAAAAGAGGGACTAAATAATGTAGTCATAGATCTTTCATATGGAGAGGAAATCAAGACGATATAAAGAAATAAAAGATAGGTTTAAATTTAGAAAAACAGAGGTAAATGTTAAGGTAACCCAAAGGAAACTAACAATCCTACACATTAAAATAAAAAAAAACAAGGAAAACATAAATTTTCGGCAAATACAAAAGCAACAAGGAAAAAGATGAAAGACTAAAAAGAAAAACGATTCAGCACGGAAAAAAATTAATTAGCAGTAAATACAAAGGCAACAAAAATGAAGAGGATGGAAAGAAAATGCACAAAGAACAACGACTCAACAGAGAAAATTAAGGGGAATAAGGAAAATGTCAACAACACATACACAAAAAAGACGAAAATGACAGCACTAAACTCATAACTATGAATAATTACGATAATGTAAATGGTTTAATTGCACCAATAAGGAGAGAGAAAGTAGCAGAATGGATTAAAAAACATGATCCGTCTGTATGCAGACTGCAAGAGACACACCATAGACTCAAAGACATTAACTAAATCTCAAAGAACGGAAGAATTTTATATATATATATATATATCAAGCAGACAACAATAAAAAATAAGAGCGGCAATATTAATCTCTGATAAAACAGGCTTTAAAGTAAAATACACCACAAAGGAAAAGGAAATACGCTATATAATGATTAAAGGGTCAATATACCGGGAGGACAAAATCATAATAAATACTTATATACCCAATGACAGGGCTCCAAAATACATAAAACAAACTCAAGCAGCACTGAAAAAAGAAATAGCTCCACAATAATAGTAGAAGACTTCAACATACCACTTGTGATGACAGACAGGATATCCATAAAGAAGCTCAGTAAAGACACGGAAGATCTAAATACCACAATCAGCCAACTTGATCTCACAGACTTAAACACAACACTTCACCCAACGGTAGTCAAGTAAACTTTCTTTTCTAACGCTCATGGAGCATTCTTGAGAATAGACCACGTATTAGGCCACAAAGCAAGCATTAACAGAATCCAAAACATCAAAATATTACACAACATGTTTCCTGACCATAAAGCCATAAAAGTCAAAAGGCTGTTGTTATCATACATTTTAATTTCTTACATATTTTAAACCCAATAAAGTCTATTCTTATTATGTCATGCAGTCAGTGATCCTCTATTTTTACCCGTTTCATTAACTTTCATTCCTTCTTGCATCTTAAGCCTTTCACCTTAATTTTCTTTCTGCTTGAAGAATACCTTTGGAATTTTCTTTAATGTGGGCATGCTGATGTTAACTTATCTAGGTTTTGTTTGTCTGAAAACAAAAGGTCTTTGCTCGTGCATGATGTTTTTCCTCAGCATAGAGTTCTGGGTTGCCATATATTTTCTCTCTATAATTTAAATATATCATCTTATTGTCTTAGGGTTTTCACTATTTCTGTAGAGAAGTCATCAGTTTTTTTGTCCGTCCTTTAAAGATAATCTCTTCCATTCTTTAAGTAGTGTTAAATTATTTGTTTTTTGTGGGGTTTTTTGTCTTTACCTTCAGCAGTCCTACTATGATGTACCTAGATACGAATTTCTTCGTATTTACCCTACATGGGTCTTATAAGGAAACCCTGGTGGCGTAGCAGTTAAGTGTTATGGCTGCTACACAAAAGGTTAGCAGTTCGAATCCACCAGGCGCTCCTTGGAAACTCTATGGAGCAGTTCTACTCTGTCCTATAGGGTCGCTTTGAGTCAGAATCGACTCGACGGCAGTGGCTTTGTTTTTTTTTTTTTTTTGGTTTGGGTTTTGTAAGTCTTCTAGGATCTGTGACTTGATCTCTTTAATCATTTGAAGAAAATTCTCAGCCATAATCTCAGTTTTTCTGCCTCATTCTTTTTCTTCCTTCTTAAAGTACCTTATGCTAGATATTCTCATTGTATTCTCTGTATCTTATTCCTTTTTATATTATATATATTTTTTCTTTTGTCTATGCCTCTTTTCTTCCAACGTATCTTCCAGTTCACTAAATCTCTCTTCAGCATTTGTAATCTGCTGTTATGTACATACCTTAAGATTTTAACTTCAGCTATAGTTTTCAGTTGACTTTCTAAGTTGATCTTTTTCTTAGTTTCTAGTTTTTTGCCAAATTTCTAAGTCTTGCCTTTATTTCTTTCAACATAATAGAGTTATTTCAGTGTATTTGTCTGATAGCTCCAATATCTAGTTTTTCTGTGGATCTCATTCTGTTATTTGTTGTTTCTCCAGGTTTCACTCTTTTCTTTCTTTTTTTAAAAAATTGTTGATTACATTAGGGAGGCAAGGCCAAGATGGCAGAGTAGTGAGACGCTGCCAGTGATCCCTCTTACAAAAAAGACCCGAAAAAACAAGTGAAGTGATTATATTTATGACAAGCTAGGAGCCCTGAACATCAAAGGCAAAGTTAGAAAACAGACTCAGCGGCAGAGGGAGGGAGAGACTATTCAGAAGTGGAGAGGAGTTACTGGACCTGAATAGCCAGGAATCCTCAGGCACCATTCCCTGGAGTGACTGCAGTGGGGCTGGCAGTAGCGTTCCAGAGGCGTTTAGCTCAGGGGAAGACAGCAAGTTGCACAGACTCCTCACACCTCCAGAACAAAAGAAGAATGGCACTCGCAGCAAAAGGTAATTACTTGTGTTTATTTTACCACCCCCCTAGCCCCCAAGCCGGCTTCAGTGGCTGTCAACTTCCCTGGGCCTGAGATAGGCGCTGGTACCACTCTGAGCCATTCTTCCGTCCTTGAAGAAGGTATAAGTTCACAACTGGGGGAAAGATAATCTGCTAGCTCAATTAAGCTGGGGAGCTCAGGACAGAAGTAGCTCTTGTTCAGGCACAAACGGTTCATGGGCTTTGAATACCTTTCACCCCAGCATGGACCTCTGTGGGCCCATTTCAGGAGAATAGGCCCTTGTTGCCAGACGGCAACTGTTTCAGCTGAACGCCGGAAAGATGGGTGTTTGATGTTTGACACTTCTTTGTCTGTTAAACAGGGTCTTCACCTACCCACATCAGGGGCCTAAGGACTGGTGGCTCCACCCACAATACCTGGCCACCTGTGACAGGGCTCCAAGGATAAGTAGTACCTCCCAGAACTTACAGCCAAAAGCATTGGGTACCCATCGCCCTTGTGCAGAACCCACCCGTGTGCTCTACAGAACAGGGATGCACTTTCCTCACAGACACTCAGAGCACAGCTGTCAGCCCCCTGCCTTGATCAGAGCCTGACCCCCTACTGCAGCCAGATACTTCTGCCTACACCAATAACCCCTGCCCCTCTAAGACTGTAGGACAGAGCCTGTACCTTACACTTTATGACCAACTACCTGGGCACCTGAGTTGAATCCATACAAGAAAAGTAAATGAACTCCTAGGCTCATATACCTGGTAACAGTGCTAGCCATCTGGTGACAGTACATTAGAGCTTCAAAGGTGAAAAGAATCAACCTAGCGCACTCAAGCAGCTTATTTGGGTATACCAAAACTAAAGAAAGCAAGAAGCTAGGATATAAAAAGCAAGCATAAAATAAACTAGTACAATAACTTATAGATTGCTCAGAGACAACAGTCAACATCAAATCACATAAAGAGGCAGACACGGGGCCAGGACCAAGATGGCTCACTAGGTAGAAGCTTCCACTTATCCCTCTTGAAACAAAGACTTGAAAAAACAAGTGAATCAATTACATAAAAGACAATCTACAAACTCTGACCATCAAACACACAACTAAGGAGTTGACCTGAGTGACAGGGGAGCAAAAAGCCACACTGCAGCAGGAACCACTTCCAGAGCCACTGTCCCACGCCACAGCCTTGAGCCCTCGCGGTTCCCTGGTGCCAGAGTGGTGGGGCTGATTGTGGCTTACTGAGACAGGGAAGCACGGATGTAGGCCTAACCCTCAGGACCAACTTTGGAGGGGACCCAGACAGCACACGCAGGCTCCACACAGACGCGGCTGACAGGGAAACGAAAAACCACAGGGAAGCAGCGACCAGTTTTACAGCCTGGAGTGCAGCGTCCCAGAAAGGAAACCTTGGTGCTGGGCTTTGGACTAAGTGTGGGGGAGCCGATTGTGGCTTCCTGAGACGGTGTGAGCATGGACGCAGCCCTAACCCTCTGCGACAGTCTCACCAGGGATCCAGCCAGCACACACGAGCGACACAATGCTCTGGAATCTCAGAAAAAACAGTCCTCACCAAACAACATAAGTAACTTTCTATATTTTGCCAGGCTACTCTCTTCTATATATCTGATTCCACCCCTCATTGCCCCAGCCAGCTTCATTAACATTGGAATTCTCTGTGCCAGAGAGTGAAGTGCACTGCTGGATTTTTTTTCTTCTTTCTTTTCTAACCCATTCTCCTGGCCTGAGAAAAGCAGCATTTAACAATCAAAGAAAAAATCCTTCCCTGACTCCCTAAACTGGAATAACAATACAGAATCAGCTCCATCCAGGCATTAACAGACCCATAGTCTTTGGCTTTCACCCTACAGGTAACTAGGTGGCTATTAAAATGCAAAGGCAATTCTGATAGAGATCTGACCATAATTGTTTTAGCTCGGCAGTGGAAAGGCAAGTTTTGGAGGTCAGATACCTCTCTACCTATTAAACAGAGCCCTCGCTGATCCACACCAGTGAACTGAGGGCTGAGACTCCACCCACACCACCTAGCCTAGAGGGGTCTGAGAATAGTGACGTCTACCCAAGCATTGGGTGCCTAAGATACAGCTGCAGAGCCTACCCACCAGAGCGCTCTAGAGAATAGAGCCACACCTACCTCACTGACACTTGAAGGAAGGCTGTCAGCATCCTGCCCTCCTCGAAATGTGACCCCCTGCCACTAATAGAAACTGGCGCATACAACTATCACCACTACTCCTCTAAGATAATAGGTGAGAGCCTACACCACACACTAGGTGACCAGCTATCAGGACACCTGAGCTGATTCTATTCAAGAATAGTGAATAGACTCATACACTTATATACCTGGTAACAGCTCAGGCAAGCTGGTAATAGGACGTAAGTGATTCAAAAGCTACAGCAATCACGATACCACAATCTAGTAGCCCATCTGGGTGTACTGTAACAAAACAAAACAAGAGATAAGACTTAGTGAGCAAATATAAAAGAAAATATTACAGTATCTTATAGATGGCTCAGAGACAGCAGTCGACATCAAATCACATGAAGAAGCAGACCATGATTGTTTCTACAACCCCCCAAATCAAAGAATCAAAATCATTCCCGGATGTAGATACATTCCTAGAATTGCCAAATGTAGAATATAAAAAAATTGTATACAAAATGCTTCAAGACATCAGGAATGACCTCACAAATGAAATAAGGCAATCTACAGAAAAAGCAAAGGAATACACAGATAAAGCAGTTGAAGAAATCCAAAAGATTATTCAAGAACATAGTGAAAACATTAATAAGCTGTAAGAATTCATAGAGAGACAGCATTCAGAAATCCAAAAGATTAACAATAAAGTCACAGAATCAGACAACTCAATAGGAAGTCAGAGGAGCAGACTCGAGGAACTGGAATGCAGAGTGGGGGAGCTGGAGGATAAGGCAATTGACACAAATATAGTTGAAGAAAAATCAAATAGAATTTAAAACTATGAAGATACCCTAAGAATCATGGGGGACTCTATCAAGAATAATTTGCATGTGATTGGAGTTCCAGAACGGGGATGGATAACAGAAAATACAGAGAGAATAATGGAAGATCTGATGGCAGAAAAATTCCCTGGCATCGTGAAAGATGAAAAGATATCTACCCAAGATGCTCATCGAACCTCATACAAGATACATCCCAAAAGAAAATCACCAAGACATATCATCAAACCAGCCAAAACCAAAGATAAAGAGAAAATTTTAAAAGCACCCAAGCATAAATGAAAAGTTACGTACAAAGGAGAATCATTAAGTTTGCACTACTCGGCAGAAACCATGTAGGCAAGGAGGCAATGGGATAACATATACAGAGCACTCAAAGAGGAAAAACTGTCAGCCAAGAATCATATATCCAGCAAAACTCTAAAACATGAAGGTGAAATTAAGATATTTACAGATAAACACAAGCTTAGAGAATTTGCAAAAAACAAACCAAAACTGCACGAATTACTAAAGGAAATTCTTTGGTCAGAAAATCAATATCAGATACCAACACAACACAAGGTCACAGAACAAAACATCCTGATATCAACTCAGATAGGGAAATCACAAAAACAAAATAAGATTAATTAAAAACATTGCTCAAAACAAGGAATCATTGATGTCATTATGTAAAAGATTACAATAGTCAAAAAAGAGGGACTAAATACAGGAGACACAGATCTTACATATGGAGAGGAAACCAAGGCGATACAGGGTGAAACAACTTAGGTTTTTACTTAGTCAAACTGGGGTAAATATTAAGGTAACCACAACGAGGTCTAACAATTCCATACTTCAAAATAAAAACCAAGATAAACATAACGACTCACCAAAATAAATTCAACTACTATAAAAAGGAGGAACACACATTCTACAAAGAAAAACTCAGCACAAAAAAGTAAATGGAAAAATGAAATTGTCAAAAACAGGCATCAAAATGACAGCACTAAACTCATACTTATCTAATTACACTTAATGTAAATGGACTAAATTCACCAATAAAGAGACAGGAAGTTGCAGACTGGATAAAAAAACACGATCAGCCTGTATGCTGCCTAAAAGAGACATGCCTTAGACTTAGAGACACAAATAAACTAAAACTGAAAGGATGGATAAAAATATATCAAGCAAACAACAATCAAGAAAGAGCAGGAGAGGCAATATTAATTTCCAACAAAATAGGATTTAAAGTTAAATCCACCACAAAGGATAAAGAAGGACACTACATATGATTAAAGGGACAATTTACCAGGAAGATATAACCATATTAAATATTTATGCACCCAATGATAGGGCTGCAACATTCATAAAACAAATGTTAACAGAATTAAAAAGTGAGATAGACACCTCCACAATTATAGTAGGAGACTTCGACACAACACTCTCGGTGAAGGATAGGAAATGCAGTAAGAAGCTCAACAGAGACACGGAAGATCTAATTGCTACAATTAAACAACTTCACTTCATAGACTTATACAGAACACTCCACCCAACAGCTGCAAACTATAATTTCTTTTCTAGTGCACATGAAACATTCTCTAGAACAGATCACATATTAGGTCATAAAACAAGCCTTTGCAGGACCCAAAACATTGAAATATTACAAAACATCTTCTCTGAACAAAAGACCATAAAAGTAAAAATCAATAACAGAAAAACCAGGGAAAAGAAATCAAATGCTTGGAAACTGCACAACACCCTGCTCAAAAAAGACTGGGTTATGGAAGACCTTAAGGAGGGAATAAAGAAATTCACAGAATTCAACGAGACTGAAAACACTTCCTATGAAAACCTTTGGGACATGGTGAAAGCACTGCTCAGAGGTCAATTTATATCAATAAAGGCACACATATTAAAGAAGAGCCAAAATGAAAGAACTGTCCCTACAACTTGAACAAACAGAAAGAGAGCAACAAAAGAAACTGTCAGGCACCAGAAGAAAGCAAAAAATAAAAACTACAGCAAAATTAAATGAATTAGAGAATAGAAAAACAATTGAAAGAGTTAACAAGGCCAAACACTGCTTCTTTGAAAAAATTAACAAAATTGATAAACCATTGGCCAGACTGATTAAAGAAATACAGGAAAAGAAACCAATAATCCGAATAAGAAATGGGATGGGCCATATCACAACAGATCCAACTGAAATTAAAACAATCATAAGAGATGACTACAAAAAATTGTACTCTAACAAATTTGAAAACCTAGAAAAAATGGATGAATTCCTAGAAACACACTACCTACCTAAACTAACACAAACTGAAGTAGAACAACTAAATAGACCCATAACAAAAAAAGAGATTGAAAAGGTAATCAAAACACTCCCAACAAAAAAAAGCCCTGGCCCTGACGGCTTCACTGCAAAGTTCTACCAAACTTTCAGGGAAGACTTACCACTACTACTGAAGGTATTTCAAAGCATAGAAAAGGACGGAATACTACCTAACTCCTTCTATGAAGCCAGCATAACCCTGATACCAAAACCACCTAAAGACAACACACACAAAAAGAAAATTACAGACCTATATCCCTCATGAACATAGATGCAAAAATCCTCAAGAAAATTCTAGCCAATAGAATTCAACAACATATCAAAAAAATAATCCACCATCACCAAGTAGGATTTATACCAGGTATGCAAGGTTGGTTCAATATTAGAAAACCAATTAATGTAATCCACCACATAAAAAAAAAGACAAGAACCACATAATTTTATCAATTGATGCAGAAAAGGCATTTGACAAAGTCCAACACCCACTCATGATAAAAACTCTCAGCAAAATAGGAATAGAAGGAAAATTCCTCAACATAATAAAGGGTATTGATACAAAGCCAATACCCAGCATCATCCTAAATGGAGAGAGCCTGAAAGCATTTCCCTTGAGAACGGGAAACAGACAAGGATCCCCTTTATCACTGCTCTTATTCAACATTGTGCTAGAGGTCCTAGGCAGAGCAACTGGGATACACAAAGAAATAAAGGGCATCCAGATTGGTAAGGAAGAAATTCAATTACCTCTATTTTCCAACGACATTATCTTATACACAGAAAACCCTGAGGAATCCTCAAGAAAACTATTAAAACTAATAGAAGGGTTCAGCAAAGTTTCAGATTACAATATAAACATACAAAATCAGTTGGATTCCTCTATATCAACAAAAAGAACATTGAAGAGGAAATCACCAAATGAATACCATTCACAGCAGCCCCCAAGAAGATAAAATACTTAGGAATAAACCTTACCAAAAATGTAAAGGAGCTATACCAAGAAAACTACAAGGCACTACTGCAAAAAACCAAAAGGGACCTACGTAATTGGAAAAACATACCTTGCTCATGGATAGAAAGACAACATTGTAAAATTGTCCATTCTACTAAAAGCCATCTATAGATACAATGCACTTCTGATCCAAATTCCAATGACATTTTTTAAAAAGATGGAGAAACAAATCACCCACTTCATATGGAAGGGAAAGAAGTCGTGGATAAGTAAAGCATTACTAAAAAAGAACAAAGTGGGAGGACTCACTTTGCCTGATATTAGAACCAATTATACTGCCACAGTAGTCAAAACAGCCTGGTACTGGTACAACAACAGACACATAGACCAATGGAACAGAACTGAGAACCCAGATATAAATCCATTCACATATGAACAGCTGATATTTGACAAAGGCCCAGTGTCAGTTAATTGGGGAGAAGACAGTCTTTTTAACAAAAGGTGCTGGCGTAACTGTATATCCATCTGCAAAAAATGAAACAGGACCCATACCACACACCATGCACAAAAACTAACTCCAAATGGATCAAAAACCTAAACATAAAATCTAAAACGATAAAGACCATGGAAGAAAAAATAGGGACAACATTAGGAGACCTAATACATGGCATAAACAGAATACAAAACATTACTAAAAATGACGAAGAGAAACCAGATAACTGGGAGCTCCTAAAAATCAAACACCTATGCTCATCTAAAGACTTCACCAAAAGAGTGAAAAGACCACCTACAGACTGGGAAAAAGTTTTCAGCTATGACATCTCCACCCGGTGCCTGATCTCTAAAACCTACATGACTCTGCTAAAACTCAACCACAAAAAGACAAACACCCCAATTAAAAAATGGGCAAAGGATATGAACAGGCACTTCACTAAAGAAGACATTCAGGCGGCTAACAGATACATGAGGAAAGGCTCTTGATCATTAGCCATTAGAGAAATGCAAATCAAAACTACAATGAGATTCCATCTCACTCCAACAAGGCTGGCATTAATCCAAAACACACAAAATAATAAATGTTGGAGAGGCTGTGGAGAGATTGGAACACTTATACACTGCTGGTGGGAATGTAAAATGGTATACAACCACTTTGGAAATCAATTTGGCGCTTCCTTAAAAAGCTAGAAATAGAACTACCATACAACCCAGCAATCCCACTCCTCGGAATATATCCTAGAGAAATAAGAGCCGTTACACAAACAGATATATGCACATCTATGTTTATTGCAGCACTGTTTACAAGAGCAAAAAGATGGAAGCAACCAAGGTGCCCATCAATGGATGAATGGATAAATAAATTATGGTATATTCACACAATGGAATACTACACATCAATAAAGAACTGTGATGAATCTGTGAAACATTTCATAACATGGAGAAACCTGGAAGGCATTATGCTGAGTGAAATTAGTTGCAAAAGGTCAAATATTGTATAAGACCACTATTATAAGATCTTGAGAAATAGTTTAAACTGAGAAGAACATATTCCTTTGTTGTTATGAGAGGGGGGAGGGAGGGAAGGTAGGAGAGGGGTATTTACTAAAGAGATAGACAAGAACTACTTTGGGTGAATGGAAGGACAACACTCAACACAGTGGAGGTCAGCACAACTGGACTAAACCAAAGCAAAGAAGTTTCCTGAATAAACTGAATGCTACGAAGGTCAGCAAAGCAGGGGCAGGGGTTTGGGGACCACGATTTCAGGGGACATCTAAGTCAACTGGCATAATAAAATCTATTAAGAAAACATTCTGCATCCCACTTTGAAGAGTGGCATCTAGGATCTTAAATGCAGCCATCTCATCTCAGATGCATCAATGATTCTCAACCCACCTGGATCAAGGGAGAATGGAGAACACCAAGAACATAAGATAATAATGAGCCCAACAGACAGAAAGGACTACATGAACTAGAGACTACATCATCCTGAGACCAGAAGAACTAGATAGTGTCGGGCCACAACCAATGACTGCCCTGACAGGGAACATAACAGAGATCCCTTGAGGGAGCAGGAGAACAGTGGGATGCCGACTCCAAATTCTCATAAAAACACCAGACTTAATGGTCTGACTGAGACTGGAAGGAGCCCAGTGATCATGGCCCCCACAACTTCCGTTTACCCTCTACGGGAACCATCCCCAAAGCCAGTTCATCAGACATGGATTGGACTAGACAATGGGTTGGAGAGGGATGCTGGTGAGGCATGAGCTACTTGGTTTGGGTGGACACTTGAGACAATGTTGGCATCTCCTGCCTGGAAGGGAGATGGGTGGGTAGAGGGGCTTAGAAACTGGCAAAATGGTCACGAAAAGAAAGAGTGGAAGGAGGGAGTGGGCTGTCCCATTGGGGGGAAAGTAATTGGGAATATGTAACAAGTTGTGTATAAGTTTTTATGTGAGAGACTGGCTTGATTTGTAAACTTTCACTTAAAACACAATAAAAATTATTAAAATAATAAAAAAAAAAAGAAGCTCACCCATGATTGCTTCAACAAGCTCTCAGAACAAAGACTCAAGGAATCTTCTGGATGAAGGTGCATTCCTGGAATTACCAGATGCAGAATACAAAAGATTAATATACAGAACACTTAAAGACATCAGGAAGGAAATGAGGCAAAATGCAGAACAAGCCAAGGAACACAAAGATAAAGCAGCTGAAGAAATTAAAAAGGTTACTCAAGAACATAATTAAAAACTTAATAAGCTGCAAGAAACCACAGAGAGACTGCAATCAGAAATTCAGAAGATTAACAATAAAATTACAGAGTTAGAAAACTCAATAGAAAGTAAGAAGAGCACAATTGAAGAACTGGAAGGCAGAATTACTGAGGTTGAAGATAAAACTCTTGGGACTAATATATTTGAAGAGAAAGCAGATAAAAGAATTTTAAATGAAGAAATCCAAAGAATCATGTGGGACTTTATCAAGAGAAATAACTATGAGTGATTGCAGTACCAGAAGATTTGTTGGCAGAAAACTTCCCTGATATCATGAAAGATGCTCATCGAATTCCACATAAGGTAGATCTCAAAAGAAAGTGATCGAGACATATAATAACCAAACTTGCCAAAATCAAATATAAAGAGAACTTAAAGAGAGGCTAGGGATAAAGGAAGTCACCAACAAAGGAGAAAAATAATAATAAACTTGAACTACTCAGCAAAAATCATGGAGGCAAGAAGGCAATGGGATGACTTATACAAAATATTGAAGGAAAAAAATTGCCAGCCAGGAATCAAACCATAACCCTGGCCCTCTGGCCTTCTGGCCCTCTGGCCTTCTGGCCCTCTGGCCTTAGCCCTCTAACTCTAGCCCCTAAGCCCTGAGCCCCAAAACCCCTAAGACCCTAAGCCCTTATGTCCTAACCCCCAAGGCCCTAAACTCTAACCCTAACCCAAACCCTAACCCCTATACCCTAAAACCTACAACCTAAACACCTACACCCCAAAACACTACACACCAAAACCCTACACTCTAAACCCTATACTCTAAGCCCCAAACCCTAAACCCAAACCTCAAACCCCAAAGCCCAAACCCTAAACCTAACCATAAACCCTAAACCCTAACACCTAACCCTAACCCCTAACCTCTCGAAACCTAACCCTCGAACCCTAACCCTCTAATGCTAACCTGAAACCCTAACCCAGAACCCTAACCCTCTAAACCTAATCCTCTAACCCTAGCCCTAAACCTAACCCCAACCCTCAAACCCAGCCCCAAACTCTAAACCTCAAATCCCTAGCCCTAAACCTAACAATGAGCCTAAGCCTAACCCTATCACTTAACCCTAAACCCTAAACCATAACACTTAAAACCCTAACACCCTTAGCCCTAACACATTTAAACCTAACACCCTAAACGCCAAAACCCTAAACACTAACACCCTTAACCCCAACCCCTAACCCCTAAACTTAAACACTTAACCATCTAACCCTCTAACCCTAATACCCTAACGCTAAACTCTAACCCCAGCCCCCAGCCCTCACTTTAAGCCTTGAACTCTAAACCTTAAGCCCTATAATCCTAGGCTCTAAGCCCTAAGCCCTAAAAGCTAAGTCCTAAAACCCTAAACTCTAAGCCCTAAGCCCTAAACCTAACCCTCTAACCCTCTAACCCTAACCTTAAAACCGTACCCCAAACCCATCCCAAACCCCTAAACCTGAATCCCTAAACCCTAGCCCTAACCCCTAACCCTAAACCTCTAAAGCATACCCCTAATCCTCTAACCCTAAACCTCTAACCCTAACCACAACACCAACCCTAAGCCTCTGAACCCTAAGCCTAAACCCTCTAACCCTAAACCCTAACACTCACCTCCTCACACCCTCACCTTCTCACTCCCTCACTCTATAATCTTCTCAACCTCTAACCCCCTCACCCTCTAACCCCTCACCCTCTAACTCCCTCAATCTCTAACCCCAACCCTCTAAACCCCAACCCTCTAACACCCACCCTCTAACCTCAAACCACATATCCTAAACAAACCCAACACCAAACCCAACCCTAAACCTAAACTCTAACCCCTAAAACCTAACCCAAACCCTAATGACTAAACCCCAAAACTCTAAACCCGAAACTGCAACCCCTAACACCTAACCTGTAACTTCAAACTCTAACCTCAAACCCTAAACCTAACCCTAACACATAACCCCAACCCAAAAACCCTAACCGAAAAACCCTAACCCTAAACTCTAACCCCAAACCCTAAGGACCCTAACTCTAACAACCCTAACCCTAACATCCCTAACCCGAAACCCTAACCCTTTTTGTTAGCAGCCGTAGCACTTAACCACTAGCCACCAGGGTTTCCATGAGCAGTCACAGGAATAGACATATGCACACCCGTGTTCACTGCAACATTATTCACAGTAGCAAAAAGATGGAAACAACCTAAGTGCTCGTCCACAGAGGAATGGATAAACAAACTACGGTACATACACACAGTGGAACACTACACGACAATAAAGACCAATGATGAATCTCCGAAACATCTCACGCCATGGATGAATCTGGAGCGCATCATACTAAGTCAATCACAAAATGACATATACAGTAAGAGACCACTATCATAAAAACTCATGAAAAATTTACGCACAGAAACAATCCTTGATGTTCACCAGGGAGACGAAGAGTGGGGAGAGAAAAGCTAACTAAACAATAACCAAAAAAACCAAACCCACTGCCGTTGAGTCGATTCCAACTCATAGCGACCCTATAGGACAGAGGAGAACTGCCCCACAGAGTTTCCAAGGAGTGCCTGGTGGATTCGAACTGCAGACCTTTGGTTAGCACTGGTGGGTCTTAACCACTACACCACCAGGGTTTCCAACCAAACAACAGATATGTGGTAACTCTGGCGAAGGAAGAGACGGTACACAAGACTGGGGAATCAACCTCAGCCTCACTCTAACCCTAACCATAACCCTAAACCACTTGTGCCCTAGCCTAGTAACCCCAGCCCTAACCCCAACCACCTAAAACCTATACCCCTAAACCTAACTCCCAAACCTCTAACCCCCAAACCTGAACCCCTAACACCAAACCCTAACCCCTAACCCTAATCCTCTAACCCTTCTGCATCTCTGGGCCTCTCGACTCTCCGTCTATTTTCTCCCTCCAAATCCTACTAACACTCAGTGGAATTTTGAAGTTTGAGCTGTGCTTTGCTTCTTGTTGTCTCCACCGGTCCCCTCAAGGCACTGCATCACTTCTTTGCTCTGCTTCACTATTGAGTTCCAAAACCATGGCTTAGAATCGCCTGACACTGAACTTCAGCGATTCGGCGCAAGGCCGCGAGAGGGCACGCGCACCGCCGGTTCTGTTCTGCCCACCAGGCCCTCCTGGACCTAAGCCGGGACGGACCTGGGTACCACTCCAGTGGCGACAGCAGAAGCTTTTCTTCCCGAGGGACCCAACGCCCCAGGGCGCTCTCTCAACACTCCCATTAATGCTATGATTATCCTAACCCACTCCTTCTGCGAGACCTAGTGGGTCCTCGACCAGGCTCAGCCTTCACGACCCGCAACCCCCTGCCGTGGTCACGTAGAGGAACCTGCAAGGCCGCGCCCTCCCCGCCCAAGCTCTGCCCCTCCACACCCTGATGCCCTGCAGGCCTCTACTAGGTCCCCACCCAGGGGAGAGTTGTCGCCCCGCACGGGGTGCGGGGACACGAGGGAACATTTGGAAACCACCCCCCAGGCACGAAGCCGACTGCCCGTATTGAGACCAAGTGAGCAGGGCTGCCCCGACGACTGGAGCCTGCAGGGCATAACTCACGTTTGTCAGCTTCTCACTGCCCTCTGGGTTCGGGGTCCCAAGGCAGCCAATCCCCACAGGGGGGCGGGGGGCGGTCCATCCGCAGGGGCTGGAAGATCGGGTTGGTGCCCATGGCCGGAGCGCTTAAAACCCTTAGAAACCCTCATAAACGGCCAGCTCCAGACCTTCAAATGTCAGCCCGAGAGACACCTAATCTCCAACCTAAAATAAAAACCACACCTGTTGACATCGAGTCAATTCTGACTCATAGCGACCCTATAGGACAGAGTAGAACTGCCCCAGAGTTTCCAAGGACCGCCTGGTGGATTCAAACTGCCAACCTTTTGGCTAGCAGCCTTAGCACTTAACCACTACGCCACCAGGGTAACCCACCAAACCCACTGCCACCAGGGTAGAGGCTCCAAATCCCGCCAGTGTGAGGAACCCTCAAATCCCCTCAGCACCAGAGACCGCGTCCACAGCGACCGCTACACAGCGCTGCACAAACGTTTAAGTTAACAAACAACACGGTTGCTCAGGACCCCTTCCTGCTACCCCCACGCCCGCCACCCAGAGGGGGAACGGGACCCGGCACGCACACTGTTAACAGGCACTGAATCGCTGCTTCCACATGGAGTAGGGTCCCCGCGCTGCTCCACAGATTCCCAGGACCCCTTCCTTTCCCGGTGGGGCCCGGGCCGCGCCGACGCCCCAGCCCCGAGGGTAGACCAGCCGGGCGAGGGCGCGGGCGCGGGGTGCCTCAGCCTCCCAGGCACAGCACCCAAAACAGTAAGGGGCAGCGGGGCCTTGGGCGGGGGATCCCTCTCTCCCTGTCCCTGGCACCCTACGGAGTCTGGTGGGGGTGGGACGACGAACGGCGGCGAGTGCCCTGCCCTCAGTCTGTAATCTCACCCCCCGGGCAAACTCTGGGCCTTGGTTTCCCCCTGGCACAGGGAGCAGGTGGGGGCGAGGGGGGGGCAGGCGCCCCTCCCCCAGCTTGGCCCGCAAACCCGCCCCGGGCAGAGTAGGGACCTTGGCACAGCCCTGGACATGGCCTTTCTCCCCAAGCCCTTCAAGCCCCCAGGCCCGAGGGCACTCCGCAGCTGGATCCCGCGGCTGGACCCCCCCCCCCCCGCAAATCCATGGGGACGCAAATTTCGCGGACCAGCTGCGTCTCCCGGGCCAGAGGCTCCCTCTCGCAGCCCCTAGAGTGGCTGCGTCCACCCGCCCCCGTGCCGCGTCCGCCCCTGGGGATCACTGGGGACGGGGTACGCTGGAGGGGGCGACGCAAGCTGCTAACCCAACGTCCGGACTCCCCAACCTCTGGAGCCCACGGGGTGCTGGGACTGGGACCCGCCCTCCCGGCGCCTTCCCTCCACACCTTCGAGGGGCTGGGCTTGTTCAGTCTGGGAGCGGGTCCCTCCAGCCAGCTGCCGGAGTTTCATACCTTTCAGAAAACACAGCACGGAAAGCAGCACGAACACCATCCTCTCTAAGGCGCGCCATCCGGCCCAGGCCCCTCACCGCCTGTCCCAGCGCTTCCGGGAGTAACTGGCTGGACGGCGAGGAACATGGCTGCCGGCCCTGCCCAGCGGCCCGGGTGTGGGGCGGGCGTGGGGGGGTTGGGCCTCCAGAGGGGAGGGTGGGGTCTAGAAGCAAGGAGAACACCAAGGTGTGCGGTGTGAGGAGTCGGGAGCCGTCAGGAGAGGGCCCTCTCGTGTGCAGAGTTAAGTATTGGAGGTGCAACGGTTAAGTGCTTGGCTAACTGAAAGGTGGGCCGTTGGAACCCACCAGCTCAGGGGTTGAAAAGATCTGGAGATGGGCTCCCATAAAGATTCTAACCAAACAAAATCCAAACCAGTTGCTGTTGAATCAATTCCGACTCATAGTGACCCTATAGGGCAGAGCAGAACTGCCCCATAGGGTTTCTAAGACTGTAAGTCTTTACAGAAGCAGACTGCCATGTCTTTCTGCCAAGAAGCAACTGGTGGATTCGAACTGCCCACCCTTTGGTTAGCAGCCAAGCTCTTAACCACAGTGCCACCAGGGCTGCGACATAAAGACTGCAACCTAGGAAACCTTGTGAGGCAGTTCTAAGTTGTCGTACAGGGTTGATATGAGTCAGAATCTCTTGATGGCACACAACCATGATTGTACTAAGAAAAATTCCTCCAAGCAGCTGTCTACATGACCCCTGAAGCACACATGCATGCACGCTATCAAAGCAGTGCGGCCAAAGACAGGAAACTGGAATAGAGACATTATAGAGTGGACAGTGAAAAGTGATTTCTCAGGGGCATGCAGCTCAAGCGGAGGAGGTAGCATACAACTAAATGCCCTTCTCCTATTGTTCAATGGTCTTGAGAAAGAATGTGTCCCAGGAATTAACCGTAGCCCAGGAGAACTTGAAGACAGCAAATACAGAGGACCGGTCAGGATGCTTCTGCAGCGGTCAGTATGAGGAGTGATGGTGGTAGTGCAGGTGGGAGCAGTGGGCAGGCTTGAGGTGAACTTTGGCGTTTGAGCTGCCAAGAATTGCTTGTCGATCAGAAGTATGGGATGAGGGGAATGGAGAATCAAAGGTGACTTCTAGAATTCAGGCTACCATGAGAGCATGGTCACCAGAGCCATTCTCTACCATGTGGAAAACCATGGAGGAACAAACTTGAGAAAATGACCAAAAGATTTTTTTCTGGACATGTTAGATTTGGATGTCTGAGTTCGTCCAAGTGTGGAGAACAGTTCCCAGCTGTGGATACCACTCTGAGGTAGAGTAGTTTTCCGGGTTCTAAGAATTTGGAGATCATCAGCCTATAGCTGATTTGAAAGCCACTGGTGGTGCAGTGGTTATGCATTTGGCTGCTACCAAAAGGTCTGCAGTTTGAATCTACCAGTCGCTCCTTGGAAACCCTGTGGGGAAGCTCTACTCTGTCCTGTAGGGTCCCTATGAGTGAGAATCCACTTGATAGCGACTTTTTTTTGTTTTGTTTTGTTTTGTTTTGTTTTAATACTAAGCTCAGAAAAGTTGTGTGTCAGGGTTGTATTTTTTCACAGTACTTATTCAAGCAGTTCGAATCTACCAGCCACTCCTTGGAAACCTTATGGGTCAATTCTACTCTGTCCTTTACGTTCGCTATGAGATAGAATTGACCCAACAGCAATGGACTTAGAACTTGGACTTAGAGGAGCCCTTTCTTTGTCAAAGCTGAGAGTTTTACTTCATACTTTTTAAAAACTGCCATGTCTCATGCTATGCGGCTACCCTTACAGGAGCATTTTTGGTGCTAACTTGACATGTCCTTGGTGAAGGGCTCTGTATTCATTTTCTAGGGCTGCCGTAGTAAATTACCAAAAACTGAGTGTCTTTAAAAAAACATATAATCCATACAGTTCAAGAAGCCGGACTCTATGAAGAAGAAGGGGCACCAGGATTGGAGGAAGACTCATTAACAGCCTAGACATGCAGATGACACAACCTTGCTTACTGAAAGTGAAGACGACTTGAAGCACTTACTGATGAGGATCAAAGACTTCAGCCTTCAGTATGGATTACACTTCAACATAAAGAAAACAAACATCCTCACAACTGGAACAATAAAAAAAAAATCACAGTAAACAGACAAAATACTGAAGTCGTCAAGGATTTCATTTTACTTGGATCCACAATCAACGCCTACGGAAGCAGACTTCGAGAAATCAAATGACATATTTTATTGGGCAAATCTGCTACAAAAGGCCTCTTTAAAGTGTTAAAATTCGAAGATGTCACTTTGAGGACTAAGGTGTGCCTGAACCAAGGCATGGTATTTTCAATCGCCTCATATGCAGCTAAAGCTGGACAATGAATAAGGAAGACCAAAAAACTGAAACTTGAATTATGTTGCTGGTGAAGAATAATGAATATACCATGGACTGCTAGAAGAATGAACACACCTGTCTTGGAAGAAGTACAGCCAGAATGCTCCTTAGAAAGGTGGGTGGCAAGACTTGGTCTCACGTACTCTGGACATATTATCAGGAGGGATCAGTCCCTGGAAAAAGACATCATGCTTGGTAAAGTAGAGGGTCGGTGAAAAAGACAAAGATCCTCAACGAGACAGATTGAGACGGTGGCTGCCAACAGTGGGCTCAAGCATAGCAATGAGAAAGGCCCAGGGCTGGGCACTGTTTCGTTCTGTTGTACATAGGGTCGCTATGAGTTGGAACTGACCCAACAGCACCTAACAACAATGTCATAAAATCACTGGATCTCCTGGGGATAGAATGTCATATTCAGTGTAGAGTAGATAGTTTGTTTGTTTGTTTACCATATTTACTAATACTATGATTTACATTTCATAACTTCCACAATCTGTTGGATCGCTTTGCTTTGGAATGGACACAAACATGCATCTCTTGCAGTCTGTTGGCCAGGTAGCTAGCTTCCAAATTTCTTTGCATGGTGGAGTGGGCATATACAGTGCTGCATCTGTTTGTTGAACCAACTCGGTGGGTATTCTGTCAGCTCCTGGAGCCTTGTTTTTCGCCAGTGCCTTCAGTGTAGCTTGGACGTCTTGCTTCACTACTACCAGTTCTTGATCATATGCCACCTCATGAAACGACTGAAAGTCGACCGTTTCTTTTGGTACTGTGACTCTGTGTATTCTTCCCATCTTTTGTGTGTGTGTGCTTTAAGTGAAACTTTACAAATCAAGTCAGTCTCTCATACAAAAATTTGTATACAGCTTGCTATGTACTCCTAGTTCCTCTCCCACTAATGAGACAGCACACTCCTTCTCTCAACCCTGTATTCCCTGTGTCCATTCAGCCACTTTCTGTCCCCCTCTGCCTTCTCATCTCCCCTCCAAACGGGAGCTGCCCACATAGTCTTATGTGTCCACTTGAGACCAGAAGGTCACTCCTCACCTCTATCATTTTCTATCCTATAATCCAGTCCAATCCCTGTCTGAAGAGTTGGCTTTGGGAATGGTTCCAGTCTTGGGCCAACAGAAGGTCTGGGGACCATGACCTCCAGGGTTCCTCTAGTCTCAGTCAGATCATTAAGTCTGATTTTTTTATGAGACTTTGAGGTCTGCATCTCACTGCTCTCGTGCTCCATCAAGGATGCTCTGTTTCGTTCCCTGTCGGGGCAGTCTTCAGTTGTAGACGGACACCATCTAGTTCTTCCGGTCTCAGGCTGATGTAGTCTTGGATTTACGTGGCCATTTCTGTCTTTTAGACTCATAATTACCTTGTATCTTTCGTGTTCTTCATTCTCCTTTGCTCCAAGTGGGTTGAGACCAATTGATGCATCTTAGATGGCTGCTTGATAGTGTTTTTAAGACTGCAGACGCCTCTCACCAAAGTGGGATGCAGAATGTCTTCTTAATAGATTTTATTATGCCAATTGACCTGGATGTCCCCTGAAAACATGGTCCCCCAACTGCTGCCCCTGCTACTCTGGCCTTTGGAACATTTGGTTTATTCAGGAAACTGGTTTTGATTTAGTCCGGTTATGCTGACCTCTCCTTTTTTGTATGTTGTCTTTCCCTTCACCTAAAATAGTTCTTGTCTACTATCTAAATTTGCGAATATCCTTCTCCCTCCCTTCCTCCCCACCCTCATAACCATCAAAGAATATTTTCTTCTCTGTTTAAACTATTTCTTGAGTGCTTATAACAGTGGTCTCATACAATATTTGTCCTTTTGCAACTGACTAATTTCACTCAGCATAATGCCCTCCAGATTCCTCCAAGCTATGAAATATTTCACGGATTCATCATTGTTCTTGATCTGTGTGAAGTATTCCATCATGTGAATGTACCAAAATTTATTTATCCATTCATCTGTTGATGGGCACCTTGGTTACTTCCATCTTTCTGCTATTGTAAACAGTGCTGCAATGAACATGGTTGTGCATATATCTGTTCATATAAAGGCTCTTATTTCTCTAAGATATATTCCAAGGAGTGGGATTGCCATATGCTATGGTAGGTGTATTTCTAGCTTTTTAAGGAAGTGCCAGATTGATTTCCAAAGTGGCTGCACCATTTTAAATTCCCACCAGCAGTGAATAAGTGTTCCAGTCTCTCTACAACCTCTCCAACATTTATTATTTTGTGATTTGGCATTAATGGCAGCCTTGCTGGAGTGAGATGGTATCTCATTGTAGTTTTGATTTACATTTCTCTAATGGCTAATGATTGTGAGCATTTTCTCATGTATCTGTTACCTGCCTGAATGTCTTCTTCGTTGAAGCACCTGTTCCTATCCTTTGCCCATTTTTAAAATGGATTATTTGTCTTTTTGTTATTGAGTTTTTGCAATATCATGTAGATTTTAGAGTTCAGATGCTGATCGGAAATGTTATAGCTAAAAACTGTTTCCCAGTCTGTAGGTAATCAGTTTACTCTTCTGGTGAAGACTTTGGATGAGCATAAGTGTTTGATTTTTAGGAGTTATCTAATTTCTCTTTGGGTACTTGTACCTTGTTAGTAATGTTTTTGTTACAATCCCACCCTAATCCTCTTTAACATAAAATTACAATCACAAAATGGAGGACAACTACAGAACACTGGGAATCATGGCCTAACCAACTTGATAGACACATTTTGGGGGGGGGGACATAATACAATCCATGACATCCACCTTTTAGTATATTTTGGGGACTGGCTCTTTTAGTCAGAAACAGGTTGAATAAAAGTGCTTCCTTACCAGCAGTTTCCCAGCAGTGTTGGTGACGGATCCCCAGTTGGATACACACAATCACACTGACTGCATTTGCGGTGCCTCAGCAAGTCCCACTTGCCTTCATAACACTGATCTCTAGAACAAAACACAGCTCTGTAAGCAAGTCAATTAAAAATAAAGGCATTGGATATTGAACATCACTAAATTTTTTTTTTTTAAAGACATAAGTGCATATTGGTTCTGTGTTGGTTGCCGGAATCTAATTCTCTTAATTAATTCATATTTTTTGTAGATATTTTTCTTGCTCCATATACCCAGAGTTCTGTGTACATATAATGAACATTCTACACGTAGTTTTCTCACAAATATTACCCAATATCATTCATTTTTTTGACCATTCACTCAGTGTTCAAGAATAAATTGAAGTATAGGAAATATTCTTACGGTTATTTAACTCTAAGGTTGAAGAAATTGCATAGTGGGTCTTGGCTCACTTTAGAAATTCTCTACCTGATGCAGTTCCACACAGCAACACGGACCTTCATCTCAGCACTGGAAGAAAGACAGCTTTGTCTCAATATTTGCAAGGGCTCTTCACCTTCTACTAAGGTAAAAATTCTTCAGCCTGCCAAGAGCATTGTTCAAGAATTGGCTCCAAATCTCTCCTTGAAAAGTACAGTGAAAAATCTTATAAAAATGTTAAGTTTTATTATTAGGCAAACCACTATTTCATCAAATCATCGTCTCTATATAAATTTTTCACCACTATGTGGCTTAAGGCAGCAATCAGGTGTGTAATAATGTGTATATCATTACATTTCAAATTATAAAGTGATGTTCCAATGGTTTAAAGAGTTGGAGGGACTATTGTGGCTAGAGAATACTGAATCAAAAAATATTTTAACATGAAAGTTTCAACAACAAATATGTTCCATAACTATAGGTGTACTTGTAGGTAAATGTTTAATGTAATAATTCGGATGGTTAAAAAAGACAAAAACAAATAAAAACACATTAAACAGCAGAATAAGTCAATAGATGTCTATTATCATGACAGAGAGAAACAGAAAACAAAGAACAAAAAATAAGTGCAGCAGAGGTTACCAGCATTATGTAAAAGTGCGGAGCATCTTGACACTGAAATAAAATAGCTAGATGCTTCAAAATGTGCATCCAGCAGCTTTTCCCTTTAGCAGGTATTGCAATTTCTGATTTATTGGAATTAAACTAGTTGTCCATGTCATTCACGTATTATTTTAATGCAATAAATCATTTTACAAGTCTCATGCTGTAGAAAAAATGCTTAAATCATTACATAAACATAGCTTTGCTCACAACTCTTCCCATTCTGAATCCATTATTTTTCCCTTTACCACTTCCTAAATAGCTTTGAAAATCTTCACAGTGCTGTAAACCCAAGTTCTAGTCCCACCACCATTTTATGTGACACTGATCACTCTGTGTCCCTGTGAAGTCTTTTTTTTTTTTTTTTTTACATCCTATAGCACTATGGTCACTATTGTCGACTCAAGATGTTTACTGCCTTATTGCGCTCTTTACCTGTTGTTGAAGCCTTGTTATTTACTTTTAAATGTCTTTCTTATTTCTCTACCTTAACACTTACAACAGTGTTTCATTTTATTTGTTGTTGTTGTTTTCTTTTATTATATTTCTTCTTGTCCACTCAGAGTTCAGGCATGATTAAACATATGGGTAATTACATTTTTGTGGAGACAGAATGGGATTTAGAATCAAGTTTCAATTACCTGGGTTTTACTTCCTTCATTGACTAGCTGTATATTGGCAATACTTACTCACTATAAAACTTAATTTCAACATTTGTAAAACAGGTTACAATCTATGCTTTTTTTAGATATGTACATTTTTTTAAATTCCAAAATATGAATTCACCAAAAATGATGTTAACATTTAGATTTTTCTTGTGATAAAAAAACTAAACCAAACCTGTTGTCATCAAGTTGATTCCAACTCATACCGACTCTATAGGACAGAGGAGAGCTGCCCCATAAGGGCTTCCAAGGAGTGGCTGGTGGATTTGAACTGTCGGCCTTTTGGTTAGCAGCCAGGTTGGAATCCGCTACATCACCAGGACTCCTTTCTTGTAATAAGTCAGATAAATTGATAAGCTTATATTCCAGCTATGTATTTAGTGCATGAAATATGTCAAAGAGAATTATGTAATGTTTAAAATTTTAAAATGTAAATTGATCAAAAATTATAATAAATTCCAAATAAGTAAGATCAAATGATTAGCTCCAGATCTCAGTAGGGGTTTAAATGCCTTTGAGACCAGTTGGTGCTCCTGTTTTCACCCATTCTCAATGGCACAAACTCAGCATCAGTCTCTGAATAGCGATTATGATGCTAACAGAGTAGACGGTCAGGAGTGGATGGGCTACTATTTTCACGTTTTGCTGGCTAATAGATTTAAATTATCTTTACTGTCTAATATTTCTTATCTTTTACTTTTGGAGAACGAAGTCAATTGTTCATGTCGTATTATGTATGGTACAGCCCAGAGTGTTTGTAGTGTTCAATACTTTAAATTTCTCACCACTTTCATCATTACTTTTTTGTATAGGAAACTCAGGAATCAAATAGATATTTTATACTGTCCAGCAATGCTTACATTGTAAGTATAAAGTGGGAGCCATTATAACGTTAAGGGAAATATCATTGATACAATGCTGGCTTTTTAATCAGGCAGATTTGTATTTGTGACCCCACTCTGCCCTTAATTGGCTGATGACTTTAAGTATGCTTCTTTACTTTCCGTAGCCTTGATTTACTCACCCACAAAATGGGATGATGACCCTCATCTGGAAAGAATATACATATATATATATATATACATATGTATGAAACTTACTTCTGACAATGGATGAAACAAAGCCAATACTAACAAATATTGCTATTTCTTCTACCTGCCTTTACTCACTCCAAGCTTCTAGACAGTTTGTCAGATACGTTTCCTTCCTTCCTTTCTTCTTTCTTTCTATGCTACCTCTTTTTGTTTCCCTTTCAGTTTCATTGTGAATTCACAAACGCTAGGTTGAATTTCAGTGTTTATATGCTATTGGGGGTATGCATCTAAGTAAGCAAATTTACCTTCTTGAAATATAGATAATTCCTGCACTGCCTGCCTCACATGGCATGCGAAAGTTATTTAAAATAGTAAGAAAATATAAATATGTTACTTATTATCTATTGAATCCATACATCAGGCTAGATAATTTAACTGTCATGTTGAAGTGATAAATTTATAAATATAGATGTTAATATTTTGTTATTAATGTAAGAAGAGTAAGTTAGAAACCTAATATGAAGAGCAGGTGAGGATTTCAAAAGGACTGGTTCTCAGAAGGGTAGGACTAGAACAGTAATAATCAAACAAAATGTAAAATATGTTCATAGCAGGAACATACAGAAGGCTGCTTCTACAACGGTGTTTAATATAGAATAATGTATATTTGATTAGACAATCATTTATGGGAATAAAAAGATTAAGAAAATTTATCCTCACCTGCAAAATCTTAGAACCGATAAACCAAACCAAACCCAGTGCCGTCGAATCAATTCCTACTCATTGCGACCCTATAGGACAGAGTAGAACTGCCCCATAGAGTTTCCAAGGAGTGCCTGGCAGATTCAAACTGCCGACCCTTTGGTTAGCAGCCATAGCACTTAACCACTATGCCACCAGGGTTTCCACCAAATCTTAAAAGCAGCAACATATGCATCGTATTTCATCCAGAACTTTCCTGATGTCCTGCAGTCATGCATTTGAACTCATTTTTGCAGAAACATTCATTTTTATAGCTACTTACCTTCCTGGTGGTTACATCATTGGCTCCTAAAGACCAGAAAAAGAACCAAATGCAATTTGGCTGTCTTGACTGGGTCCCAAAAAAGACTCTTAAAGTTAAACAAATGAATAGAAATATCTTAAATAAGCAATATCTTCTATGCGCAGCTGCTCGTGTGTGGTACCAGGAAAATAAACACTAATCAAGGTAATTTAATTCTCAGTGAAATGAAACCTCATATGGAAACATGGGAATTTTACTCTCCCTTTTTTTTTTTTTTTTTATAATTACATCATCTAGAATCATCTCATGTGAGATTTTTATCATAAAGGAAGGGTCCATGGAAAGGAAATGCCTGACTGGAGCCAGCTGTGGATTATTCTTAATTGCCTCTCCACTCTCACATTCCCAAAAGGAAGGAGGATATCAGGGCTTAATATGACTCAAGTAAAGCGTGAGAAAATGGAATATGTTTACAAATGTCAACACAACTATTTGTAAAATAATTAGGTATTTATTAAATCATTTTGTGAGAAACGAAGTGGCTCTAATCAGACTTAAATAAATGGGTTGACTAATTTTTTGTTGTTGTTGTTAATATTTGAATGTACCATGCAACTAGGTTGATGGAAGTTGTGTATAAAAGTTATCCAAATCACTCAGTAGGATCATTTCAAAGAATCTGAAAAAAGTTAGGAAAATAAATTTGAAATACTGTGGCACTATGAGTCAACCAGAACATCCAGTAAATTGGAGTAAAAAAGAACTGAAGGTATCATTTTCAAATCGATTGTGGTTGTTAGGTGCCATCAAGTCTGTTCTGACTCATAGCCAACCTATGTATCACAGAACAAAACACTGCCTGCTCCTGTGCCATTCTTACAATCGTTACTATGCTTGAGCCCATTGTCGCACCAACTGTGTCAATCTATCTCTTTGAGGGTCTTCCTTTTTTCCCCGCCGATCCTGTACTTTACCAAGCATGATGTCCTTCTCCAGGAACTGATCTTTCCTGACAACATGTCCAGAGTATGTAAGACACAGTCTCGCCATCCTTGCTTCCAAGGAGCATTCTGGTTGTACTTCTTCCAAGACAGATTTGTTCCTTCTTTGGCAGTGCATTCAATATTCTTTGCCAATGCCACAATTCAAAGGCGTCAATTCTTCTTTGGTCTTCCTTATTCATTGTCCAGCTTTCACATGCATATTAGGCGATTGAAAACACAATGGCTTGGGTCAGGCACACCTTAGTCTTCAAGGTGACATATTTGCTTTTCAACACTTTAAAGAAGTTCTTTGTGGCAGATTTGCCCAATGCAATGTGTCTTTTGATTTCTTTCTTTTTTTTTTTAATTTTTATTGTGCTTTAAGTGAAAGTTTACAAATCAAGTCAGTCTCTCACACAAAAACTTATATACACCTTGCTAAAAAAAAATTTTTTTTTAACAAGGTGTTACATACTCCGAATTGCTGTTCCCCTAATGAAACAGCCTACTCCCTCCCTCCACTCTCTCTTTTCATGTCCATTCCTCCAACTTCTAACCCTCTCTACCCTCTCCTCTTCCCTCCAGACAGGAGATGCCAACACAGTCTCAAGTATCCACCTGATCCAAGAAGCTCACTCCTCACCAGCATCCCTCTCCAACCTATTGTCCAGTCCAATCCCTGTCTGAAGAGTTGGGTTTGGGAATGGTTCCTGTCCTGGGCCAACAGAAGGTCTGGAGGCCATGACCACCAGGATCCTTCTAGTCTCAGTCAGACCATTAAGTCTGGTCTTTTTACGAGAATTTGGAGTCTGTATCCCACTGTTCTCCTGCTCCCTCAGGGGTTCTCTGTGTTCCCTGTCAGGGTAGTCATCAGTTGTAGCTGGGCACCATCTAGTTCTTCTGGTCTCAGGCTGGGGTAGTCCCTGGTTTATGTGGCCCTTTCTGTCTCTTGGGCTCATAATGGCCTTGTGTCCTTGGTGTTCTACATTCTCCTTTGATCCAGGTGGACTGAAACTAATTGATGCATCTTAGATGGCCGCTTGCTAGGGCCGAAGACCCCAGATGCCAATCTCCAAAGTGGGATGCAGAATGTTTTCTTAATAGATTTCATTATGCCAGTTGACTTAGATGTCCCTTGAAACCATGGTCCCCAAACCCCTGCCCCTGCTACTCTGGCTTTCGAAGCATTCAGTTTATTCAGGAAACTTCTTTGCTTTTGGTTTAGTCCAGTTGTGCTGACCTTCCCTGTATTGTGTGTTGTCTTTCCCATCACCTAAAGTAGTTCTTATCTACTATCTAATTAGTGAATACCCCTCTCCTTCCGTCCCTCCCTCCCCTCTCTCTTAACCATCAAAGAATATTTTCTTCTCTGTTTAAACTATTTCTCAGTTCTTATAGTAGTGGTCTTATACAATACTTATTCTTTTGTAACTAATTTCACTCAGCATAATGCCTTCCAGGTTGCTCCATGTTATGAAATGTTTCACAGATTCATCACTGTTCTTTATCGATGCGTAGTATTCTGTCGTGTGAATATACCATAGTTTATTTATTCATTCATCCGTTGATGGGCACCTTGGTTGCTTCCATCTTTTTGCTATTGTAAACAGTGCTGCAATGAACATAAGGGTGCATATATCTGTTCCTGTAAAAGTTCTTATTTCTCTAGGATATATTCCAAGGAGTGGGATTGCTGGATCATATGGTAGTTCTATTTGTAGTTTTTTAAGGAAGCTCCAAATTGATTTCAAAAGTGGTTGTACCATTTTACATTCCCACCAACCGTGTATAAGTGTTCCAATCTCTCCACAACTTCCCCCAAATTTCTTGTTTTGTGTTTTTTGGATTAATGCCAGCCTTGTTGGAGTGAGATGGGATCTCATCGTAGTTTTGATCTGCATTTCTCTAATGGCTAATGACCATGAACATTTCCTCATGTATCTGTTAGCTACCTGAATGTCTTCTTTAGTGAAGTGTCCGTTCATATCTTTTACCAATTTTTTAATTGGGTTATTTGTCTTTTCGTAGTTGAATTTTTGCAGTATCATGTAGATTTTAGGGATCAGGCACTGATTGGAAATGTCATACCTAAAAACTTTTTCTCAGTCTAGGTAATCTTTTAACTCTTTTGGTGAAGTCTTTGGATGAGCATAGGTGTTTGATTTTTAGGAGCTCCCAGTTATCTAGTTTTTCTTCTGCATTGTTAATAATGTTTTGTGTACTGTTTATGCCATGTATTAGGGCTCCTAATGTTGTCCCTATTTTTTCTTCCATGATCTCTATCATTTTAGATTTTACGTTTAGGTCTCTGATCCATTTTGAGTTTGTTTTTGTGCATGGAGTGAGGTATGGGTCTTGTTTCATTTTTTTGCAGATGGATATCCAGTTATGCCAGCATCATTTGTTAAAAAAACTGTCTTTGCCCCAGTTAACTGTTTTGGGGCCTTAGTCAAATATCAACTGCTCATATGTGGATGGGTTTATGTCTGGATTCTCAAATCTGTTCCATTGGTCTATGTATCTGTTGTTGTAGCAGTACCAGGCTGTTTTGACTACTGTGGCAGTGTAATATGTTCTAAAATAAGGTAGAGTGAGGCCTCCCACTTTATTCTTCTTTTCCAGTAATGCTTTACTTATCTGGGGCCTCTTTCCCTTCCCTATGAAGATGGTGATTTTTTTCTCCATCTCATTAAAAAATGTCATTGGACTCATTAGACATGGATTGGACTGGACAATGGATTGGAGAGAGAGATGATAAGGAGTGAGCTACTTGTATCAGGTGGACACTTGAGACTATGTTGGCATCTCCTGTTTGGAGGGAAGATGGGAGGGTAGAGAGGGTTAGAAGCTTACAAAACGGTCACGAAAAGAGAGACTGGAAGGAGGGAGCGGGCTGTCTCATTGTGTAGTAAGGTGTATATAAGTTTATATGTGAGAGACTGACTTGATTTGTAAACTTTCACTTAAAGCACAATACAAATTATTTTTTAAAAGTTGGAATTTGGCTCGGAGTTGCATTAAATCTATAGATCGCTTTTGATAGAATAGACATTTTTATAATGTTAAGTCTTCCAATCCATGAGCAACGTATGTTTTTCCACCTAGGTGGGTCTCTTTTGGTTTCTTGCAGTAGCGTCTTCTAGTTTTCTATGTTTAGGTATTTTACGTCTCTGGTAAGATGTATTCCTAAGTATTTTATCTTCTTCGGGGCTATTGTAAATGGTATTGATTTGGTGATTTCCTCTTCGATGTTCTTTTCGTTGGTGTAGAGGAATCCAACTGATTTTTGTATGTTTATCTTGTATCCCGATACTCTGCTGAACTCTTCTATTAGTTTCAGTAGTTTTCTGGAGGATTCCTTAGGGTTTTCTGTGTATAAGATCATGTCATCTGCAAATAGAGATACTTTTACTTTTTCCTTGCCAATCTGGATGCCCTTTATGTCTTTATCTAGCCTAATTGCTATGGGTAGGACCTCCAGCACAGTGTTCAGTAAGAGTGGTGATAAAGGGCATCCTTGTCTGGTTCCCTATTTCAAGGGGAATACTTTCAGGCTCTCTCTATTTAGGATGATGTTGGCTATCGGTTTTGTATCAATGCCCTTTATTATGCTGAGGAATTTTCCATCTATTCCTATTTTGCTGAGAGTTTTTATCACGAATGGTGTCAAACTTTGTCAAATGCCTTTTCTGCATCAATTGATGAAATCATGTGATTCTTGTCTTTTGTTTTATTTATATGATGGATTAGATTAAAGGTTTTTCTAATGTTGAACCATTCCTGCATACCTGGTATGAATCCCACTTGATCATGGTGAATTATTTTTTCGATATGTTGTTGAACTCTATTGGCTAGAGTTTTGTTGAGGATTTTGACATCTAAGTTCATGAGGGATATAGGTCTGTAATTTTTGTGTGTGTGTGTGATGTCTTTACATGGTTTTGGTATCAGGGATATGGTGGCTTCATAGAATGAGTTTGGGAGTATCCTGTCCTTTTCTGTTCTCTGAAATAACTTTAGTAGTAGTGGTGTTAATCCTTCTCTGAAAGTTTGGTAGAACTCTTCAGTGAAACTGTCCGGGCCAGAGCTTTTTTTTTGGGGGGGGGAGTTTTTTGATTATCTTTTTCACCTCATCTTTTGTTATGGGTCTATTTAATTGTTCTACTTCTGTTTGTGTTAGTTTAAGTAGGCACTGTGTTTCTAGGAATTCATCCATTTCTTCTAGGTTTTCAAATTGTTAGAGTACAATTTTTCAGAGTAATCTGATATGATTCTTTTAATTTCAGTTGGGTGTGTTGTAATATTGCCCTTCTCATTTCTGATTTGGGTTATATGGTTCCTCTCCTGTTTTTCTTTTGTCATTTTGGCTAGTGGTTTATCAATTTTGTTGATTTTTTTCAAAAAAACTAGCTTTTGGTCTTGTTAATTCTTTCCATTGTTTTTCTGTTTTCTATTTCATTTAGTTCTGCTCTAATTTTTATTATTTGCTTTCTCCTAGTACCTGTGAGTTTCTTTTGTTGCTGTCTTTCTATTTCTTCAAGTTGTAGAGATAATTCTTTCATTTTGGCCATTTTTTCTTTTTGTATGTGTGCATTTATTGATATAAATTGGTCTCTGAGCACCGCTTTTGCTGTGTCCCAAAGGTTCTGATAGGAAGTGTTTTCATTCTCATTGGATTCTATGAATTTCTTTATTCCATCCTTAATGACTTCTATAATCCAATCTTTTTTGAGCAGGGTATTGTTCAGTGTCCAAGTGTTTGATTTCTTTTTCCTGCTTTTCCCGTTATTGATTTCCACTTTTATGGCCTCTGGTCAGAGAAGATGCTTTGTAATATTTGAATGTTTTGGATTCTGCTAAGGCTTGCTTTATGACCTAATATGTGGTCTATTCTAGAGAATGTTCCATGTGCACTAGAAAAGAAAGTATAATTGGTTGCTGTTGGTTTGAGTGTTCTGTATATGTCTATGAGGTCATGTTAGTTGATTGTGGCATTTAGATCTTCCGTGTCTTTATTGAGCTTCTTTCTGGATATCCTGTCCTTCACTGAAAGTGATGTGTTGAAGTCTCCTAGTATTATTGTGGAGCTATCTATCTCACTTTTCAATGCTGATAGAGTTTGTTTTATGTATGTTGCAGCCCTGTCATTGGGTGTGTAAATATTTAATATGGTTATATCTTCTTGGTGTATTGTCCCTTTAATCATTATATAGTGTCCTTCCTTATCCTTTATGATGGATTTAACTTTAAAGTCTATTTCGTCAGAAATTAATTTGCTACTCCTGCTCTTTTTTGATTGTTGTTTGCTTGATATATTTTTTCCATCCTTTGAGTTTTAGTTTGTGTTTCTAATTCTAATGTATGTTTCTTATAGGCAGCGTATAGATGGATCTTGTTTTTTAATCCATTCTGCCACTCTCTGTCTCTTTATTGGTGCATTTAGTCCATTTACATTCAGAGTAATTATGGAGAGGTGTGCATTTAGTGCTATCATTTTGATGTCTTTTTTTGTGTGTTGACAGTTTCTTTTTCCCACTTGATTTTATGTGACGAGTAGATTTTCTTTATGTATTGTCCTTTCCTCATATTTGTTGTTGTTGATTTTGTTTCTGCTGAGTCTCTATTTTTTTTTTTTTTATTTTGATGAGTAGGATAGTTTATGTCCTTTGTGGTTACCTTGTTATTTACCCCTATTTTTCTAAATTTAAACGTAACTTTTATTTCTTTGTATCGCCGTATTTTTCTCTCCATATGGAAGGTGTATGATAACATTTCTTACTCCCTCTTTATTATTCTAATGTTGTCTTCTTTTATATGATAACATTGCTGTTACCCTGTTTTGAGGGTTTTTTTTTCTTAATCTTGCTTTGTTTTTTTGGATTTCCCCATCTGGGTTGACTTCTGGTTGCTCTGCCCAGTGTTCTAGTCTTTGGTTGATACCTGATATTATCGATTTTCTAGCCAAAGAACTCCCTTTAGTATTTCTTGTAGTTTTGCTTTGGTTTTTATGAATTCTCTAAACTTCTGTTTATCTGGAAATGTCTTAATTTCACCTTTACATTTGAGAGACATTTTTGCTGGATATATGATTCTTGGCTGGCAATTTTTTCCTTCAACTTTTTATATGTCATCCCATTGCCTTCTTGCCTGTGTGGTTTCTGCCTAGTAGTCCAAGCTTATTCTTATTGGCTCTCCTTTCTAGGTGACTTTTCCTTTATCCCTAGCTGCTCTTAAAATTCTTTCTTTATCTTTGGCTTTGGCAAGTTCAAGTATAATCTGTCTTGGAGACTTTCTTTTGACATCGGCCTCATGTTCAGTTAGATGAGTATCTTGGATAGATATCTTCTCATCTTTCATGACATCAGGGAAGTTTTCTGCTAAAAAATCTTCAACAATTTTCTCTGTATTTTGTATTATCCCTCCCTGTTCTGATAACTCCAATCACTCGTAGGTTATTTCCCTTCATACAGTCTGCCATGATTCTTAAGCTTTCTTCATTTTTTAAAAATTCTTTTATCTGATTTTTCTTCAAACATATGAGTGCCAAGTGCTTTATCTTCAAGTTCAGAAATTCTGCCTTCCATTTGCTCAAATCTGCTTCTCTGGCTTTCTATTGGAGTTGTCCATTTCTTTAATTTTATTGTTAATTTTCTAAATTTCTGATTGCTGTCTGTCTATGGATTTTTCCAGCTTATGAAATTTTTCATTATGTTCCTGAATAATCTTTTTTAATTTCTTCAATTGCTTTATCTGTATGTTCCTTGGCTTGTTCTGTGCATTGCCTTATTTCCTTCTTGATGTCTTGAAAGGTTCTGCATATTAATGTTTTGTTTTCTGCCTCTGGTAATTCCAGGAATGCACTTTCATCTAGAAGATCCCTTGATTCTTTGTTTTGAGAGTTTGTTGAGGTGATTATGGTCTGTTTCTTTTTGTGACCTGAAATTGACTGTTTTCTTTGAGCCATCTATAAGTTATTGTATTAGTTTATTTTATGTTTGCTTACTGTGTCATAGCTTCTTGCTTTGTTTTGTTTTGATATGCCCAGATGGGTTGCTTGAGTGAGCTAACTTGATTATTTTCACTTTTGGAGCTCTGATGTCCTCTCACCAGATGGTTAGAGCTGTTCTCAGGTAGATCAGTCTAGGAGTGCATTCAGTTTTCTTGTATGAATTCAGCTCAGGTGTCTAGGTAGCTGATCATCAAGTGTGTGGTACAGGCTGTGTCCTACACCCTTAGAGGGGCAGGGGTGATTAGTGCAGGTACCTGTATCTGGTTGTAGCAGGTGGCCATACTCTGAACAAGGCAGGGGGCTGAGAATCATCCCCCAAGTATCTCTGAGGAAAGTGTGCCCCTATTCCCTAGAGTGTACAGGTGGGTGGGTTCTTCAGATGGACCATGGGCACCCAATATTTTTGGTTGTAAGGACTGAGAAGTGCCAGTTACCCTCGGACCCCTTTTGCAGGAGGCTGGGTGACCTGAGTGGAGCCATCAGTCCTTAGGCCCCTGATATGGGTAGGTGAGGACCCTGTTTAATAGGCAAAGCAATGTCAAACATAAACACCCACCTCTCTACCGCACAGCTGAAATAGTTGGTGTTTGCCAACAGGGGCCTATTCTCCTGAAATAGGCCTAGACAGGTCCATGCAGAGGCGAAAGGTTGTAAAAGTCTATGGACCGTTTATGTCTGATCAGGAGCTGCTTCTGTCCTGAACTTTCCCAGTTAATGGAGCTGGTAAATTATGTTTTTCCCCAATTGCAAATTTATTCCTTCTCAAAGCCCATGAGGATGGGTCTAGGCTCTCAACAGGACCTATCTCAGTCCCAGGGAAGTCAGCCACTGAAGCCATCTTGGGAGTAGGGGGGTGGGGGGGCAGAGTGGGGGGTGCGGTGAAATATATGCAGGTAATTAGCTTTTTCTGAGAGCGCCGTTCTTCTCTGGTTCCGGAGGTCTGAGTAGGCTATATGGCTGAATGCTTCTCCCTGAGGAAGCTGTGGCCAAACACTAGTACCAGCCTGCCACTGCGGCTCCTGGGAATGGTGCCTGAAGGCTCCCCATGATTCAGGTCTGGTAACTCCTCTCCACTTCTGAACCATCTCTTCCTCCCCCTCTCCCTCAGTTCTTTTTCTAAGCTTGCCTTTGATACTCAGGGCTCCTAGCTTGTTATAAATATACTTGTTTCACTTGTTATTTTCTGGTGTTTGTTGTAAAGAGGGCTCGCTGGAAGCACCTGTCTATTCTGCCTACTTGGCTCTGCCTCTGGAAATAGTATCTTTTGATTTCTTGATTGCTGCTGCTATGGGTATTGATTGTGGATCCAAGTAAAATGAAATCCTTGACACCTTCAATCTTTTCTCTGTTTATCATGGTTTGGCTTATTGGTCCAGTGGTGAGGATTTTTTTTTTTTTATGTTGAAGTGTAATCCATAACGAAGGCTGTAGTCTTTGATTTTCGTCAGTAAATGCTTCAAATCCTTTTCACTTTCAGCAAGCAAGGTTGTGTCATCTGCATAATGCAGGCTGTAATGAGTCTTCCACCAATTCTGATACCTCATTCTTCTTCATATAGTCCAGTTCCTCAGATTATTTGCTCAGCACAGAGATTGAATAGGTATGATGAAAGGACACAACCCTGACACTCACCTTTCTTTACTGTAAACCACTCAGTCTCCCCATGTTCTGTCTGAACAATTGCCTCTTGATCCATGTACAGGTTCCTGATAACACAATTATGTGTTCTGGAATTCCCATTCTTTACAATGTTATCCGTAATTTGTTATGATCCACACAGTCAAATGTCTTTGCATAGCCAGTAAAACACAAGTAAACATCCTTCTGGTATTCTCTGCTTTCAGCCAGGATCCATCTGACATCAGCAATGATATCCCTGGTTCCACTCCCTCTTCTGAATCTCGGTTGAATTTCTTGCAGTTCCCTGTTGTTATACTGATATTCAAATCTATTAATGTCCCATTTATCTTACCATTAATAAGGACCAGTTATAAAAATATATAAATGGTCACCTAATGGTATTAAAAATATGATATTCAAGTCAGCTATTATAGAGACATCTTTGGTTTAGGGTCTGTCAAAACCAATATGCCTATTGTTCATAGGAGACACCTGTGATATCTCACTGGTTTTAGTCATGCTTGTAGAGCAAATCAAAATTTCACCCAAGCTTCTGTCAGTATTAATTATATAAAATACATATGGGATAGGACGGGTGTATATCATCACCATTATCATCAGCAACAGCACTTTTTTTGCATTATCACTAAATCAGTTAAAATTTGTGTTAACTGGGTTAAAAAAAAAACCTGAGTTCGAACTTGTATAATAATTACAGGTGCATGAACCCCTTCTAGAATAAATAAACAATTGACCTAATTAGATAACATCTGGTTTAATTCATGCTCCAGAAATAATCACGACAAATGGGATTACTGTTATTGGTGAAATAGTTAGGTTATATCCTTAGAACTGGGCTTGAACTCTATCCCAGTTGATTGACAATCCACAAGCTTCATTGACTTAAAATGTGGGGATATTTCTCATTTATAATACCTCTTGGGTGTGAGTCAAGTGCAAATCTGCTCTGTATTATCATCTTTTGTACTTCATTTCTGGTTAGCAGCTCTTATGTTAGCCACTATCATGGCAAATGCATAGGAATATGGATGGAACCAGGTAAATGGCACTTAATTCTTCTGTTTGAATGTGGAATCTTTCACTTCACTCATATTCCATTTGCCCAGCAAGTCATATGGCAAATCCTGACGTGAAAGAGACAAGAAATACCCCGCTAACTCAGGACGCACCAAGGATAACCCTCTCCCTTGTTTCTAGGTATAGTGAATTAATCATATATTTCATATACCATTAGGTCCGTATTTGGCTTCCATATCATGTTCCTATATTAGTCATGGAATCGACTCGAAGGCACTGGGTTGGGATATTAGTCAGAATTTTACTACAATAATGATGCATAAAAGACAACCACAAAATCTTAGTGACAAGTAATAAAAAGTATTTCATGCAACTCTACAGATCAGCTAGGTTTTGAGTTCAGGTTGTTTCCATGCATCTCTTAATTTCCTTGGACAAGTTGAAGGGGCAGCAGACACTTGAGGCATGTTCATCTCATGGTAGAACTTCAAGCTTTCAGAAGTCTCTTACAGACTAGGCTGGGAAACACCACAGTCACTCTCATATCCACATTCCATTAACCAAGTACCATGGCCAAGACTAGTGTCAGTGGGTCAGGAAATATACTCCTCCCATGGAGACAGTGTAGGTCTATGTGTGTGGGGGCAAGCAGGGGAATAATGTCAATATTTGGTGACTAATAATCTAATCTACACAAGTTGCATTCACTCATCCAAGAAATACTTTCTGGACACAAATATTTTTTTCGGATACCAAAGCAGGATGTCAAAGTATATGCATTCTAGTTGTTGTTAGCTGCCGTCAAGTTGGTTCCGAGTTATGGTGACTTTATGCATAATAAAATGAAATATTGCCATGTCCTGTAACATCTTCATGATCTTTGGTATTTTGAGTCCATTGTTGCAGCTATTGGGTTAATCCGTCTCACTGAGGGTTTCCCCATTTTGGTTGGCTCTCTAATTTACCAAACATGGTACCTTTTTCTAGCAATTGGTTTTTCCTGATGACATGTCCAAAGTAAGCAATTTGAAGTCTCACCATCTGTCATGGATTGAATTGTGTCCCCCCCCAAAATATCTGTCAACTTGCCTAGGTCATGATTCCCTTGTACGATTCTACGATTGCCTATCATTTTACGATCTGATGTGGTTTCGCTAAGTGTTGTACACCCTATCACTATGATGTAATAAGATGGATTAGCAGAAGTTATGTTGATGAAATCTATAAGATCAGGTAGTGTCTTAAGTGAATCTCTTTTGAGATACAAAAGAGAGAAGTGAGAAGAGAGACATGGGGGCCTCATACCACCAAGAAAGGAGTGCTGGAGCAGAGCATGTCCTTTGGGTCTGCACTGAGATGCTCCCAGACCAAGGGAAGATTGATGACAAGGACATTCCTCCAGAGCAGACAGAGAGAGAAAGCCTTCCCCTGGAGCTCACGACCTGAATTTGGACTTGTAGCCTACTAGACAGTGAGAGAATAAATTTTTCTTTGTTAAAGCCATCCTCCTGTGGTATTTCTGATATAGCAGCATTAGATGACTAAGACAGCATCCTAATTTCTAAGGTACATTTTGGTTGTATTTCTTCTAAGACTGAGTGAGTAAACATTCATTCTATTGGGAGTCTATGGTATATTGAATATTCTTCATCAATACTGGAGTTTGCATGCATCGATTCTTTTTCTAGTAGTAGATAGACAGAAATAGATACACATAATTACATATATATAGTTAGATGGTGCCTTGCTATCTGAAGAAAAATTTAAAAAGTAGGGTAAAAGGACAAGATAGTAACTGGTTCAGCGAGGAATTCTCTCTATCATTTATAGAAGCAGACTGCTCAAAGCAAATGAACTGGCTAAAGCCCTAAAATAAGAAATGAGTTAGTATCCAAAGAAGAGACCTCAGTAAAATATAGCTGTAATACAATGAAAGAGCCCAGTGAGGTAATAGGAATTGAGGAGCATACAATAATGGAGGCCAGGTGGAGTTGGGCCTTGAGTTTAATTTTAAAAGCTTTCCATTCAGCTCAGGTTTTTGTAAAATTGAATAGAACCTTAATAAAATCTAACATATTTTAAATGGATTATTCCATGTGCTTTATGGTACAAAGATGGGCACAGTAAGACCATTTAGATAGATATTACAAAAGTACAGGTGAGTAAGTATGATGACTTGAACCATCAAGTACGGAAAATAGCAAAAGTAGCAAAGTCCTGAAGACAATGAGGAAATGCTGAATAATGCATTCTTTGAGAGAACAGTGGAGTCAGAGATGTTACTAAAGCTTTGGTTGAATAAAGGCGTCATTTATCGATAGGATGAAGATTGAGCAGGAAAATATCCTGGAGAGCGTAATCAACCTTTAAACTTCAAATATGTCGATTTTGAATACTTAATATATATCCTCATGGAGATATTAACTTGGAAGTTGATATTCAACCATGGATTTCAGGGAAGAGATTCTGTTTGGAGATATAAATTTGGTAGTTGTAAACATAGAGATAGAAATTAAACAATGACATAAACTAGATTTAGTCAAATGAGAAGTCTGTTTATTTAAGTAAGGACACAGCACTGTTCATTTATTACAAAATGTCAGGTATCTGGTAGGGGATGTTACTTATTTTTTAGTACTACTCTAGCTACTATTGGGCCTTTACATACCTACATAAGTTTTAGAATTAGTTTGTCATTTTCTTTACAAATTTCGTTGTGATTTTTATTAGATTTGCATAGAATATATAAACAGTATTGGTGGAATTTAGTCTTCTTAACCATTAACTTTCTATAACTCAAGAATTATTGAGATCTACCTTCATGTCAATATTATAATTTTATCCATGAAATCCTTGAGTGGATATGTGTGTTCATGAGTGTAGGAGTGTGTGCATGCATGTATGTGTTCATATACACGCATGTAAGTCTGTTCACAGATATACATTAACAAAATATAATCAATAAAATACCAAAAAGACACTGAATAGAAAATACCTAAACTAGAAAGCTCCTGAACCATTAAAATCCAAAGGAAATCGCTGTCATATAATTTTTATGTTACTTTTATCAAAATATCAAGAAACTTGCAATTCTTATAATTTGTAATATATTTCAGACACAGGGCATAGTGAGGGTAAGGCATTTCCAGGGGCAATCTCTAAGTTCAGCCTTTCCCTATCCCAAATTTCAAGATGAATAGATGTTGATGAGTGAGCAGAAATGTCTTCCCCCTCTTGTCTGGCTTTCTTATTTGTGGCTCCTAAAAGCATTCTGTACCTCGTCTGCTGCACCCTTGGACTTGGACGCTGGGGCATGTGCCCTCCTCTGCCCCCCTTTTGCTATGCTTCTGTTTAGACAATGGAGAATATAAAATAGAACAAAACCATGTGATTAATAATAATCATACAAATTCTAGTTGCATGAGCAAGAACAAGTTACTTAACCTCTCTGAGCCTCAGCTTTGTCATCTGTACAATGGCAGTAGTCACAGTAACAGATTCAATAGAAGTAATTGGTTTTGACGTTGTGAGGATTAAGTAGTTGCCATCCAACTGATTTCATCTCATGGCAAACCCATGTGTGTCAGGCAGAACTGGACTCTGTAGGGCTTTCAATGGCTGTGACCTTTTGGAGGTAGGTCACTAGGTCTTTCTTCTGAGGTGCCTCTGGGCAGATTGAAACCACAAATATTTTGGTTAACAGCAAAGAGCTTAATAATTTGTGCAACTAGGGACTCCCTGTGAAAGTTAAGTGACTTATTATAAACAAAATATGTAGAACACTGCTTGGTATATTGTAGTTGCTACTTAATTGTTATCAGAAATTGTTATCAATATATCATGAATATTTATGGCATTATCAGTGAAACATTTGATAACAAAAAGAACACAAATATAAAGTTGGACAAGTCTCACTTATGCATATTATTTAATACCATAAATAAAATCCCAGAAAATGAATGCTATCAGTAGATAAAAAGATACTGTATTTTAAACATATATTTGTAATTGCAAAATTTCTAAGATGGCCCTACAATAGGACCAGTACAATAATCCATTCATTAAAAAGTATTAAGTAAGTGCATGTTGTTTGTCAACTGCTGTTTCAGGTCCCATAGAAACAGAAATAAACCATCAGACAAATTCTCTGCCCATCAGAAACTTACATTCCAATGTGCAAATACACAAAAAAATGCATATACAAATAGAGATACAGTAAAATTCAAAGTAATGCTAATGCTTACAAAATGAGCAAGGCATTGAAGTAGAATGTTAATTTATAGGTTAAATTAGTTGGTCAGCAAAGTCCTTTCTTAAGAGTGATATCTCAGCAGAGATCTGAATGAAAGGGGAGAGACAACCAACAGGAAAATATGCAAAAAAAAAAAAAAAAAAAAAAAAACTAGGAGAGAGAACCAACCCCAGTCCAAAGGCCTGGAGGCAATGAAACAAAACAAGGAGGATGCACAGCAGAAATCAAGGGAGAGAGGGGTGCTCTGTAGTGAGGTGAGAGATATGTCCAAAAGATTATCATGGCAGCATAAAGGACTTGGATTTATTTAAAATCTTTGAAAAGATTTGATCAGAGAGACATGTCACCTGAGTAATGTTTTGAGAACTTCCCCTGGTTGTTGTCTGATTAGACTCTAGAGGGACAAATTGAAGGTTGGGAGAGCAGTTAATAGGCCCTTACAGTGTCTGAGCAAGCTGTAATGGCAGCCAGGCCCAGGGTGTTACCAAGGGAGTAACTTAGACGTGGGCAGATATGGAATCTATTCTGAAGATACAACCAACAGAAAGTGTTGTATATATAAGATCTTAGAGAAAGAGAGAAGTCATTGATGACTCCAAATTAGAGAAAAACCCTGACATCACGTCAGTGGGAGATAAACCTTTTTGGTAAAAAATAATACAAATTCCCATAGAACACTAAATACAAACATACGAATTTTTTTTTAATAGTCTAGAAGAGGCAGAAAAAAATCTGTAATATGATAAAATGTATACATAGTTTAAATGGAAAATAAAACACTGTTAATGTTTTCCATCAATGTTACAATCAAACATTAAGGATCAAATACTCAACATTTTTCTTGGAAATCGTAGACCTGGATATCATGGCAAACAACACTGGAACCAAAAATATCTCACCTTTGAAAAGCTAGCAAAAACAAATGGTATTTACGTATGATACAATCAACCTGAAACACTATTAGACTCAACTGAAAAATCATATGAACTAAAAAGAATGCTCAGAAAGTATAATTGGCACCCCATTAATATAGATAAAGTATAACCCTGAAGAGTTATAAATTTTATTTTCTCATAAATAAAAAATGCAACAAAATTTATACATTTCCTAAATCTAAATTATCAATTTAGATTTAGGAAATGTATTTTGTGATATTTATATAAAACATTTTTTCCTTGAACTCCACTTAAACCAAATGAAACCCATTGTTATTGAGTTGATTCCAACTTACAACAACCCTGTAAGAGAGATGTAACTGCTCAGTAGGATATTCTTGCTGTACTTCTTCCAAGACAGATTTTTTCTTCTTTTGGCAGTCCAAGGTACATTAAATATTCTTCACTAAAACCATTATTCAAAGGCACCAACTCTTCTCTGGTCTTCCTTACTCCTTGTCCAGCTTTCACACACATATAAGGCAGTTGAAAACACCATGGGCTTGGATCAGGCACTCCGTGGTCCTTAAAGTGACATCTTTGCTTTTTAACACTTTAAGAAAGTCTTTTGCAGCAGATTTGCCTAAAGTAACACGTCATTTGATTTTTTGAATGCTGCTTCGATTGTCATTCCAAGTAAAATTAAATCCTTGACAAGTTCAATATTTTCTCCTTTTATCATGACGTTTCTTACTGGTCTGGTTGTGAGCATTTCTGTTTTCTTTATGTTGAGGTGTAATCTATAATGAAGGCTGTGGTTTTTGATCTTTATCACTAAGTGCTTCAAGTCCTCTTCACTTTCAGTAAGCATCGTCTTGTCATCTGCATATCACAGGTTGTTAATGAGTCTTCCTCTAATCCTGATGCCAAATTCTTCTATACAGTCTGGCTTCTCAGGTTACTTGGTCAGCGTACATATTGATTAAGTATGGTGAAAAGATACAAACCTGATGCACATCTTTCTTAACTTTAAACCATGAAGTATCCCCTTGTTCTGTTGGAATGATTGCCTCTTGATCTATGTCTAAGTTTCTCACGAGCAAAATTAAGTGCTCTAAATTCCCATTCTTTGCTATGTTATCCATAATTGGTTATGATCCACACAGTTGAATGTCTTTGCATAGTCAATAAAACACAGGTAAACATCTTTCTGGTATTCTCTGCTTTCAGCCAGGATCCATCTGACATCAGCAATGATATCCCTCATTCCATATCCTTTTCTGAATTCATCTTGAACTTCTGGCAGTTCCCTGTCAATACACTGCTACAGCCACTTGTGAATGATCATCAGCAAAATTTTGCTTGTATGTGATATTAATGATATTGTTCAAGAATTTCTGCATTTGCTTGGACCTCCTTTCTTGGGAATAGGCATATATATTGGCTCTCTTCCAGTTGGTTGGCCAGGTAGCTGTCTTCCAAATTTCTTGGCATAGACAAGTGAGCACCTCCAGTGCTGCATTTGTTTGTTGAAACATCTCAATTGGTACTCTGTCAGTTCCTGGACCCTTGTTTTTTGCCATTCCTTTCAGCATAGCATGGACTTCTTCCTGCAGTACCATTGGATCTTGATCATATGCTACATCCTGAAATGTTGAACATTGACCAATTAGTTTTGGTATAATGACTCTGGGTATTCCTTCCATCTTTCTCTTGATGTTTCCTGAGCTGTTCAATATTTTGCCCATAGAATCCTTCAATATTGCAACTTGCAACTTGAATTTTTCTTCACCTCTTTTGGCTTGAGAAATACTGAGAGTTTTCTTCCCTTTTGATTTTCTAGCTCCAGATCTTTGCACAGTTCATTACAATATTTTATTTTGTCTTCTCAAGCTGCCCTTTGGATCTTCTGTTCAGCTCTTCTACTTCTTAATTTCTTCTATTCCCTTTAAAAAAAAAATTTAGAGCAAGTTTCGAAGTCTCTTTTGACATCCGTTTTGGTTTCTTCTTTCTTTCCTGTCTTTATGATACATATAAACCAAAACCTATTGTCATTGAGTCAATTTTGACAGAGTAGAACTGTCCCATAGGGTTTCCAAAGAGCACCTGGTGGATTCAAACTGCCGACCTTTTGACTGGGAGTCATAGCTCTTAACCACTATGCCACCAGGGTTTCCTATAGCACTCCTCAAATCAACATGAAAGTATAAAAATTAGCAAAATATATGTCAGGAGAGTCCAGTAGAAGATAAGAAGGCACTAATATATTCATGGAAAGTTATCTAATTTCACTAAAAAATAAATTTAAATTAAAATGGCAGTTGGAATTCATCATTTTTCCAAATGGTTTAGCAGATATTGGAAGATTTAAAAATAGTAACAGTAATGGTCCAAGGGAAAGCAGGTGCCCTCAACCATCGTTGCAAATATGGATTGTGAAACTTTGTGATGATATATTTGCAGTTGTTTTCAATATTTATATTTATGCTAGAAATAATCCAAGTTAGGAATTCATAAAATGCAAATAAACAATTTTACATACTTTTCTTCATTACATTTTATAAGAGGATATTTTGAATCAAAAAAAAAAAAAAGGAAAGAATTCCCATGACTGTGAATTTCCATCAGTCAGGCATGAGAACATAATGTCTACTTTGAAAGCATGAGGAAAACTTATATTCTAACCTAGAAAAATATCTATCAAATATAGCTAGACAAGAATGCATCAGATGCAGGCAGGGCCAAGATAAGAGAGTAGTCAGATGCTTCCAATAGTCCCTCTTACAACGAACACCTGAAAAAACAAGTAAACTGATTATATATATGACAAGCTAGGAGCCCTGAACATCAAAGGCAAAGTTAAGAAATTGGACTTAGCAACAGAGGGAGGGAGATATGGTTCAGAAGCACCAAGAAGTTGCCAGACCTAACTCAGTGGGAACCAGCGCCCCTCATCCCTGATCTGCTGGTGTGACTGCAGAGGGGCTGGCAGTAGCTTTCTGTACACGGTTTCCCCAGCCACAGAGAGCCAGTGGCACAGAGTCTACTCACGCCTCCAGAATCAGAGAACAGCGCTTTCTGCATAAGTGCTAGCATTTAATTCACTGCACAGATCAAATGCCTCCCCTTTCAAAAGAACTCTCCCGCATTTATCTGATCCCTCACCCCTCTGTCCCAGGCCCCCGAGCTGGCTTCAGTGACATTCGATTTCCCTGGGCCTGAGATAGGTCCTGGCACGCAACCAGAGCCATTGGAGAAGGAACAAATTAACAAACAGGGAAAAAATAATCTGATGGCTCCTCTAAGCTGGAAACTCAGGGCAAAAGCAGCTCCTGTCCAGGCACAAGTGGTCCATAAACTTTGAATGGCTTTCACCCCTGCATAGAACTGTGTGGCCCATTTCAGGAGCTGGGTTCTTGTTACAGTGCAAGGGCATGTGGCCTAAGGTCTGACTTTAACGGTTTCAGCTGTGCAGTGGCGAGGTGGGTTCTTGATGCTTGACACTGCTCTATTAAGCAGGGTCCTCACCTACCCACATCAGGGGCCTGAGGACTGGTGGCTCCACCTATACCACCTAGCCACCCATGTCAGGGGTACAAGGATAAGGGGTGTCTCCCAGTCCTTATAGTTAAAAGTATTAGGTGTCAATGGTATGGCTGCAGAGCCCACCCGCTTGTGCACTCTAGAGAACAGGGATGTGTCTTCCTCACACACACTCAGGGAAAGGTTGTCAGCCCCCTACCTTGCTCAGAGTGTGACCACCTGATGCAACAAGAGACCTATGCATACACCAATCACCACTGCTCCTCAAAGACAGTAGGTGAGAGCCTACACCACACACTTGGTGACCAACTACCTGGAAATCTGAGCCGAATCCTTACAAGAAAACTGAATGGACTTTTAGGCTCGTATATCTGATAACAGCTCTAGCCATCTGGTGACAGGACATTAGAGCTTCAGAGGCTCCATTAATCAAGCCAACTAATTTGAGCAGCTATTTTTTTTTTTTATTAAGTATTTCAAAACAAAACAAAGCGAGAAGCTAGGACACGGTATGCAAACATACAGAGACAACAGTCAATATCAAATCACATAAAGAAGCAGACAATGATCGTGTCAGCAAGCTTCCAAAGCAAAGAATTGAGGAATCTTCCAGACGAAGATATATTCCTAGAATTACGAGAGATAGAATACAAAATATTAATATACAGAACTCTTCAAGATATTAGGAAAGAAAAAAAAATAAAAAAGAGATCAGGCAAAATGCAGAACAAGCCAAGGAACACACAGATAAAGCAGTTGAGGTAATTAAGAAGGTTATTCAAGAGAATAAGGAAAACTTTAATAGGCTTCAAGTATCCTTAGAGAGACAGCAGTCAGAAACTCAGAAGATCAACAATAAAATTTCAGAATTAGACAACTCAGTAGAAAGTCAAAGGAGCAGAATTCAGGAAAGTGAAGTCAGAATTAGTGAGACTGAAAACAAAATACTTGGCACCAATATATTCAAAGAAAAATCAGATAAAAGAATTTTAAGAAATGAAGAAACCCTAAGAATCATGTGGGACTCTATCAAGAGAAATAGCCTACGAGTAATCAGAGTACCAGAACAGGGAGGAAAAACAGAAAATACAGAGAAAATTGTTGAAAATTTGTTGGCAGAAAACCTCCCTGATATCATGAAAGACGAGATATCCATCCAAGATGCTCATCTAACCCCACAGAAGGTAGATCCAAAAGAAAGATATCAAGACATATTATAGTCAATCTTGCCAAAACCAAAGATAAAGAGAATTTTAGGAGCAGCTAGGGATAAACAAAAAGTCACCTGCGAAGGACAGTCAGTAAGACTAATCTCGGACTACTCAGCAGAAACCATGCAGGCAAGAAGGCAATGGGAGGACATATATGAAGACTTAAAGGGAAAATAATTGCCAGCCAAGAATTATATATCCAGCAAAACTGTCTCAGATATGAAGGTGAATTATGGCATTTCCAGATAAACAGAAGTTGAGGGACATTGCCAAAACCAAACCAAAATTACAAGAAATTCTAGAAGAAATCCTCCAGTGAGAAACTCAATAACATCAGATAACAATCCAAGACAAGAACAGAGGACAGGGAAACCAGATATCATCCAAGACAGAGAAATCACAAAACTAAATCAAAGCTAAAATGCTCAGAACAGCGAAACAGACATCATGAAGTAAAAGATGACAACATTAACTCAAAAAAGAAGGACTAAAAGATGTAGTCATAGATCTTTCATATGCAGTATGAAAACAGGGGTAAATATCAGGGTAATCACAAAGGAAAATAACAATCCTGCACATCAAAATAATAATAAAAAAAGAAAAACATGAAGACAGCAAAAACAAAAGCAACGACAATGGAAAAGAGGAAAAGACAATACATAAAGAAAAATTACTCAGCACAGAAAATTCAGTGGAAAAAAGAAACTGTCAACAACCAAAAAAAAAGGCATCAAAATGACAGCACTAAACTCATACCTAGACATAATTACGCTGAATGTAAAAGTACTAAATGCACCAATAAAGAGACAGAAAGTGGCAGAATGGATTTAAAAAACATGACATGCCTATATGTTGCCTACAAGAGACACACCTTAGACATAAAGATACAAACAAACTAAAACTCAAAGGATGGAAAAGAGATACCAAACAAACAACAACCAAAAAAGAAGAGCGGCAATATTAATTTCTAACAAAATAGACTTTAAAGTAAAATCTACCACAAAGGATAAGGAAGGAGCCTTTTGTGCACCCAATGACAGGGATCCAAAATACATAAAATGAACTCTAAAAGCACTGAAAACAGAGATGGGCAGCTCTACAATAATAGTAGGAGGCTCCAACACACCACTTTTGGTGAAGGATAGAACATCCAGAAAGAAGCTAAATAAAGACAGTGAAAATCTAAATGCCACAATCAACCAACTTGATCTCATAGGCACATACAGAACACTCCACCAAACGGCAGACAAGCATATTTTCTTTTCCAATGCCTATGGAGCGTTCTCCACAAAAGACCACATATTAGGTCATAAGCAAGTCTTAACAGAATCCAAAACATCAAAATATCTCAAAGCATCTTTTCTGACCATAAAGCCATAAAAGTAGAAACCAATAACATAAAGCAAGTGAAAAAAAAAAATCAAATACACAGAAACTGAACAACACCTTGCTGAAATACTACTGGGTTATAGAAGAAATTAAGGATGGAGTAAAGAAATTTGTAGAATCAAATGAGAATGAAAACACTTCCTACCAGGACCTGTGGGACACAGCAAAAGCAGTGCTCAGAAGTCAATTTATAGCAATAAATGCACACATCCAAAAGAAGAAAAGGCCAAAATCAAAGAATTATCCATACAACTCAAAGAAATAGAAAGAAAGTAGCAAAAGAAGGCCTAGGGTACCAGTAGAAACAAAACAATAAAAATTAGCTCAGAATTAAATGAAATAGAGAAAAGAAAAACAATTGAAAGAGTTAACAAGACCAATAGCCGGTTCTATGAAAAGATCAACAAAATCGATAAACCATTGGCCAAATGGACAAAAGAAAAATAGGAGAGAAAGCAAATAACTCAAATAAGAAATGAGATCGACAATATTACAACAGACCCAACCGAAATTAAAAGAATCCTAACAGAGTATTATGAAAAATTGTACTCCAACAAATTTGAAAACCTAGAAGAATTGGATAAATTTCTAGAAATGCGCTACCTACCCTAATCTAACACAAACAGATGTAGAACAACTAAATAAACCTATAACAAAAGAAGAAACTGAAAAGATAATTAAAAATTCCCAATAAATAAAAGCCCTGGCCCTGATGACTTCGCTGGAGGATTCTACCAAACTTTCAGAGAAGTGTTAACACCACTACTACTAAAGGTATTTCAGAACATACAAAAGGATGAAATACGCCCAATCTCATTCTATGAAGCCAGCATAACCATCATAAGAAAACCAGGTGAAGACACCACAAAAAAAGAAAATTACAGACCAATATTCCTCATGAACTTAGACACAAAAACCCTCAGCAAAATTCTAGCCAACAACATATTGAAAAAGTAATTCACCATGACCAAGTAGGATTCATACTAGGTATGCTGGGATGGTTTAACATTGAAAAAACAGTCAATGTAATCCATCATATAAATAAAAGACAAGAACCACATGATCTTATGGATTGATGCAGAAAAGGCATTTGACAAAGTCCAACACCCATTCATGATAAAGACTCTCAGCAAAATAGGAATAGAAGGAAAATTCCTCCACATAATAAAGGGCATTTATGTAAAGCCAACAGCCAACAGCACCCTAAATGGAGCGAGTCTGAAATCATTCCCCTTGAGAACGGGAACCAGACAAGGATGCCCTTTATCATCACTTTTATTTAACATTGTTCTGGAGGTCCTAGCCAGAGCAATTAGTCTAGGAAAAAAAAAAAAATCCAAATTGGTAAGGAAGAAATAAACTATCTCTATTTGCAGATGATATGATTTTATACACAGAAAACCCTAAAGAATCCACAAGAAAACTACTGGAACTAATAGAAGATTTCAGCAAAGTATCAGGATACAAGATAAACATGCAAAAACCAGTTGGATTCCTCTATATGAGCAAAGAGAAAGTCGAAGAGGAAATCATGAAATCAATACCATTTACAATAGCCCCAAGAAGATTAAATACTTAGGAACAAATCTAACCAGAGACATAAAAGACCTATACAAAGAAAACTATGAGACACTGCTGCAAGAAACCAAAAGAGACCTACATAAGTGAAAAAACACACCTTGTTCTTCAATGGGAAGACTCAAGATTGTGAAAATGTTTATTCTACTCCAAGCAATCTATAGATAAATGCAAGCCTGATCCAAACTCCAATGGCATTTTTTAATGAGATGGAGAAACAAATCACCAAGTTCATATGGAAAGGGAATAGGCCCTAGATAAGTAAAACAGTACTGAAAAATTAGAACAAAGTGGGAGGCCTCACACTACCTGATTTTAGTACATATCATAACATCAGGGTAGTCAAAACAGCCTGTTACTGGCACAACAGCAGATACATAGACCAATGGAACAGAATTGAGAATTCAGACATAAATTCATCCATGTATGAGCAGCTTGTATTTAACAAAGGCCCAAAGTCCATTAAATGGAGAAAAGACAGTCTCTTTAACAAATGGTGCTGGAATAACTGGATATCCATTTGAAAAAAAAATGAAACAAGACCCATACCTCTCACACCATGCAGAAAAACTAACTCAAAATGGATCAAAGACCTAAATATAAAATCTAAAATGATAAAGATCATGGAAGAAAAAATAGGAAGAACTCTAGTAGCCCTCAAACATAGCATAAACAGAATACAAAACATTGCCAACAATGCACAAACACTGGAAGGTAAAGTCGATAACTGGGAGCTTCTAAAAATGGAACACTTATCCTCATCCAAAGGCTGCACCAAAAGACTAAAAAGACTACCTAGACTGGGAAAAAAATTTTGGCTACAACAAATCTGATCAGTGACTAAATCTTTAAAATCTACAAGATACTGCCAACAACAAAAAGACAAATAAACCCATTAAAAAATGGGCAAAGGGTATGAACAGAAACTTCACCAAATAAGACGTTCAGGCGGCTAACAGCTACTTTAGGAAACGCTCATGATCAATAGCCTTTAGAGAAATGCAAATCAAAACTACAATCAGATACCATCTTACCACAACGAAGCTGGCTCTAATCTAAAAAACACAAAATAACAAATGTTGGAGAGGTTGTGGAGAGACTGGAACACTTATACACTGCTGGTGGGAATGTAAAATGGTACAACCACTTAGGAAATCGATTTGGCGTTTCCTTAAAAAGATAGGAGTACCATACGATCCAGCAATCCCACTCCTTGGAATATAGTGTAGAGAAATAAGAGCCCTACAAGAATAGATATATGCACACCCATGTTCACTGCAGCACCGGTGCAATAGCAAAGAGATGGAAACAATCAAGGTGCCCACCAATGGATAATGGATAAACAAATTATGGTATATTCACACAATGGAATACGATGCAACAATAGAGAAAAACAATGAATCCATGAAACATCTCATAACATGTAGGAATCTGGAAGGCATTATGCTGATTGAAATTAGTCAGTCGCAGGACAAATATTCCATGAGACCACTATTATAAGAACTCAGGAAAAGGTTTAAACACAGAAGAAAACATTCTTTGATGATTACGAGAATGGGGAAGGAGGAAGAGGGATATTCACTAATTACAGAGTAGACAAGAATTATTTTAGGTGAAGGGAAGGACAACACACAATACAGGGGAAGTCAGCACAACTGGACTAATCCAAAAGCTAAGCAGTTTCCTGAATACAACGAAACACTTTGAGGGACAGAGTAGCAAGGGTGGGGGTCTGGGGACCGTGGTTCAGGGGACATCTAGGTCAACTGACATAACAAATTGTATTAAGAAAGTATTCCATATCCCACTTTGATGAGTGGTGTCTGGGGTCTTAAAAGTTAGCAAGCGGCCATATAAGATGCATCAATTGATCTCAATCCACCTGGAGCAAAGGAGAATGAAGAACACCAAAGACTCAAGGAAACATGAGCCCAAGAGACAGAAAGTGCCACTTAAACGAGAGACTCTAACAGCCTGAGACTGGAAGAACTAGATGGTGCCCGGTTCCCACCAATGACTGCACTGAAAGGGAACACGACAGAGAATCTCTGATGGAGCAGGAGAAAAGTGGAATGCAGACCTCAAATTCTAGTAAAAAGACCGGGCTAAACGGTCTGACTGAACACTGGAAGGGCTCCAGATGTCATGGCCCTTGGACTCTCTGTTAGCCCAAAACTAAAACCATTCTGAAGCCACTTCTGCAGACAAAGATTAGACTGGACTGTAAGACATAAAATGGAACTGGTGAGGATTGTGCTTCTTAGCTCAAGTAGACACATTGTGACTGTGTGGGTAGAGCCTGTCTGGAGGCGAGATGAGAAGGCAGAGGGGGACAGGAACTGGATGAATGGACACAGGAAATACACAGGGGAGAAAGAAGGAGAGTGCTGTCACATTGTAGGGAGAGCAACTAGGATCACATTAACCATGTCTGTGTAAGTTTTTGTATGAGAAACTTACTTGAACTGTAAACTTTCACTTAAAGCACAATAAAAAGAATACTTAATATTAAAAAAAAAGAATTGTTATCAATACACATTTGCTAAATATTTACTTCTGAAAAGGTTCCATATACTATAACTTCCCTATTACCCTCACTCTGTTTATGATTTTTAAAATAAGCTTGAAAATTTCAATTTAGAACAATTTTATATCTTGCTATTATTTTTCTTAAAGTAAATTTATTGCCAATCATAGCTTTTATAACAAAATATTAATTCTTTTTCCCTTGCAAATAATTCATTTGATTGGACTATATATATATACATTTTTTTCTCAATGAGTCCATTTTTCAATTTCTTGTTTATAATTTCTTTTCTTATCCACTCCAAGCCTGTAAATACAATTTACAGAATGTAGTAGCAAGTTTTGATATAAGACCCTGGATTCACTTTGGAAACCCTGGTAGCATAGTGGTTAAGAGCTCAGCTGCAAACCAAAAGGTTAGCAGTTCAAATCCACCAGGTGCTCCTTGGAAACCCTATGGAGCAGCTCTACTCTGTCGTGTAGGGTTGGTAGGAGTCAGAACCCACTCGATGGCAACGGATTTTAGGGAACTTACTTTTTGCTACACAGTCAGAGAAAATATAGCCACCAATTTACATATTATTTAGGTCAACAATTAGGTTATCAAACACTTATCATTTATTAGTCACTGTGCAGGTCATGGTGCCACGAATAGTGATGTTTATGGTCTCCAGATACCAAAAGAAAAATGAGTAGTGATAGTGAACATTTAGAAATTTATTTCATCTAAAAAAAATGTAAATGCACTTTTTTTCTGATTTTTGTTGCTCTACCCACTATCATCTGATGCCTATAGCCACGTTTTCTTGGCATTAAAAATATTTGTTTGTTTTTCTGTGAAAGTAATTTACAAGTGAGAGCACCTTTCGTGAGGAAAGGGGTCATGTGCATCCTCTGAGGGAGGCTGAGGAATATACCCAGCATTGCATAATGCAGTATATCAGCTGATGCCTTATTGTTTTCCTTGGCAATTTTATTGCATACTGACAGAAATAAAACAAATTAAGAGAACAGTTTATTGTGATACACTTGGTGACTATTTTTGAAAGCTGGAAGGATATATTTACTTTTTACCTTTCAAATATTTTTGATATGAAAATAAAATAGACTGGCAGAAATCTTAATGAAAGTATAATTTCTGAGATTATTTCCTTGTCTTTGGGACTCCTAATTAATTCTATAAAATATGAGAAGAACAAAAGAATTTATTTTGTATTCTCCTATGTAATTTCCATCTATCCTATATCAGTATTTTTGAAGATTGAGATACTTCAGAGTCTATGTCTTATTTCGTTAGAAAAAATTTTAAAAACTACCAAATTGTTTTAACATTGGTCTTTACCACTTACACAAATCTAATTCCCCTTCAACCTTGAAATTTTACCATCTGTGTACTTAGCTACATTCCCAAATTTCTAATTGGAATAACAAGATTTTGTTAATTTTAGATGAGTGGAATCACAAACATGAATTTTTGTCTAGAATGTGGGCAATTAGTTATAATATTCTAGTTTATGCTGTAGTATAACACCAGTGATTTAAAAAATCTCTATCATAAATTCACAGTAGTGGATTTCTGGATCACGCTGCATGTTATCTTGGGATTTGTCCTCCCTCAGGGACACAGGCTGATGGTGCTTCCCTCATTGTGAAGCAACAGCAGTTTAGGGAAGATGTAAAACCCAAAACCCAGTGCCGTCGAGTCGATTCTGACTCATAGCGACCCTATAGGACAGAGTAGAACTGCCCCATAGAGTTTCCGAGATGTAAAGAACATGGAATTTCACTCACTGGCTCTTAATTCTTGCCATGGGTTACACTTGTCACTTGCACTGATGTTTCACAGTCCACACCTAACTTCAAAGAAAAGGGAAGTGCAATCGAAACTTGAGCCAGGAAGGATGAAGATCAGATGACTAACCCACATTCCTAATCAAGTAGTTCACCCTTCTGGGTCCCAACTCCTCTCCAAAGGAGACAACCAAATGTCCCATTCAGTCATGGAGTAAGGTCAAAGCCCAGGATCTCTTGGTGATAAGCAGTCACCAATAAGGTCCATCTTTTATCTGATGACCTGTGAATTATCTAAATTTCCCAATTATCCAAATATCCAGCATGTCTTGGTTGGACAGGGACAGGATAACAGAAATAAACACGTGTATTAGGAAAGAAAGAATGAGATATCCACAGGAATCATGGGCCCCCAGAAATTCTGAAATTCCATTAGGCAGACATTTAAAGGCCTACTATATTTTGGATGAGGAATAGTCACTGATAAGGCCACTTTTCTGCCTCCTTGGAGTAGTTTTCTCATTAATTTTTTTAAAGCATTGCCCCTGGGTCTTCTCTCTGAGATATGCTTTTTAAAAGATTCGTATTACCTTATCTGCCGTGATGAAAAACGCAACAAAAAACCCGCTGCCACTGAGTCGATTCTGACTCATAGTCACCCTATAGGACAGAGTAGAACTGCCCCATAAAGTTTCCAAGGAGCGCCTGGTAGACTCGAACTGCCAAGCTTTTGGTTAGCAGCCGTAGCACTCAACCACTACGCCACCAGAGTTTCCTATCTACCATGATAATTGTGGAATATACTCTTATGGTTGCTAAAGAGTTTTTTCAACTAACTTTCTGCCCATGGTGATTGGAGTCTGTGATAAAGAGACTACCATTTGACAAATATTTACTGCCTTCTGCTGATCACATGAGGAGCACACTTCTTCACTCCATCACGCATTAACCTAGTTATGTGATAAAGTTTGCTCAATAGCATGTGGCTGAAAGTGTCTGTATACCACTGCCAGGCCTAGAGTTTCAGTGATATTATATTTTCGTATTTCTCTATTGTTTCTTCCATCATCATGAGAAGAAAATGTCTCCAGTAGGTTGTCTCTTTCAAAAACTTATTTAAGTTTTCTAAGCCTAATTTCCTCATCTAAAAATCAGTTATCAGGAGAGAGATCACTAGCTATTTCAAAAGAGAGAACAGAATTCAGATAAGTACTTCAATAGGAGATGAAGGAATCAAGGAACCAAACAAGGGAAGCTGAATCAACCTAGAGACTCCCATCAGTATGTTGCTTCCAACACCCAGAAAACTGTCAAACAGCAGGACAAGATGGCTTCCAGGACCCCACGGGTGGGGCCCTCATGCAGAACCCAGAACCAAGGTGAGGACCAGCAGACAATATTTGAAACCATGAAGGGAGTGGCTATCTTATTGAAAGTGAAATCATGGCGAGCCACGGTTACTTCCAGGAACTATAGCTGAAGTGGGGAAAGAAAGAAGGAAAAATTTGCTGACTTCTGTCCTATAGCCTTTCTAATCTTCTGACAGTCTTACATTGTGATTTCCTACAAGAAATATGCTGGCAAAGGATCTTGGGAAATGTAGTTCTCCTTGGTATAGAGTCAAATAAAGTCAGTGAAAGTATCTGAAAACCAAGGAGCATTACAAAACATGCTGGCTAATATGAAAAAATAAAAACCAATCATGTTGAGTCAATTACAACTCATAGCAACCCTATAGGGCAAAGTAGAACTGCCTTGTAGGGTTTTCAAGGAGTAGCTGGTGGATTTGAACTGCCAACCTTTTGGTAAGAGTCAGCTTTTAACCACTGCACCACCAGGACTCCAAGCTAATAATCCAAAAAATAGAGCCTGTCTTATATGGTCTGTGTGAGCATCTTCATATCTAGAGATTTTTTTTCTTAAAATCTGCTTTGTTTAATATTTTATAGCTAAACCACCTCTCCTTTTAATTAATATTTGTCTTATCTATCTTTTTGACCTTTTAAATTTCATATATTCTTTGTCTTTATATTTAAATATGCCTCCTTAAAATTTCACTCAAGTAAAATTTTGCTGAAGATAATTAAAAAATGGCTGCAGCAATACATCAGCAGGAAACTGCCAGAAATTCAAACTGATTCAGAAAAGGATGTGGAAACTAATGGGCCGCAACTACCACAGCCTCCACCAGACTGAGTCCAGCACAACTAGATGGTGCCCAGCTACCACCACCGACTGTTCTGACAAGGATCACAATAGAGGGTCCAGGACAGAACTGGAGAAAAATGCAGAACAAAACTATAACTTACAAAAAAGACCATACTTACTGGTCTGACAGAGACTGGAGAAACCTTGAGAGTATGGCCCCTAAGTGTCCTTTTAAATCAGTACTGAAGTCACTCCCGAGGTTCACCCTTCAGCCAAAGTTTAGACAGACCCGTAAAACAAATCAAGACTAAATGGGCACACCAACCCAGGGGCAAGGATGAGAAGGCTGGAGGGAACAGGAAAGCTGATAATGGGGAACCCAAGGTTGACAAAGGTAGAATGTTGACATGGTGTAGGGTTGGCAACCAATGTCACAAAACAATATGTGCATTTATTACTCAATGAGATATTAATTTGCTCTGTAAATCTTCATCTAAAGCACAATTAAAAAAAGAGAGAGAAAAATCAAAATATCCACCTGATAGCATTTGGGAATTACTATTATTTCCGTCATTGCTATCACATAATAACAAAGACCTGTCTGTGCATTGTTAATTATAATTACAACGTTTATTGTGCACTGTCAGGAACGGTACCAAGTACTTTTCATATACATTGTTCATTCCATGCCTGTATTAACCCCATGAAGTAGGTGCTATTATCACATCCAGAGTCCTGTGGATAGTAATGGGTAGGAATGTAAACCTAGGTTGAAACTCTTAACCACTGTTACATTAACTTCAGTTCTACTTCTGGCCACGGTGGTTCTGTTTTTGTATATTAGTTGATTATATGTATTGAGGAAGACTGAGACTATAAACCCAGAGAGATAAATTTGAATATGTAAGTATATAGCCTATGGAAGGATTTCAAAGGATAATTGAATCAGGATATTATAATGAAGAAAGATCTGGATTATTAGGATGGCAGACCAAAGAGTAAGAAACACTAACTCTTCAGATGAACTATGTGAGCACTACCCAACTGACACAATGGTAAGTTCCATCACTTGTCTTGTCAAAGAAGATATGACATACTAAAGCCATATACAGCTGTATTTCTGTATGACTTGATTCTGATCCATTGGGCAGACAACCATGTATAATGACTCTGCTCTACAAGAAATATGTGCTCTGTGTACTAGGCTTTGGGTACAAAGATATATGTTCCCTTTCTTTTCTTTTTTTTTAAAGAAGTTGTGGTTAAATAAATATCAAAATAAAAAAATCCTGATTTAAAAGAAAATGACATGGAAGGAGGGATATAATTGCTGATGTCCGGTGGATCTTGGCTAAAAGCTGAGAATAGCAGAAAGATGTTTATTGTTGTTGTTATTAGGTGCAGTGGAGTCGCTTCTGACTCATAGCCATCCTATGTACCACAGAAAGAAACACTGTCCGGTCCCGTGCCATACTTACAATCATTGTTATGCTTGAGCCCGTTGTTGCAGACACTGTGTCAATCCATCTCATTGAGGGTCTTCCTCTTTTAAGCTGACCCTGTACTTTACCAGGCATGATGTCCTTCTCCAGGGACTGATCTCTTCTGACAACACGGCCAAAGTATGTAAGATGCAGTATCACTATCCTGGCTTCTAAGGAGCATTCGGGCTGTACTACTTCCAAGACAGATTTGTTTGTTCTTTTGGTATACTAAATATTCTTTGCTAACACCACAACTCAAAGGCATCAATTCTTCTTCAGTTTTCCTTATTCATTGTCCATCTTTCACATGCATATGAGGCAATTGAAAATACCACTAATGCTTGGAACCTGAAATATACGAAGTATGAATCTAGGAAAATTGGAAATCTTCAGAAATGAAACGGAACACATAAGCATTGATATCCTAGGCATTAGTGAACTGAAATGGACTGGTATTGGCCGTTTTGAATTGGACAACACATAGCCTACTATGCCAGAAATGACAACTTGAAGAGGAATGGTGTTACATTTATCGTCAAAAAGAACAATTCAAGGTCTATCCTGAAGTACAGTGCTGACAGTGATAGAATAATATCCATTTTTTTTTTATAAAGAAGACCAGTTAATACGACTATCATTCAAATTTAGGCAGTAACCACTAAGAACAAAGTTGAAGAAATTGAAGATTTTTTTCAGTTTCCGTAGTCTGAAATTGACTGAATGTGCAATCAGGATGCATTGATAATTACTGGTGATTGGAATGTGAAAGTTGGAAACGAAGAAGAACAATTGGTAGTTGGAAAATATGGCCTTGGTGATAGAAACAATGCCGGAGATTGAATGATAGAGTTTTGTGAGACCAATGACTTCTTCATTGCAAATACTTTTTTTCACCAACATAAACGGCTACTATGCACATGAACCTCGCCAGATGGAATACACAGTAATCAAAACGACTACATCTACGGAAAAAGACGAAGGAAAAGCTCAATATCATCAGTCAGAACAAGGCCAGGGGCTGACTGTGGAACAGAAAGATTTTTATCTTTGTTAATTACTGACTATTCAAAGGCGTTTGACTGAGTAGATCATAAGAAATTTTGGATAACATTGCCAAGAGTGGGAATTCCAGGACACTTAATTTTGCTCATGCGGATTCTCTACATATACCAAGAGGCAGTAATTGGAACACAACAATGGGACACTGCTTAGTTTGAAATCAGAAAAGATGTGTGTCAGGATTGTATCCTTTCACCATACTTATTCAATCTGTATGCCAAGCAAATGATCTGAGATGGACCATATGAAGAAGGTAGCATCAGGATTAGAGAAAAACTCGTTAACAACCTGCAATATGCAGAACACACAGCCTTGCCTGTTGAAAGTGTAGAGGACTTGAAGCACTAAAGACTACAGCCTTCAGTATGAATTACACCTCAAAATAAAGAGAACAAAAATCCTCACAACTGGACCGGTAACCAACATCGTGATAAACGGAGAAAATACTGACGTTGTCAAGGATTTAATTTTACTTTGATCTACAATTAACTCCAATGGAAGCAGCAGTCAAAAAATCAAAGGATGTATTGCATTTGGCAAATTGGCTGCAAAAGCCCTCTTTAAAGTGTTAAAAAGCAAAAATGTCACTTTGAGGACTAAGGTGAACCTGACCCAAGCCATTGTATTTTCAGTTGCCTCTTATGCATGTGAAAGATGGACAATGAGTAAGGAAGACCAAAGAAGAATCGATGCCTTAGAATCACGGTGTTGGTGGAAAATATTGAATATAAAATGGACTGTCAAAAGAATGATCAAATTTGTCTTAGAAGAAGTACAGCAAGAATGCTCCTTAGAAGCGAGGATGGCAATATTTCGTCCCATGTAATTTGGACATATTATAAGGAGGAACCAGTCCCTGGAGAAGGACATCATGCTTGGTGAAGTAGAGGGTCAGCAAAAATGATGGATTAACACAGTGGCCGCAATAATGGGCTCAAACAGAGAAATGATAGGTTGGGGTGAAATGGGGCAGTGTTTCATCATGATGCACATAGGGTCGCTCTGAGTAGGAACCGACATGAAGGAACCTAACAACAACAATTTAAAATACTAAAAGGTTTTCTCCAGTCTAGATTCTTTGCTTGGAACATTTAGTCTATTTATGTTTGCTGAAAAACTTATGTTTTTCAGCTAATTAGTGTTTTTATTTTAAATTAAAAAAAAACTTAATGATATTCAATGTAGTGATTTTTAGTTACTTATCTTCTCCGTGTCCCCCCTTCATCTCATTCTTGTCTTCTTTGGATTGATTATTTTTTGCATTTCACAATTTCTTTGTATCATTTAAGACAATATGCACTTCACTTCTTTATGTTTAGTGATAATCTAGGACAATGTACCATACACTTAATTAATCAAAAACTAATTTTATTACAACTTCATCTACTCAAACAATAAAAGGTATTATATATTTTAACTCATATCTTCACAGCTATTGCTGTCTAACAAACCACTACGAAACTTGGCGGTTTAAAACAATAAGTTATTATCTCCCCAGGATTCTGGGTTGAGTGGGTTGGTTCTCTGCTGGAATGTCTATTTTGAAGTTGCAAGCAGATACTGGCTGGAGTCATCTGAAAGCCTATTGGGCTGGATGTCCAAGAATACTTCTTCACTCCCATGTCTAGTGCCGCAATGCTGCTCCATGGGACCTCTCTCTCCAGCAGACAATTATGGGCTTTTTATGTGACCTACAAGTTCTTGACTGAGTTCTCAGCCACTCTACTTGGTGCCATTCACTGAGAAAGAATTTTCTGCAGATTTCCTGGACCTACTTGAGGAGCTGGGAGGTTAATTTCTAGCTAACTCAGACAGAATTGTGTTGTCCCTTACATTCCCTGGTTTATTCAGAGTTCTTCTGAATCCTCACCTTTAGGGGCCTTGTAGTTTATCTCCTGTTGTCCATGAAACACAGAGCCATGAAAGTTGATACAGCATTGTTTTTTTATTTCCTTTGACTAATATTCTGGTAAAGAAGCTACTTCCTTCTGCCTTATTTTTCTAATTACTGTTTTTATTTGTGTATGTGTGTGTCTGTGGTATATATATGCAGTTCTTTAATGCATGAAAGAAAAACTTAGATCCACATGCCTGTAATCTGTTTCCAAGTCTGTCTATCTATCTGTTCAACTAGCTCTGTGTGTTGGTTATGATACCTCATCTGCCATGTTTCCAGGCACTGAAGTCTCTGTCATGTTATTTTCACATTACTAACTTAAATTTAATCTTGATTATATATATATTTTTAATTTTAGGAATGCTGTTTTTACAGACAGAATAGCTGTATATCAGAGAAGCTAACTTACCCAAGGTACCTGTTCTTAGTTGACTGATCCCAGACGGCAACCCCGGCCTTCTCACAGAAAAATCTAAGTGGTTTTTCCTCAACCACATTGTTTTTGATTTTTCACTTCTAGAACATCTTAAAACTTTAATCAAAGCCAAAGTGGTAAGACTTCTCTGTAATATAAAATAATTCTAAACAGATAATAATATTGTTTTCAGAACAATGGTTCCAGATTATACGAAGTAGGGAAAGAGAATTATAACCCCTTTTATTCAAATGTAGTTGATATCTTTATTATGGGTTTTAGGTAACACATATATTCACCTAAGCACTACTCCAGTGTGTGTGTGTGTGTGTGTGTGTATCCACAAAGCACAGCAGTTTAAAACAACAATTGTTTATTTTGCAAATGAATTTGCAATTTCAGCAGGTTTCATCAGGGACAGCTTATCTCTACTCCATGCAACATCAGTGGAAGTGGCTCACCTGGGAGCTGAAAGATACACTTGCATGATGCGCCACCAATGACTGAAAAAAATGGCTTTGAATTTGGCTGGGCTCTCACCTGGAGATGTGCACTAGAAGTCTTGGTTTCTCTCTTTGTCACAGCATGGGGATTCTATAATTGCACCAACACAATTACTCTTCAGACACTTCTTAAAATAGGGAATGGGGCAGCATATAGTCACTTGCAATTCTGCAATTCTGGTAGAAATTGTTGCCAGCTCCTTAATTAAGATTCAGTGTGATTCTCTGGGAATTATTCTACATGATTTTTGCCTCTGCTTTCTGAGTCACCCTTGCTCTACCATGAGAAAACTGAGTAGTCACCTCAATCAGCTTACTCCTTAGACCAAACTAGTGATATTTCTGTCAGAAAAACATGCTTGCAAACATTGCGAGTTTTCCATGAATCTTACTGGAGTTTACTCCATTAGACAAAACCCACAACTACCAACCTTGAGCTTCCTACGACTCTGCTGCACTACAGTGCCCTAAAACATTTCAGTAGTCCTATTTATTTTTAATTAAAGAGAATCTACAAGACTCTCAAGATTTATAGCAGGTCTTTTGTCTGTTTGGATGTTTATTTAAGGTACTGTGTCTTAACTCGTCCTGAAGCCTTAATAAATGATTTTAGAGTCACAACTTGTGTTGGACCTTTGGCCTGAGGCCCTTTCTTAATTAGAGACTTCTTTGCTGAAAGTTTTATTTTTGAATCCACTGTGTACTGACTCCTTTGTACACAATATATTTTTTTCTTCAGCTCATCTCTCTACTCTTACATTTTAACAAAGGTCATGAAAAGCCAATTAGCATTTTTATATTCTGTCTGGAAGTTTCTTTAACAAATCTTCCCACAGCAACATTTTGCAAATATTTCTTGATATTTTCTTACGTATTTTATGTTTGATGGTCACATTGGGTCCTTATTTCATTTGAATTTATTTTATCTACATTATGTGATTTAGGATATATGTTTTGTTTTCAAAAGGTATTATCCCCATCAAAATTAATGATTTCCATTATTTATCAAAAAATACAAATTATACACATATCATATGCTGTTTAGAAACTCAATCACTCATACTTATTGCCAGAGCCCTAATTTCAGAGTAAAAACACCACTGCAAGTTATGACAGGAGGACAAATATAATTTTTAATTAATTTACCATATATAAAAATAATCATATAGGAACAATGCAGCCAGATTGGCAAAGTAAGAGCAAAATAACTTGATACAACACAAAAGAAGAATTTAAATGGGATGAACAAAATAGCGAAACAATATTTTAGAAACGTTACCCGTATCAAGTTTGGTTGCTGCCATTTTGGCAAATTATGCTCAGGATTAATATCACATAAAATGTTTTTCCAGCCACCTCCTCAAGGCCCCCTTAACTTCTTTATTACACTGAATATAAGGGGGTTCAAGACAGGTGTGAAGATGGTATAAAAAGCTGAGACCACCTTATCATGGTCCTCTGAACCGTTAGATTTGGGCCTCATGTAGATGAACATGATGGTGCCGTAGAAGAGTCCCACAACCGCCAGGTGAGAGGAGCAGGTCTTAAAGGCTTTTTTTCCGGGCTCCAGCTGACCGCATGCGGAGCACTGCAGCCAGGATAAGGCTGTATGAGGCCAAAATTAGAGACAAAGGGATCAAGAGCATCAGAATGCAGCAGACATACATGAAAAACTCAAAAATTGTAGTGTCAGCACAGGCAAGGCGTACCAGTGATAGTGCTTCACAAAAAAAGTGATTGATTTCCCGTGAGTGACAGTAAGGGAAGCTCAAAGTGGCACCAGCCTGCATCAGCCCATCGATCCCTCCCAGGAGCCAGGAACCTGATGTCATGAGTAAACAGAGCTTCTGACTCATGAGAATGGGGTAGCGCAGTGGGTGACATATGGCCACATAGCGGTCATAGGACATGGCCGTTAAGAGGAAGCATTCACTCCCTCCCAGAGTGAGAAGCAGGAAGATCTGGACTCCATAGCCAGTGGGAGAGATAGACCTAGTGTCCATCAGGTAGTTAGCTGCCATTTTGGGAACGATGGTGGAGACCAGCATCGTGTCCATGAAAGAAAGCTGGCTAAGCAGGAAGTACATGGACATGTGGAGTTGAGGGTCCACATGAATGAGAATGATCATAAGGGTGTTGCCCATCAGTGAGGTGATGAAGATCATAAGCACCATGGCAAACAGGAATAGGTGGATCTGTGTGTGGTTAAAGAGCCCTAGAAGAATGAAGTTGATTCCTGTGGTGCCGTTTGCATTGACCATGGCCCTACTGGTGCCTGAAAGATGTAAGAATGATGCAGAAGTGAGATTTGTTTAAAAGGAAGCTTGTACATATCTTTATGAAAACTTGATCAAATGACTTGGGAAATCTCAGACTTGGAGGGCTAATTACCACTTTAATCTTTTACTTACAAACAAGATTTTTGCCATAGCATACTACTATCCATCTCTGCTGTTACTATACATTATTTTTTATTCACACAAAATTAGATAACACATACATCTTTTTGCCTTTTGTCTTGCCTTTTTGCCTTCACTTTTCCCCATTTTACCTTGCCTTTTTGCCTTTATGATTTGCCTTTTTGCCTGTGTACCGGTTTGACTTCTCTTTTTGCCTTTTACCGTATTGCCTTGCCTTTTTTTCCTTTTTGTCTTGCATTTTTCCCTTTTCCCTTTTTGTTACATTTTACCCTTTTGCCTTGTCTTTTGACTTTTTGCCACTTTACCTTTTTTCTGTTTCCCTTAGCTTTTTGCCTTTTTGTCCTTTTGCCTTGCCTTTTTCCCCTCCCTTTTTCCCTTTTTTACCTTCCACATACATATACAGTAGTACAAATTACACCTCTGTTGTTTTTTAATAATTTGTCAGTATGCCACACGTAATTTACTCATGGTGTTAAGAAATATTACTTATGCAATCCGAGTTCTTTACCCTTTTGGTATTTCTATATTGAAGGAAATTCAGATTTATGCACTTTAGTAGGTATTGAGGTGATATGCCTATAGTTATTACTTTTGCATGTGTTTTAGATATTTGCTTAATGTATTCTCACATGATTTTCTTCAATATCAAGACAAATTAAAATTTCAAAAGTTTCAAAAAAAAATTACAACCAATAAAACTAAGTTTGATGGGGAAAAAACAAAAGCAAAAATTCTCTATTCCACACTTACATGCAGCCTGTGCTGTAAACATACTAGGCTTTCAGCCACCACAGATACTACTGTACCCATCACCACATCATTTATATTATCATGACTTGCATTCCGGATCATGGTGCCTACATCTCGCTAAGTTTAGAACCCCCTCAATGTTTAAACTTTTATGTATTATGTTCTTAAACAATGCTGCTGGTTTTAATTTATATATCCATTCTAAGGGAGCCCTGGTGGCACAGTGGTTAAGCTTTCCGCAGCTAACCAAAAGGTTGGCAGTTCAAACTCACCACCCACTCCTTGGAAACTCAATGGGGCAGGTCTACTCTGTCCTATAGGGTCAGAATTGACTTGACAGCACAGGTGTTTTGGTTTTATCCATTCAAAAAAAAGTTAATAATTTCAGAAATGAACATAATTTGTATTGCATGCAATTTTCATATAAATTTGGACATCAATAATCTTATACTTTTAAAAGTAGAAGACAAAAACTAATCCATTAATTATGACTTATCCAAATGATAGTCTCATATAATGAACCTGAGGTCCAACATCTCCCACAGGTAAAATATACAGGTACTCATTCACTTTCAGAATAGCTCCTCTTTTCACTAGAATCTATAACTTCCATTTCTTTTACGTCTAAGTATTTTTGGTGGTAGAAATGGATGCACATGTAAATGGATTCACCTATTATACTTAGGTAGGTGGTGTCTTTTGCTCACAAATTCAAATTGTCAAAGAGAGCTGTGAATTCAGGATTACCAACAGTATTATGTTTGGACTTCATTCATAATCTGTGGTGTAGTAAATCCTTTTTTAGTTTTTCTGTAACTTATTTGGAAAACATTGCAAATTTTGTGAATGGTCTATGATCTTCACACCTTTAATACATATTAAAATTTTTTGATTCTTAGTATATACCAACAATGACTTTCATATTATTAAAATATGTAGATGTTCCATTTTTCAAAATTGATATAAATATGCTATAATAGTGAGCATATCATTCTTTTATGCTTTGTTCCCTCAAATATATATATTTTGAGTGAAATATATATATTCAGTTTAATATATTAACTACTGCCAATTTTTATTACATCATATATATGCAATTTATGTATATAAATATACATGTATATGCATATAATGTTTATTTAAGAATACTTAGCTTCTTTCCAATCTTTTGTTAATATAAGTAAATGTTTTACTAGAATATTTTGGATTTAAGATAATTGCATCTCCACCTTTTACACTCCAGTCAACTGTCAATTTGTGTGATAATTCCTCCACATATTTTACTGTTAGATGCGATAATTAACAGCAATCATATAAGTGTGAAAATAAATTTAAATTGCATGTCACTTAAGTTACATGGCAGAAACTCTTTTAATCTATTCATCGACCTCTTGGATTTCTTCTGCAAACTGTGAATATCTCTTATTCATGGTTTCTAGTTTGGCTTTTTCTTAATAATTTAAAGAATTTCCCTTGTATTTTGTAATTTATATATATAATTGTATATATAATTTACATATCTTTATAACTTGTTATTTATATGCATTGTGAATATCTTCTCCAGTTGATTTTATATATTTGACATTTTTGTTATTTTGGACAGAAGTTTTGCATTTTATATTACATATATTTGGGATACTTATATGATATTAATAACTTAATATTAATGTTCTGCGTTTCATTAATAGGCTACCATTTTAAACAATTTCAATGTTATTTGGATCAAACAACTTGTTTTTGGTATATAAGTTGTTTGAATCTATGATCATTGTTGATTTAATATTACATTGTACTGTCTTTGCATGCATGAATATTAAACATATTAAACTCACAAAATGTATTGCTATAGTTCATCTTTTAATTTGTAGTCTCTGATTTTTTTTTTTAAACAAAATGGGGATAATCAGTGCCCTTAAAGGCCATTAAACATAGGTGTAAAGTAGTCTGTGTCTGTAGATTTTTTTTTTTTTAAATAATGTATTCACTTTCCTATTAGTTTCAGGTAAGTTGTGTTTTCCTATTACTTTTTAAATTCACATGACTTTCTATTTTTAAGGAAACATTTTCCTTTCCTAATCTATTTTCTTTGTTAGCGTTTCTCACTGCATTGGGTGGATGGACAGGTCTGTGTCTCTGGCTGCCACTGAACTGGAGGTCATGACATGCAAAGTTCATTCACTTAAGCCTGCCCTGGGTCAGGGCACACTGGGTATAGACATACGAGTTACGACTTGCTTAAATAACACGAAGAATAGGAGTCAGAACTCTAAAGACCTGTCCATATTTTGTTCACAAATCCGTGTGATATTTGGGGAAGGTCACTTACTTTGCTATGAGCCACTCTCCTTGTTTCTAGACTGGGAAAATTCGCAGACTTTGGTAGACAGCTGTGCTGGAGCACTGGTTTCATTTGTTTCCAGCGGGGCTCATTCTCTGCTTTGGCCATTTGATAACCACCTGCTAAGGCCCTGAGCTTAAGGGCAGCTTTCCAATGTTTCTCAGATGCCAAGATTCAATGAATATGATTTTGAAAGTCTTCTGTAGATTTAAATTTAAGATGCAATTATTTTAAACTAACAGTATTTGAAAATGTTATCATATCAGGCATTCTATTCACTGGACAAACAGTTCATATAATGTGAAATAAATGTATATTTCACATTTAGTCGGCATGAATTACGAAGTTCAGAAAAGTTACATGACTGATCTAATAATAAACATTTAAACTGGTAGCTGCATTCATCTGAAGGTTGTCTAAACGTAAAAGTACATATTTAATGGCCAGGTTTCTAGAGTTTGAATACCTATGCCACTGTTTAGTGGTTGGATAAATCTGAGCAATATGCTTAAACCTCAGTTTCATTATGTGCAAAATTTTACTATGGGATTATTTGATAACTACAAAATAAAATGTATGTAAGTACATTGGAGAATGCATGCACAAGAAGATAGCTCTATAAAGTTATTGATTATTATCATTATTATATTGTTATTGGTCATCCATAGATGTTTCCTACCAAAATATTTTGAAAGTTTAAAACTAGTATTTTCCCATAACTCACATGTAATGTAATGTTACTTATTTCACATCAAAGAACAAAAATATCATTACGTATCAGTCTTCATTTTTCAGCATAAGTGACATGTTTTCTGTGTTCCTTTAGATTTTTCTGTCTGTCCTCTGTCTGTCTACCTTCTATGAATTTATTTTAAACATAGAGGAAACACTCATGACCATGGTAAATTTAATTATTCCAAGGCTATTAGGTTATTTGATTATTAATTTTGCAATGTGTTCTCATGCCTTTAATATTCAATGTGTTTAAGAATTGTAATAGATATCAAGAAACTTGTCACAAATTCAATAATGTCTCAAAATTCAATCAAAATTTTTAAAAATAGCAGGTAAAAAGAAAAAATATTATCTGTATTTCACATCAAAAAGGCAGTTGTTCCCAAGTGAGTTCAATTCTGTGTAATTCCACACTACCAAAGTAGAAGAGGGATATGCAGGTCAGATAAATTTCTAGTTGTCTATAATATTTCTGTACAATTTAAAACAGGATAAAAACGTGTTCCCATTTATTTTCTAGTTGTATAAAGTGGGTAATTGCAGAAAGCTCAGAGTACTTTTAGGTCCATTGTCACATTTTTCTCTCTACCTCAATGTGGTGTTCCCAGAATTCGCAAAGCTTCCCCTTTCTCAAAGGTACACTCTATGTTACATACCCATCTTTCCAATATTCTGGCCTGGCACTAGTATGTTCATTTCTTCAGTTCAGTCCAAAACAATTCCAAGCCAAAATGACTCTTATTTCACATCTGCATGTTATAGATGGAGTAACTCAGACATAACAAGGATTTTTATAACTGTAGCAAACAATGTCCCAAGTACTATGTTAACCCTTGATGTGCATTGCCTCATGCAATGTCACAACAATTAAATGAGGTAAACTGTTACTGTTTCAGATTTGCAGATGAAGGACTGGAGGGTTAGATTAATTAATTTTTCCCTGGTCTCAAAAGTACGAAGCATGGGTCCAAAATCCTGGTCATGAAAGTAAACTCCCCACAGTTATTTTGGGCTTGCCAGCCAGTTTTTTGTTCCAATTATTATCTTAATAATGACAAAACTTTTTGAATAAAACAAACAACATAAATAAAGAATGGACCCTCAAAAACATCGTTGTTGTTAGATGCCATTAAGTCACCTAACACACGGCTACCCTGGGCAAAATGCTGCCCAGTCCTGCGCCATTCCCATAATCGGGTGTTGATCGGACTATTGCCATCCATCAGGTTCACTTTGGCTGACTTTTCAGAAGTAGATCGCTAGCCTTTTCTTCCTAGTGCACCTCAGTCTGGAAAATCTGCTGGAGCTCACTGGAGCAACTGTGAGTTCTGTGAAGTTAGGCACCTCTCTTATAAACTGTGTGTCTCAGGTTAGTGTATTTAAAATGGGTAACTGTCTTACTTTTTAAAAATGAAAAAAGATAGTGCATGTAGAATGTTCAGTTAAATTATTTATATTTAGTATGTTATCAAACATAAATTTTATCTCTACACAAACTTTTTCCCAAAGAGAAATTCATGAATAGAGAATTTAATAGAATCAGATATATGCATCCATTTACCTTACAGTCAGAGTGTTAACTAAGACTCAACTTTCCCAAAAAGCTTAGTTCCCAGATCGTCCCCGACTTAAGACATATTTGAGTTACAACGAACTGCCCTATGACTATCCTTTTTTTTATCTTTGTACATCTTATTATTAGTAATATGTACTACATATAACGTAGCACGTAATTTGTTGATGTTATCATTCTCTTACCAATCCCAAAGACAAATAAAGATTGGATTTATAAAGATATTGTTAATAGGAGACAAAAATAATGAATTTTTAAAAAAAAAATTAGATCTTCTACTTATATCAGAGCTGACTTATGACAGAGTCTTCAGAATGGAACCCTGTCTTACACTGGGAAATACCTGTAATATTATTTTCATAATTACAATTTGATAAAAATATATTAGTGCAATATAAGTATGAAAGGATGTTCTTTCTCACTGGAAATTAATACATAGTTTAAACCAAATTCTTATAATTTCTATGCATTCAAACGTTATACACTCAATGTTTCTTTATGATATGCATTACCGGTAGGAATGCAATGAAGATTAATCTCAGGGTAAAAGTGAAAATCCTTTATTAGCCAATTTGGCAATATGGAGTGAGAGCCAGAGAGCTAGTCTTGTCCCTTGAAGCATTGCCATATGTTGTGGATATCATTCTAAAATATGACTAAAAGAGAAGGGATGGGAGGAGACCCTGTAAACACAAAGGGCTTCTTTTGCAAGGTTTTTCACAATGTGCATCCTGAACTATTATAGAACTAATAAATTTCCCATGGAACACAATATAACAGCTGGAACAATCTTAGATATCATGCTAATCATATAAACAATATTTTTCAAATTGTAAAAAATGTCTATGGAAGAATATAAAAGGAATAGTTATGATGTTATCAAGTGCAATGCAGGTGCTTTAATTTCTGTGCTTTCCAAATAGTATGATTGTGATATAGTTTTTTAAATTACAGAAATTAAGTGGGCCACAATGAAAGCATTAGCACACACCATCCCCGGTTGTAAGCACTCAGTCTAGGAGTCGTAGCACTAACCTGCATCAGAGGAGCCACCGTGCAGGAGGTGTGGAATACTCTAAGCCTCTGGTTCCCAGATCACCGTTCGGATCCCCACCACTGCCTCTGTTGCCGGTATAAAATACAAGGCACCTGGCTAAAGCCTTAGGGATTCCTGAGCTTCAGGCTGCAGACATGCTCTTAGGAAAGCATTCGGAAGAATACAGATGACCACATACTCTCCTCATTTATCACCTCCATACAGGATTATTTTAAAATCTCAGGATATTTGATCCCTGAAGAAAATGGCCTGTTTTATCAACATGCTAAAGTCAGGATGCAATTATTTTGAATATGATGCTTGCCTTATAATATTATTAGTACTAAATGAGTTACGATGCATAAAGCACTTAACTCATGCCTGGAAAATACACCTAGTCCACAATCCTGTTAATCTAAACTTTCACAATAACTAATGTGTCAAGAAAGAGCTGGTAATGATGTGGGGAATAGAGTGTACTTTTAGACATGTCTTACCCAACAAAAGGCCATGACTGAATTGAACTTTTCCAGTCTTGAAACTTTCTAGCTATATATTTTGGGCCTGTTATATAACCTCTCTGAGCCTCAGTTTAATCATCTGTAAAAGGGGCATCATAATGCCTCTTCCATAGGATTATTTTTAGGGGTTACTGTATAGAATAAGGATCCCTGGTAGTGCAGTCATTAAGAGCTCAGCTGCTGACCAAAACGCCAACAGTTCAAATTCACCAGAAGCTCCTTGGAAACTCCATGGGACAGTTCTACTCTGTCCTACTGGGTCGCTATGAGTTGAAACAGACTTGATGACAATGGGTTTGGTTTTGGTTTTGGGTATGGAATAAATATAAAGCACCAGATCTCTCAAATAAGTGTAATTTCATTATCTCCTTTCTTCTCTGCTTTAGCAGGATATGTTGACTTATGGACTGATGTATAGTAATGAGAGAATTTTTTTTTTTAATGTCTTTATCTTGCAACAGTAAAACTCAGTTACCATTGAGTTACCTCTGACTCATGGCAACCCTGTGTGTGTCAGAGTGGAGCTGTGCTCTATAGAGTTTTAATGGGTGATTTTTCAGAAGTAGATCACTAGGCCTTTCTTCCAAGGTGCCTTTGGGTGGACTTGAACCTCCATCTTCTCAGTTAGCATCTGAACATGTTAACTGTACCACCCAGGGACTCCACTCCAGGAGATTATACAGTATAACTGTTAACACCACTCAGGAGCTCCAATATGGGAGGTTATATGATGTTGTGCTATATGATCAAACTATAAGCATTAACTGATTGATTTGTTACAGCTCTGCTTATGAACTGGTTAAGGGTTAAGAAAATGGGCTGAATTATTGCAGTGCAATGAATCACTTTTATATGGCTTTTCTAGCCCTGGTCTTGTAATTTCACAAAATGATTGTCTGGGCCAAAATTTTGCAAGGTATTAGTATATTTACTACAAAACTAGTGGATTGAAAATTCACTTAATGGGATTGTGCCCTTTGTGGTCCAACTAGGAGATTGGTCGCTGTTTCTATTCTATTAGGCTTATATAAGGGCCAAATCCACAGAGGTTCTGGGGCCCCTCACTACTATCAAAAAGAGTGTAGAGTGGAGTGCATCCTTTGGTCCCAGGGTCCCTGCACTGAGAACTCCCTATATCAAGAAGAGAAAGTTGTAACAGTGAAGACAGGGATGGTGGGCTTGCTGGTCCATAGAGAGAGAACTGAGTGTGTTTGTGCAGGGGTGTGCCTCCTACTAAAGTACTGCAACACTTGTACATGCAGGACAGAGACCTGAGTGTGGCTGGTGTAATTTGCTTCCTTCCCCCTTTGGGCATCGTGGTGGGAACAATACATTCCCTCATGCAGGGTAGGCCTTGGTATCATGGCAGCAAGACAGAGAACCACTCTGGCCTGGGTAGCATGGTAGGAGGCAGCAGCGTAGGTCAAGAAGGGCCCAGTGGCAGAGGCTCACGAGATCCTGTGCAGGGGTTTTTCCATTAGTGAAGCAAGGCCCAGCGAGGCCCAGGGGCAGAGCAGAAGCCTCGGAAGTCATGCAGGTGTCCCGGGTAGCATAGTGGTAGCCAGAGGCAGTGGTGACATGAAGACAACATTTGACCAGAAACACAATGTGCCAGTACAGTGATATTACAAAGAATGTGAGTAGTTTGGAGAAGAATAAGCAGATCTGCTTTGAGAATTTGTTTTACTGTTTACTGTTTGCTTTCCAGAAATAATAATAATGGCTTTCACTTTGCCAATATTGTGTAAATGTCTTGACTACAGATGGCCATAGCACTTATGGAATGGTTGATGCCAGTGGTTGTACATGCCTCATTCCTAGTTGTCTGGTAGTTTAAGGCACATCCTGTTTGCATGTGCAATGTGGTTAGATAGACAAACCACACAATTATATTATATAATTATACTAGGATTGTCAAACCAATCTATGAAGGGATATTTGAATTTTATTTTCAAACAGGCATATACCTATGGATATAGTCAATAATATGAGAAAAGAGAAGATGTAAGTAGAAATATATGTCAAATTCTGTTAACCCTGAATAAATTAATTAAAAGAGAAAATAATAACATTAATATCAACAACAAAAATCAGGACAGTTAATATTTATTGAGTTATTAATTTCTGACAAAACAATAATAGTACGGAACTTCAACATACCGCTTTTGGTGAAGGACAGGACATCCAGAAAGAAGCTCAATAAAGACACGGAAGACCTAAATGCCACAATCAACCAACTTGACCTCATAGACATATACAGAACACTCCGCCTGACAGCAGCCAAGTATACTTTCTTTTCTAGTACACATGGAACATTCTCTAGAATAGACCACATATTAGGTCATAAAGCAAGCCTTAGCAGAATCCAAAACATTCAAATATTACAAAGCATCTTCTCTGACCATAAGGGCATAAAGGTGGAAATCAGTAACAGGAAAAGCAGGGAAAAGAAATCAGACAGTTGGAAACTGAACAAAACAAAAGACTGGATTCTAGAAGGCATTAAGGATGGAATAAAGAAAATCCAATGAGAATGAAAACACTTCCTGTAAAAACGCTGAGACACAGTGAAAGCAATGCTCAGAGGTCAATTTATATCAATAAATGCACACATACAAAAAGAAGAAAGGGCCAAAATCAAAGAATTATCCCCACAACTTGAACAAATAGAAAGAGAGCAACAAAAGAAACTCACAAGCACCAGAAAAAAAAGAACAAATACTAAAAATTAGAGCTGAACTAAAAGAAATAGAAAACAAAAAAACAATCAAAAGAATTAACAAGACCAAAAGCTGGGTTTTTTTTGAAAAAATTAACAAAATTGATAAACCACTAGCCAAACTGACAAAAGAAAAACAGGAGAGGAACCAAATAACCGGAATAAGAAATGAAATGGGAGATATTACAACAGACCCAACAGAAATTAAAAGAATCATATCAGATTTCTGGGAAAAATTGTACTCTAACAAATTTGAAAACCTAGAAGAAATGGGTGAATTCCTAGAAACACAGTGCCTACCTAAAGTAACACAAAAAGAGGTAGAACAACTAAATAGAACCATAACAAAAGAAGAGTTGGAAAAGGCAATCAACTTCCCCCCCCCGCCCCACCCCAAAAAAGCCCTGGTCCGGACAGCTTCACTGCAGAGTTCTACCAAACTTTCAGAGAAGAGTTAACACCACTACTACTAAAGGTACTTCAAAGCATAGAAAAGGACAGAATACTACCAAACTCATTCTATGAAGCTACCATATCCCTCATACCAAAACCAGGTAAAGACACCACAAGAAAAGAAATTACAGACCTATATCCCTCATGAACTTATATGCAAAAATCCTCAACAAAATTCTCGCCAACAGAATTCAACAACATATCAAAAAAAAAAAAAAAAATTCACCATAACCAAGTGGGATTCATACCAGGTGTGCAGGGATAGTTCAACATTAGAAAAACAATTAATGTAATCCATGACATAAATAAAACAAAAGACAAGAATCCAATGATTTTATCAATTGATGCAGAAAAGGCATTTGACAAAGTCCAACACTTATTCATGATAAAAACTCGAGCAAAACAGGAATAGAAGGAAAATTTCTCAACATAATAAAGGGCATTTATATAAAGCCAACAGCAAACATCACCCTAAATGGAGAGAGTCTGAAAGCATTCCCACTGAGAATGGGAACCAGACAAGGCTGCCCTTTATCACCGCTCTTACTCAACATTGTGTTGGGGGTCCTAGCCAGAGAAATTAGGCTAGATAAAGGAATAAAGGGCATCCAGATTGGCAAGGAAGAAGTAAAAGTATCTCCATTTGCAGGTGACATGATCTTATACACAGAAAACCCTAAGGAATCCTTCAGAAAACTACTGAAGCTAACAGAAAAGTTCAGCAGAGTATCAGGATACAAGATAAGCATACAAAAATCAGTTGGATTCCTCTACACCAACAAAAAGAACATTGAAGAGGAAATCACCAAATCAATGCCATTTACAGTAGCCCCCAAGAAGATAAAATAATTCGGAATAAATCTTACCAAAGATGTAAAAGACATATACAAAGAAAACTGCAAAACACTTCTGCAAGAAACCAAAAGAGACTTACATAAGTGGAAAAACATACCTTGCTCATGGATAGGAAGACTTAACATTATAAAAATGTCTATTCTACCAAAAGGGGTCTATACATTTAATGCAATTCCGATCCAAATCCCAACCGCATTCTTTGATGAGATGGAGAAACAAATGACCAACTTCATATGGAAGGGAAAGAAGCCCCGGATAAATAAGGTATTACTGAAAAAGAAAAACAAAGTGGGAGGCCTTACTTTCCCTGATTTTAGAACCTATTATACCACCACAGTAGTCAAAACAGCCTGGTACTGGTACAACAACAGATTCATAGACCAGTGGAACAGAATTGAGAATCCAGATATAAATCCATCCACATATGAGCAGTTAAGTTTTGACAAAGGCCCCAAAACAGTTAAATGGGGAGAAGACAGTCTTTTTAACAAATGGTGCTGGCATAACTGGATATCCATCTGTAAAAAGCGAAACAAGACCCATACCTGACTCCATGCAAAAAAATGAGCTCAAAATGTATCAAACACCTAAATATAAAATCTAAAAAGGTAAAGATCATGGGAGAAAAAATAGGGACACTGTTCGGAGCCCTAATACATGGCATAAATAGTATACAAAACATTATTAAAAATGCAAAACAAAAACTAGATAACTGGGAGCTCCTAAAAATCAAACACCTATGCTCATCCAAAGACTTCACCAAAAGACTAAAAAGACTACCTACAGACTGGGAAAAAGTTTTCAACTGTGACACTTCCGATCAGCGCCTGATCTCTAAAATCTACATGGTACTGCAAAAACTCAACTGCAAAAAGAGAAATAACCCAATTTAAAAATGGGCAAAAGATATAAATAGACACTTCACTAAAGAAGACATTCAGGTAGCTAACAGATACATGAGGAAATGTTCACGATTATCAGCCATTAAAGAAATGCAGATCAAAACTACAATGAGACTTCATCTCATTCCAACAAGGCTGGCGTTAATCCAAAAAACACAAAATAGTAAATGTTGGAGAGGCTGTGGAGAGATTGCAACACTTATACACTGCTGGTGGGAATGTAAAATGGTACAAGCACTTTGGAAATCAATTTGGGTCTTCCTTAAAAATCTAGAAATAGAACTACCATAGGATCCAGCAATCCAACTCCTTGGAATATATCCCAGAGAAATAAGAACCTTTACAGAAACAGATATATGCACACCCATGTTTATGCAGCACTGTTTACAATAGCAAAAACATGGAAGCAACCAAGGTGTCGTCAACGGATGAATACATAAATAAATTATGGTATATTCACACAATAGAATACTATGCATCGTTAAAGAACAGCGAGGAATCTGTGAAACATTTCATAACATGGAGGAACCTGGAAGGCATTATGCTGAGTGAAATTAGTCAGTTGCAAAAGGACAAATATTGTATAAGACCGCTATTACAAGAACTTGAGAAATAGTTTAAACTGAGAAGAAAACATTCTTTTGTCATTATGAGAGGGGGAGGGAGGGAGGGCGGGAAAGGGGTTTAGATAGTAGATAAGAACTATTTTAGGTGAAGGGAAAGACAGCACACAATACAGGGGAGGTCAGCACGATTGGACTAAACCAAAGGCTGTTTCCTGAATAAACTGAATGCTTCAAAGGCCAGCGTAGCAGTGGCAGGGGTTTGCAGACCATGGTTTCAGGGGACATCTAAGTCAATTGGCATAATAAAATCTATTAAGAAATCATTCTGCATCCCACTTTGAAGAGTGGCGTCTGGGGTCTTGAACGCTAGCAAGCAGCCATCTAAGATGCATCAATTGGTCTCGACCCACCTGGATCTAAGGAGAATGAAGAACACCAAGGACACAAGGTGATTACGAGCCCAAGAGACAGAAAGGGCCACATGAACCAGTGACTACATCATCCGGAGACCAGAAGAACTAGATGTTGCTCGGCTACAACCAATGACTGCCCTGACAGGGAACACAACAGAGAACCCCTAAGGGAGCAGGAGAGCAGTGGGATGCAGACCCCAAATTCTCATAGAAAGACCAGACTTAATGGTCTGACTGAGATTAGAAGGACCCTGGTGGTCATGGCCCCCAGACCTTCTGTTGGCCCAGGACAGGAACCTTTCCTGAAACCAACTCTTCAGACATGGATTGGACTGGAGAATAGATTGGAGAGGGACGCTAGTGAGGAGTGAGCTTCTTGGACACTTGAGACTATGTTGGCATCTCCTGCCTGGATGGGAGATGAGAGGGTGGAGGGGGTTAGAAGCTGGCAAAATGGACATGAAAAGACAGAGTGGAGGGAGAAAGCGGGCTGTCTCATTAGGGGGATAGCAATTGGGAGTATGTAGCAAGGTGTATATAAGTTTTTGTGTGAGAGACTGATTTGATTTGTAAACTTTCACTTAAAGCACAATAAAAATTATAAAAAAAAAATTTATTGAGAAATTACTGAGTGAGCTATATCGTTCCTAACAGTCTATCTGCATGATTTCATCAAAGCAGATTCATGAAGATAATATTATTTTTAGCTCCCACTGACTTTTGATGAAAATGGATCTTAGTAAAGTTAAGTTACTGCCCAAGGTAAAAACCTTAAAAAGATTAGACTAGGAAATGATCCAGGTGGGTTCATTGTAATCCCAAGGGCCTTAAAAGTGGAAGAGGGAAGAGGAAGAGAGAATCAGAAAGATAGCAGTGTGAGAAGGACTCAGCTCAAAATTGTTGGTTTTGAAAAAAGAGGAAGTGGATTGTCATGGATTGAATTTTGTTCCCCAAAAATGTCTGTCAGCTTAGCTGGGCCATGAGTCCCAGTGTTGTGTGATTGTCCATCATTTTATGTGATTCCCTGTGATGTAAATCCTATCGCTATGATGAAATGAGATGGATTAGTGGCAGTTATACTGATGAGATATACAAGTTTGGATAGTGTCTTAAGCCAATCTCTTTGAGATATGAAAGAGAGAGGTGAGCAGAGAGATAGGGGAGCCTTATACCACCAAGAAAGCAGTGCTGGGAGCAAACGGTGTCCTTTGGACCTGAGGTTCCTGTGCTGAGATGCTCCCAGACCAAGGGAAGACCAATGAATCACAAGGGCCTTCCTTCAGAACTAATAGAGAGAGAAAACCTTCCCCTGGAGCCGGCATCCTTAATTTGGACTTCTAGCCTACTGGACTGTGAGAAAATAAGCTTCTCTTTGTTGAAGCCATCCACTTGTGGTATTTCTGTTATAGCAGACTAGATGACCAAGACGTGGATCATGAGTGAAGGAATGTGGTTAGCCTCTAAAAGGTGGAAAGGCATGGAAACAGCTCTTTTACAGAGCCTCCAGAGGAAACAGAACCTTATGAACACCTAGATTTTAGCCCAGTGAGAACAATCTCAGAATTCTTACTTTCAGAACTCTAAGATAATAAATTTTGTTTTGTTTAAGCCATTAAATGAGTGGTAATTTGATACAGCAGAAATAGGAAACTAAGAGGTGTGGCCAAGATGGTGGGATAGTCAGACTCTTCCTGTTGTCCCTCTTACAACAAAGACCTGAAAAAACAAGTGAATTGATTATATATGACAATCTAGAAGCCCTGATCATAAAAGACAAAGCTGAAGAGTTGGACTGAGTGGCAGGAAGAAGGAGGGATAATTCAAAAACAGCAAAGAAGTGCCAGTTGTAAGGTTGCCAGTGCCCTGCTGACTAGGTCATCCTATGCCTGCAGGCTGAGGTGAGCAGTAGTGTTTGAGATGTACCTCACCATGTTGGGTGAGGCTGCGCAGCAGCGAGTCTGCACTCACCTCTGTAGCTAGGTGGAAGCAGTGCTGGACGTGCAAAAGTTAAGTGCAAACATCTAACCTACCACTGGGAGGCAAAATAAATTCTACTCCCAGAGTTTCACAGTGGAGAACTGGTTACTTTCCCTCACCTACCCCCACCCTGCTCTGCTCTGAAACCAGTCTGGCGGTATTCAAGAACTGTCACTCCCCCTAAGCCAGGAACTCGGGGTGAGTCAGTGGCATGAGGGGTCCGCAGACTTGCAGAATCCTTTACTCCTGCCTAGACCTGTGTGCACTGGGTCAGTGGGTTTAGGCCTGTGTGGGCTGATTCAACATCACATGCCATCGTTATCATAACAGCAGGGCATACACTTGAAGCCCATTTTCAACTTCAGCAGCCAAGGGGGAGCTGCAGACTCATGACATTTGACGTGGCCCTGCCTCTTAAGCACAGAACCTCAGCCACCTACCCCAGAGGCCTGAGGGCTGGTGGTACCATTCACTCCATCTAAATAAATAAAAAAAAAAAACCAAACCCAGTGCTGTTGAGTTGATTCCAACTCATAGTGACCCTTTGGACAGAGTAGAACTGTCCCATAAAGTTTCCAAGGAGCGCCTGGTGGATTCGAATTGCTGACCCTTTGGTTAGCAGCCGTAGCACTTAACCATTACACCACCAGGGTTTCCTCACTCCATCTAGCCACTCATATAACAGGGGTCTGAGAGTAAGCGGTGCCTCCCATTCCCTACAGTCAAAAGGACTGTGTGCCCAAGGACCGGCTGCAATACCCCTCACCACATGCTCTAGGGAAAAAGGGACACACCCTCACCAAGGCATCCAGGGGCAGCCATCAGCCCCCTGCCTTGTTCCACACATACCCCCTACAGCAGCCGGATACCTGTTCCTGCTTCAAACACCAATATGCAGCCCTGACAGTCTGGGACTGTAGGTGAGAGTCTGCACCACACATTTGGTGACTGAAAACCTGGACACCTGTGCCACACCAGAACATATGGAGAGGAAGTTAAAGGCAATATTAAGAAATAAAATGTTGGTTTAAATTTAGAAAAATAAAGGTAAATTTTAAGGTAACCACAAAGGAAGCTAACAAACCTACCCATCAAAATAAAAAGAAAAACATGAGGACTTAGCAAAAACAAAATAAATAATAATGAAAAAATATGAAAAGAGAATACATAAGAAAAACCACTCAACAGCACAGAAAATTAAGTGGAACAAAGAAACCGCCAGCACCACCAAAAAAAAAAAACAAAAACAAGCAACAACAACAAAATGACAGCACTGAACTCGTACCAATCAATAATTACACTGAATGTAAATGGACTAAATGTGCTAATAAAGAGATGAGTAGTGGCAAAATTGATTAAAAAAACGCAATTGGTCTATATGCTGCCTCTAACAGAGACAACTTAGACTCAAAGACACAAACAAACTAAAACTAAAATGATGGAAAAAAAATATCAAGTGAACAACCACAAAAAAAGAGCAGAAGAGACAATATTAATCTCTGACAAAACAGATTTAAAGCAAAATTCACCACAAAGGATAAGAAAGGACACAGCTTAATGTTTAAAGGGTCAATACACCAGGAGGACATAACTATAATAAATACATAAGCACCTAATGAGACGGCTCCAAGCCACACAAAACAAACCCTAATAGTATTGGAAAGAGAAATAGATAATTCATCATAATAGTAGACTTCAACACACCACGTTCAATGAAGGACAGAACATGTAGAAAGAAAATAAAGATACAGAAGATCATAGACATATACAGAAATCTATCCAGCAGCAGCCAAGTATACATTCTTTTCCAACTCACATGGAACATCCTTCAGAATAAACTGCATATGGGGCTGCAAAGCAAACCTTAACAGAATTCAAAACACTGAAATTTTACACGGCATCTTTTCTGATTATAATGACGTAAAATTAGAAATCAATAACAGAAACAGCAAGGAAAAAAAATCAAATGCATGGAAACGGAACACCACCTTGCTTAAAAACTACTTGATTATAGAAGAAATCAAGGATGGAAAAAATAAATTCATAGAATTAAATGAGAATGAAAACATGTCTCACCAGAACCTTTGGGAAACAGCAAAAGCAGTGCTTAGAGGTCAATTTATAACAATAAATGCACACATTCAAAAAGAACAAAGTGCCAAAATCAAAACATTAACCCTACAACTTGAACAAATAGAGAGAAACAAAAGTAGCCCTCAGGCACCAGAAGAAAGGAAATAATAAAGGTTAGAGCAGAAATGAATGAGATAGAGAACAGGAAAACAATTGAAAGAGTAGACAACACTAAAAGATGGTTCTTTGAAAAGATCAACAGAATGAATAAACCATTGGTCAAATTGACAAAAGAAAAAACAGGAGAGGAAGCAAATAACCTACATAAGAAATGAAATGGGTGATATCACAACAGACCCAATGGAAATAAAAGGGATCATAACAGAATACTATGAAAAATTGTACTCTAACAAATTTGAAAATCTAGAAGAAATGGACAAATTTCTAGGAACACAATACTTACCTAAACTAACAAAAATTGAGGTAGAAAAATTAAATAAACCCACAACAAAAGAAGAGATTGAAGAGATAATTAAAAAAATAAAAACCAACAACAGCAAAAAAGCCCTGGCCCAGACGGCTTCACTGGAGAATTCTACCAAACTTTCAGGGAAGAGTTAACACCATTACTGCCAAAGGCATTTCAGGCATAGAAAAGGATGGAATACTCGCAAACTCATTCTATGAAGCCAGCATAACCATGATAGAAAAGTCAGGTAAAGATCCACAAAAAAAGAAAATTACAGACCTATATCCCTCATGAACTTAGGTGCAAAAATCCCCAACAAAATTCTCGCCAATAGAATTCAACAACATATCAAAAAATAATTCACCATGACCACGTGGGATTCATACCAGGTATGCAGGGATGGTTCAACATTAGAAAAACAATCAATGTAATCCATCACATAAATAAAACAAAAGACAAGAACCACATGATCTTATCAACTGATGCAGAAAAGGTATTTTAAAAAGTCCAAAACCCATTCTTGATAAAAACTCTCAGCGAAATGGGAATAGAATGAAAATTCCTGGACATAATAAAGGCCATTTATACAAAGCCAACAACCAACATCATCCTAAATGAAGAGTCTTAAAGCATTCCCCTTGAGAAGGGGAACCAGACATGGATGCCCTTTGTCACCACTCATATTCAACATTGTACTGGAGGCCCTAGCCAGATGAATAAGGCAAGAAAAAGAAATAAAGTGCATCCAAATTGGTAAGGAAGAAGTAAAAGTATCCTTGCAGATGATATGGTCTTATACATGGAAAACCCCAAAGAATCCACAAGAAAACTACTACAGCTAATAGCAGATTTTGGCAAAATATCAGGATATAAGATAAACACACATAAGTCAGTCAGATTCCTCTACACCAACAGAGAGAACTTCCAAAAGGAAATCACCAAATCAATACCATTATAAAAGCCCCCAAGAAGATAAAGTATTTAGGAATAAATTTAAACAGAGATGTAAAAAACCTACATAAAGAAAACTGCAAGACACTATTGCAAGAAATCAAAAGAGACCTACATAAGTGGAAAAACATACCATGCTGATAGACAGGAAGACTCAACACTATGAAAATGTCAATTCTTCCCAAAGTGATCTACAGATATAATGCAATCTCAATCCAAATTCCAATGACAACTTTTAGCATGTTGGAGAAACAAATCACAAACTTCATATGGAAAAGGAAGAAGCCCCAAATAAGTAAAGAATTACTGAAGAAGAAGAACAAAGTGGGAGGCCTCACACTACCTGATGTTAGAACCTATTATACCACCATGATAGTCAAAACAGCCTGGTACTGGTACAACAGACACATAGACCAATATAACAAAATTGAGAACCCAGACGTAAATCCATCCACCTATGAGCAGCTGAAACCCTGGTGGCGTAGTGGTTAATTGCTACGGCTGCTAACCAAAAGGTCGGCAGTTTGAATCCACCAGATGCTCCTTGGAAACTCTACGGGGCAGTTCTACTCTGTCCTATAGGGTCGCTATGAGTCAGAAACGACTCGATGGCGATGGGTTTGGTTAATCCATAAAACACAAAATAAAAATGTTGGAGAGGTTGTGGAGAGATTGGACTCTCATGCACTGCTGGTGAGAATGTAAAATGATACAATCACTTTGGAAAACAATCTGGTGCTTCCTTAAAAAGCTAGAAGTAGAAATTCCATAAGATCCAGCAATCCCACTCATAGGAATATACCCAAGAGAAGTAAGAGCAGTCGCAGGAATAGCCATATGCATACCATGTCCATTGGAGCACTATTCACAACAGCACAAAGACGTAAACAACCTAAATGCTCACCAACAGACGAATGGGAAACAAATTATGGTGCAGACACACAGTGCAGCCTACTGACGGAGCCCAGTTCCACTCCGACACCCAGCGGGTCACTGTGAGTTGCGTTTGATTCTACTGCAACTGGTGGGGTTTTGTTTGATATGAAGATAAGCTGTAGCTATGTTGTTGTTGATGTCTTGCGCCGAATGTTGCTGTTGAGAGCAGTTGCTATTTAGTTGGCTTCTACTCAAAGTAACCTAATATATAAGACAAAGAAATTTTCCCTGGTCCCGTGCCATCCTAATGATTGTTGGTATGTTTGAGTCCATTGTTGTGGTTATTGCGTCAATCCATCTTTCTGAGGGTTTCCTTTATTTTTGTGAGCTTCTACTTCACCTAACAGGACTTCTTTTCTTAGGGATCGGTCTTTGCAGATAATGTGTCCAAAGTAAGTAAGATGAAGTCTTGCCATCCTCATTCCTAAGGAACATTTCATTGTTTTATTGTAAGACTGATTTTTTTGTTCTTTTGTTAATCCATGGTACATTCAATATTCTTCACCAACACCACACTTCCACGCATCAGTACTTCTTCTGCCTTCTTTTTTCATTGTCCAGTTTTCACATTCACAGAGGCGAACAAAAAGACCACAGTGTTGAATAGAAGTAGGGAAAAGAGACACCCTTGCCGTGTTCCTGATTTTATGGCAAAATCTTTCAGTCTTTCACCATTGAGTATAATGTTAATTGTTGGTTTTTCACAACTGTCCTTTATCATTTTAAGGAAGGGTACTGAGGTGAAGGAAATTCAGAGCTATATGACAGTATTGCACAACAAGCTATTTAATGGGGCCAACACATTGAAAGTCACATGCAAGGGGGTGGTCCCTGTAGCAGAAGTTCTTCCAGAGCCTAGAGTCACAGGTAGCATCAGAAGGAGAAGAGAGCAAGAAAGCTCCCAGGGGAGAGAAGAGATATCCTCCTGCAGCCAGGTGATAAGTCTCTGGGTCAGAGAGCCCTAAAAGCAGCAGCATCTTAGGGTCTTTATAACTACACGAATTTATCTTTTTTTTTTTTAGGACTAGCAGAAGTTGAGTCCAGTTTTGCAGGGTATGTAAAACAGGCAGGTCCTAAGTGGCTAAAAATCTGCTTATTTGGGCTATTTTTAAATCAGTTGGACATGTACAAGTTTGAGTTTCATGCCAGTTTTTTTTTTTTTTTTCCATATAATACGCCTCAGCTTACTTGAAGAAGTAAATAACTTGGGGCTAATACACAGAGGCCATTTTTGACTCTCACACAATAGGAAGTTCCCTTTTATTCCTGATTTTTGAGTGTTTTTTTGTTAAACGCTTTTTCCTGCATCAGTTGATAGATCATCCCCCCTCCCTACATTCTATTAATGTGTTGCATTACACTGATTGACTTTTATATATGCTGCACTTGTGGGACAAAGCACACAGGGTTATGGCATATTGTCCTTTTAATATGCTGCTGGATTGGAGTTTTACTATTTTGTTGAGGATTTCCATAGATATTTCTATGCAATATTTTTTTCTGATGGCTTTGTCTGGCTAAATATCAGGATGCTGATAGCATCATGGATTGAGTTACAAATTATTCCTTCCTTTTAGTTTTTGGAAAAGTTTGAGAAAGATTGATGTTAATTTCTATTTGATGCCTTCTTTATAATTTCTTTGTCATTATTGATATTCTCTATTCTTTGAGACATTCTCCTGTTTTCCTTTAGGTCTTTGACCATGTTTAACACAGTAGATTTAAACGATTTGCCTAGCAATTCTATGTCATTGGTTCTTCAGGGACTGCTTTCGCCAATTTTTTTTTTTTTTTTTCCTGTGAATTGGTTGTACTTCCTGTTTCTTGGCATGCCTAGTATTTTTACCAAACACTGGGCTTTGTGAATTTTATGTGTTAACTCTGAAAAGCAGATTCTCCAGCCTACCTAGTGCTTGCTGTTATTGTTGAGGGCTGCGGTCATCTGTTTAGTGACATTTCCAAACTATTTATTTGTTTGTATGTATTTATTATTTTGCATAGACTGTATTCTTTGCCATGTGTGGTCACTGAAGTCTATCTTCAGTTATTTTAGTGGTCAACCAGTGACCTGATAAAGACCTTTTTTGGAGTCAAAAAGAGAAGAAAAAGAAAACTAAAAACCCTTTCCTGGTCATTGAAGATTGACTCTGAATTAGGTACTCTTTCAATGCTTAGCCAGGCCACCTACAATTGGGCCTTAGTCTACACCTCCGTTTGTGCAGAGCCCAAAGATCTGCCAGAGGCTCAAACCTAGGGTCCTCTCAGGTCTTGTTTGAGCACGCATTCAACCTGGGTATGTACATTGGATCTCTGATCCTTCAGTACATTCAGTATCTCTACAAACAGTTTATTCTCCCATGCATTAGCCTCGTCAGCCTCTTCTTTTCCAGGCTATCAGGTTTGTTTGCTTCTTTCCCTGTTCTCCATTCCTTACCTAAGCTGGTTATGGCATTATATGTCTTTAAGGCTTTTGACAGACAGATACCACCTGGTAGCCACTCATGTCTGAGAGGAGTAAAGCCAAGGCCTATCTCAGAGCAGGTATCTCTGGAACTACCAGATTGGTCAAAATAAACAACAACAACAACATTTTTAGAAAAAAGATCTGTCTTCTCCACACCCTGGCACCAGCAAGCCACACCAGGAATGTGGGCTGCTGTCTTCATGGCAGCTGTCAAGTGGAGAATGGGGGATAGTAGGTGAATAAACAAAAATGCCACCATTTTTCATCAAAATTCAACAGCATCTTTTCTCATGAAGCACTTAATGTTTATTCTGTCAGTTTTTTTTTTCCACTTATTCATTGCTTCAGGGAAACCCTGGTGGCCTAGTGGTTAAGTGCTTCGGCTGCTAACCAAAGGGTCGGCAGTTCGAAGCCTCCAGGTGCTCCTTGGAAACTCTATGGGGCAGTTCTACTCTGTTCTATAGGGTCACTATGAGTGGGAGTCGACTCGATGGCATTGGGTTTGGTTTTTGGTTTTTTTCATTGCTTCAGTGGAGGGAATGAATCCTATACCTTCTTAACACACTGTTTTCTGTAACATCCCCTCTCCTGATGTTTTTAAGTGGCCTTTCTCTTATTTCAGAAACACTGGTGGTGTAGTGGTTAAGTGCTATGGCTGCTAACCAAGAGGTCAGCAGTTCGAATCCACCAGACGCTCCTCGGAAACTCTATGGTGCAGCTCTACTCTGTCCTATAGGGTCGCTATGAGTCGCAATCGACTTGATGGGAGTGGGTTTGGTTTTCTGGTTTTCTCTTATTTCAGTATTTGCTTGGTTGCTGTAAATATTTTAAAACTTTCTAAATTTCTAAAAAAGTTGATTCTAACACTTTTTGCTTTGTTGTTGTTTCTGTGCAGGAACAGGCCCTCCACAGAAGGTATCTGAGGCTATCAACTTGGTCATTTTCACTGACATTATCCACATCTCATTTTTTAAAAATATACACGGATATACAATTGATTCAACAACTTTCACTGGAATGTGTATCCTTTTATCACTCCCCATACAAGCACCTGACATATGTGACTCATCATTGTACACGTATGTGTGCATCTGGATTATATATTCTCTTCCATTGGTCTATAACTATATCGATATAAATTTTTGATATCACGTAGAGTGATGCATCTCATTTAATTATTTTTAAAACTCCTTTTGAGCTATTACTGTTTTTTGCATCATTTTGTATAAATTCTATAGCCAACTTGTAAATTAAACACACACATGCACACACTGATGGGATTCTAATGGGGATTATATTGAATTTATGTAATAATTGAAATGATTTATTTTTTCATTGTTCAGTATAATTCATGGATAATGCACTTAAATATAATGGTTTCATTACAAGTAAGTATGGGCAGCAGCTAGGGGGAGGCATGAGGAATCTTCTCAAGTGCTAATAATATGTTACTACTTTCATATAGGTTTGTTCAATTTGTGATAATCCAGCTGATTAGTTGTGAAGGTACTGTATATGGATTTTTTTATTCTATATAACTTACACAAATCATCCTTCAAATTGCTATTTACTTAAAAAAAGTTTGTTAGCTATAGCTATTGAAGTTTAGGCATCGTGTTTAGTCAGGTTTAGGCTCTATTGGAACTCAAAAGCATGAAAATCGTCAAAAATACTACAAAAATTAATTACAATAATAAAAGATCAAGGATGTATAAAACTCTAAGGCCAAGATCAAGAAGCTGGGGGTGGAGATTACCTGAAACTTGAAGCTAGCAACTGGACATGCAACCATATACTTCAGCGACTGATGTGGTCTACAGATGTGAACTTTCATGCAATCTGTCTGTGTGAAAAATATTTCGATATGTTAAAATTCATTTAATTTGAATGTACATTTATTAAAATATAGATTTGTTATTTTCATGTTTGATAGTAAGTGTAAATTAGAATTTCAAACTTTATGTAAAACACAAACGGTTTACACACTTAAGTAATTTCACCACCAATTCCATTCATAGATATATACAAAATACAAACTCTTGTTATGGGAAACAGGAGGCAAATGCAACAATGTTTATAAGTGCATTGTACATAATAGTAGACAACTAGAAATAAAACAAGCATCTATCAGCAACAACACCAACAACAAAAAATGGATAAATGTGTAGTATAGTCTTAAAATAGAATGCCATTCAATAATAAAATAGAATGGGCTGTCATTTCATTCAACCTGGAGAGTTAGTAATGTCAACTGAAAAAACAATCAATTTTCAGAAAGATTATCTACAACTTAAGACCCCTTTATTAAGTTCTACAGCATCTAAAAATATTTTCTAATACCCTATGAATTCTATATTATAATTATAGCAAGAGAATTAAAAAACTAAAAATTCAGAATAATGGTGGAGGTATAGGAGGATATGAGGAGTCCCTGCATGGTGCGAACAGTTAACATAGTCACTGCTAACTGAAAGCTTGGTGGTTCGAGTCTACCCAGAGGCACCTCAGAAGAATGGATTGGTGATCTACATTAGAAAAATAAGCCGTTGAAAACTCTACCAAGAACAGTTCTACTCTGACACACATGGGGTCGCCATGAGTTGGAGGAGCACTAAAGATAAACAAATTTACTATTTTAGTTGTTGGGTTGGGTGATGAACTTACAGGTATACATTATAAACAAACTGACCGAAGTAAGGCATTCATAGACCAATAAACACATTTTGTCTTGAACCAAAAATGAGTGTTCCTAAAGGCCATTACATATAATTATTATTAAAATTATTGACAATGGATCCAAAAAAACTTGTCAGTGAATCTCTAAAATACTTCACAGAAATATACACTTTCTTCCAATACCATTGTTCATGCACTGATGGCACACTGGTTGTATTTTGTTCTCATGGTTTATATCCCACTTTATATTTAGCACCAAGTAGTTTAGCAACCCACTGCATTATTTATTATCAACACTCAGACTCTAAGAAGTTTTCATATATTACTGATTGGAAAATAAATGATTAAATCCAATTTGGATAACGCTGTTAGAGCTAAACATGTGCCTAATTTATGACCAAGCAATTTCAATTTAGGTATATATACAAGAGAATTGAGTTCACGTGTTCTCAAAAAACACTTGTACAGGAAGCTTTATGGTAGTTTTATTCATTATAGCCAAACGTTTCTGACATCAGAATGGAAATAATTATTCTAAGCCATATGATGGAATTCAGCTTTGTAATAAAAATGATGGAAACACTCAAAAATATGGTTAAACCTTTTAAATATGTTTAGGAAAAGAAACCAGACATCAAAGAGAACTTATTTGCTGATTTAAAAGTTTCTACTCAATGGTGATGAGAAGTAAGAGCTTCTATTTAATGGCGATAGAAGCCAGAATAATGATTGTAATTGTGGGCCCAAGGCATTAACATGAAAGGAGCATAAGAGATGATGAATGATGAAATGCTCCACCTGTGGTTTCCCTCAAGCTGTAACGATGACAGTTCCATACTTCCAGTTGTTTATTTCAAGTTTTAGCCCAATTCTGAAAGCTTCTTATTTCATAGAATTTCACATTCCATGTGTCCACAAAACTCAAATGTCTGCTTTCTCCCAGTCTCCTGAATCTGGCTAGTTTTTGCCTCTCCACTAATATCACCTTGGTCCAAGGTAATATCTTGTCACAGCTGGACTACTGCAATGGCTTTCTCCTGCCCACATCAGTTCTCTACCACAACTCTGCAATGGTAGCCCATTGTTTTAGGTTCAAAGCCACAATCCTCACGTTGATCTAATTTACACTGTAATACCCGGCCCCAAAACATATACCTATTTCCTGTGTCTCACCAATTTACTCCTTGATCTTTTGTGACTAAGCTGGGCATGTCCCCACCTCAGGGAGTTCTCACTTGTTCTTTGCTCTTCCCAGAACATTTATCCACAAATATCCACTTGTCTCTCTTCCTCGACTCCTTTTAGTTTTTGACAAAAGTCATATTCTTGATTCTCCCTTCTCTGACTATTTGACTTAATATTGCAAATATCCTCTGTTTTCCTGATTCCAATTTTCCACCTAGTTCTTCTTCATGGTGATTAATACTTTTTGGTATACTCTGAAATTTACCCAAACCCAGTGCTGTCGAGTTGATTCCGACTCATATAAGGTCGCTTTACCAGTTAATTTTATATACTGTCTTTCTCCCCACGATAAAATGTAAACTTCATGAGAGCAGAGACTTATGTCAGTTTTTTCTTGTTTAATCCCATTTCACCAGTGCCTATAACAGTGTCACATACAGAGTTAAAGCATTAAAGCCCTTGCTCAATGAATGAATAAATAAATAAATAAGTGGATGTATACATTTTGCTCTATATTATAGTTTGGTCATCATACGTATTTTCCTGATATTATGTATTATATGGTAAATTATATTTCATGTGCATTTTATTTCAGAATATTAAAAAGGTACTAAAAATTTGTTATGACATGGGAGCATTGTGTTGACAGGGATTAAATCTATTGCTTTAGAAGATAAAGTTGAAAATGGCAACCATTCTCTTGCTTTTACACGGCAAGTCCACCCAGTTCCAATAACAAAGCTTTAGTTATTTCTGAGAAGTGTAGAAACTAAGGTATTGTTACATTTATTTATTTTGTAAACATTTCTTTGAGCTTACATCTCTCTAGACAGTAGGCTAATCAAATCATGTTGTTCAGTCTCAAACTATAAAGGGTTCCTAAAGTCATATTTTCTGTACAAATATCTATTTTCCCAAAACTCTTTTCCTAGCCCCCATGACCTCCTTATTCCTCAGACTGTAGATAAATGGGTTCAGAAGAGGTGTAATGATACTGTAAAATACTGCCACCACTTTATCTTCCTCAGGGTAATGCAAGGAATGTGGCCTTGTATAGGTGGAGAGAGTAGCCCCATAGAATAGGCTTGCCACAATCAGATGAGAGGAACACGTGGAGATGGCTTTTGTCTGCCCTTTACCTGAGCTCATCTGGTAAACCACAATAAGCACTCAGGCATAGGAGGCCAGAATGGCCATGAATGGTAGTAGCAGAACGATAAGGCCACTAAAGAGGACAGTATACTCATACTGGGAGGTGTCCTCACACACCAAAGGCATTAGAGATGGAACTTCACAGAAAAAGTGGTTAATGATCCGAGATGTACAGAATGGAAGTTGAAATACATGCAATGTATGTATTAAAGCATTGATAGAACTACTGGCCCATGCACATGTGACCATGGACAAACAGATCGTCTTGCTCATGAGCACAGGATAATGTAAAGGGTGACAGATCGCTACATATCTATCATAAGACATGAAACCAAGAAGAAGAGCTTCAGTTCCACCAAGGGTCAAAACCACAAAGGTATGAATCTTACAGTCTAAAGAAGTAATAGTCTTATCATTTGACAGAAAGTTTGCTGCCATCTTGGGTACCGTGGTGGAGATGTACATCATGTCAATGAAGGAGAGCTGACTGAGGAGGAAGTACATGGGAGTGTGGAGCGGAGTGTCCAGTCGGATGAGGTGGATCAGCATGATATTCCCCATCAAAGTCACTGAGAAGAGGCCCGCAATGGTAACAAAGAGGACGGTGTTCATTTGGCCATATTGGAAAAAGCCAAGAAGTATAAATTCTGCTCCAAAAGTTTGATTTTCTGTCTTCATGGCTTAGATAAAAATAAAGCAGACAATATCTGAAAATTCAATGTAAACAACATTGAATGTCCTTCAGAAGAAAACAAAATGATTATTAAATGCAGTAGAATTTCCTTGAATCACTTTAGGTGACTATTTCTCCCCGTTTCTATACACTGAATCTGTGTCTGTTGAGCAATGGCCAATTCGAAAAAAAAAAAAAAAATTATCTTTTTTTTTTTTTTATTTCTTACAGAATAAAAATATTATCTGGAAATAAACATTTAGATGATTTGCCAACATGAGTCTTTTCTCCCCTTTTAAATATCTTCAAGATGAGAGATTGGAGATGTGCTTACTTGGTATGAGAAAAAAAATCTTTCACTCCATTCATTTAAATAATTAAACAGGACAGTGATGTTCAAACACGGTATAATATTCTTACAAAAAGAATTTCTTTCTCCATTTCTCAGTTTTGAAATTATATTGGCTATAAAAAATTGTAATAAATGTTATATTACCATTTGTATGTCAGGAATACTACAACTCTTATAAAAGAATTGGTGGTTATTTCTATAATATCTGTAATTGCATGTGGAAATTTGTTGCCCAGGCAAAAAACAAATATGCAAGACCTTTAAGAAGGGCTGGAGAAAGAAACACTAAAATGTTACGTTAGCAATTATTAATCTAAGTTTAACTCAAGGAATATGTCAAGAATGGCATTTTGAATTTGACTTGGTCCTTTTATATTAATAGGGGAAATTTACATTTAAACTGCACTTGGACGAAATGTCAGTTAGTAAAATGTTATTACTTGCTCCTCAGTTGAGATATGGAGTCAAAAAGTATTGATGCCCCATTAAAATTTGAAAGTTTTAGATAATTGTTATTACAAAGATTGCTCAACAAAGTTGAGAAATTAAAATTATTTTCAGTAAAAACTAGTGAGCTTTAATATAAAGTGTGACAAATAAGAAAATTAATTGACAATGCCAACTGTTGATTACACATACATGCAAATATAAATACAATTCTAGCATATAGAATTCAATGATCTGTCATAAAGTTATATTTATTGTTGACCTGACTATACTTGGTCCAAGGTGCAGTCACTTATGCTAAGCCCCACATAAGCAAACCAAACCTGAGTCTAGTTCCTACAAATGCCTGACCTTCCCAGAAGCCAAAATGTGAGTTAACCAATTAAGACTTGCCTGCTGAGCTTAACCAAGTTCAAAACGTTCCATTAATCCCATCCCCATCACCAGAACTGTTAAAAACAAAATTTTACAAAATTAAATTTGTATAAGAACTCATAACCTGTAGTTGCTATTCATGAATTAGAAAGCTCTTGCCTGAAACTTCCCGTTCATAAATTGCAAGTTAAACTTATGGGTTCATATACAAATCTAATCTTGTAGAAATTTTGTTTTTAACATTATCTATAGTCAGCCAAGTTGGTATAAACTGAGGCACATTTGACTATAAATAATCATATCACTAAGTTATATAGGAAAGATACTACACACATTTCATATATTCTAAAAAGCTCTGATCCTATTGAACCGTCATTCTTCACTATAGGCCTTTCTCAAAGAACAGTGCTTTCCTCTAAAACAGCAAACACGGTGATATAAAATAATGATGGATGTTTGTATAATTCAGAAAAAAACTAAGACTTATTCTAACAACGTTATGATTTTTTTGAATGTTCTAACCCATGAAATAGAATATGACAAAAATAACAACACAAAAAAGAAAAAAAAATTTTTTCTATTTAAAAGCTTTACTGTTTTTGAAAACCTAATAAATGAAAAACACTTAACTTGCTAAAAGTGTTCGATAAATTGTATAAATTATAATTTATAGTTAACAACATTCTAATACATTATATTTTTAATATTCTTAAAATTTTTCACCTTAGTAATAACAATACTCAATGATAATAAAATATTATTTAAATATGGTTATCGAAAAAACTGGTTTATGTTTTAAAAATATCAAATGCAAACACACGTAACTGAAAGGACAAAATAAATGTCATTGCAAGCTAGTTCACTGTAAACCAATTGATGTAAATACAATCTAAATTTCAAGATAGGTTATATATTTCAGACCATGAAGCAATTTTTTAATAAAAATCTGAAAGAAAATGATCAAGTTAAAAATAAAAATTAAAAAAAATGTCGATAAGAGAATAAAGAGGAGGAAATACAACATGTAAAATTTTATGGATATAAACGTGATAAAATAGCATGATAACTGGGCGTGATAGAAAAACAGGAAAGTAAGAATACAATAGCTGTAGAAGTTATCAGGAGTCTTGATCCTGGTGTAGTGATTATAGCACTGAGCTGGTAACTGAAAGGCAGGCGGTAGTTGGAACCCACCAGCTGCTGAACAGGAGGAGAAAGATGTGCCAGTCTGCTCCTGTAAAGATTTACAGCCTTGGAAACCCTGTGGGGCAGTTCTACTCTGTTCCATAAGGTCACTATGAGTTGCAATTGACTCCATGGCAGTGGGTTTATAGAAGTTATGTAATTATTATATGACTATATATCGTCAATAAATTATATACTCTGCGACTATATATCGTCAATAAATTATATACTCTGCCCATTGCCTTGGAGTCAATTCCAATTCATAGTGACCCCCAGGCAGAACAGAACTGCACCATAGGATTTCTAAAGCTACAATCAGTACAGAAGGAGCCCTGTTTGTGCTGTGGTTATGTGTTTGGCTGATAACAGAAGAGTTGGTGGTGTGATCCTACTAGGTGCTTTGAGGGAGAAAAATGTGGCAGTCTGCTCCTGTAAAGGTTTACTGCTTTTTAACAACTGTACAGCCAGGGCTCCTTCAATAAAATATGTAGGGAAGTCTGTTCTTTTTGTGAATTTGATCATCTGTTCTACATTTTCTCCCACTCTGTCCAGGACTTTCTGTTGTAATCCCAGTCAGAGCAGAACCCTGGAGACTATGGCCCCTGGAGATCCTTCTAACTCAGAACTGAAGCCACCCCTGAAGTTTACCTTTCAGCCAAAGGTAAGACAGGCCTGTAAAACAAACAGTATATGACATCAAATGGGCTACACCTGCCAAAAAACAGAGAAGAGAAGGCAGGAAGGGACAGGAAAATTGGACAAATGGAATGTGGGAATGTGGCGTGGAAAGCGGGAGAGTGCTGACACAATAGGGATTGCAGCCAATGCCATGAAAAAAATTGTGTATAAATTTTTGAATGACAAAGTAATATAAACATATATATGGAAGGAAAAATTTATTAAAAAAAAAGAAAATGGGAAAACTGGCAACAATTTCCAATCTATTGGAATGCTCATTTCACCAGGTGGGGGCCGTTATTTTGATTTTGTAGTTTTTACCCCCAAAAATTTCATGTAAAGAATTGTAAATCTAAACAAGAACCCAAATTAAATTCTTAGAACAAATAAAAAATTTTAATATCACAAATAAAATCCAATTTACCAAAAATTAATAATAAAAATGAAAAGAGCTGACTAAGCAGAAAAAAATATACAAATAAGTGATACATCGAAAATGAAATAGAGGCTTAAAATAAAGAAATAATCCAAAAATATTAAAACCTAGTTAAACAAAACAACTTTACTAAATTATTAGGCCAAAAATGTTGTGAGCAACGTTATCAGATATGCAGTAGCATAGTTTTGGTAAAACACGGTAGATCTTTTCAAAACTTGCTAATCATTTCTCACGACCTTTGATCATTTTCATACCTGTCGCAGTCGTTGAGTTAGGGCTGCTTACCAAAAGGTTTGCAGCTCGATTCCACCAGCGGCTCCTTGGAAACCATACTGGGCAGTTCTACTCTGTCCTACAGGGTGGCTTTGAGTCAGAATAGACTTGATGGAAACCGCTTTTTTTTTTTTAACTAACAGTTTCATATTAGGAATTTTTCTTGTGTAATTTATAGAAATACACTAAACATACAGGAGAAATTTGAAATGAAGGGCACATGACGAAAATGGAGAAAGGAACTAAAAACATCAACTTGTTGAGATAATGTGCATGTATTCAAAATCGGTTATGAAAACTAGACAGTTATACATTATATATACACATATATACATATGCATATAAGCATATATATTTCACTAAAAATAAAACAATTTACAAAATATTTTAATACCACTGCATAAGTTTCTCAACAGGTGTTTGTATTGCTTGAAATACTTTACATAGTTTACAACCTTTCACCTTTCTAATAATATTCCTGAACATGGCTATGTCCTAAGCATAATGCAAAGTGGTAAGGCAAAAATAAGAAAGAAATGTTTTTTCTACCCCAATCAAGACTATGAGTGATAGCTGCAGGGCCTTGCTGCCCAGTAGGGGTTGCACCGGACCTTCAAACCCTAACCCTTATCTCACCTTCCCAAGAAATGTCTCTCCCCTTGCTGCTTTGTGATTGCCGCCCCAAGAAAATTTCAATTCAATGTATGGTCAAATCAATCTCACATAGCTTACCTTGATACTCATTTTTGCAGAAATCATTCAAATGTAATCTGAATAATTTGGGCAGCCCAGAAATCATGCAAATCCAGGAAATGAGTGTGCAAAAAAAAAAAAACCAACACAATCCACTCTACATAATTTATCAAATAAAACACATTCCTTTAAATAGTGTCCCTGAGATTAGTTGTATATTGATCTTTTTGATATGAATTGTAGTAAAGTCTCCAAGGTATTGTAATATTTTAGGTTAAATTCAGAGTAATTAGTGGCCTAAAACAGCTGTTTGAGATTTGAATGGTTGTTGTTATGAAGGAGACTGCTCACATCCAGCGGGTCATGTTTTTAAAACTGAAGAATAAGCTACTGCGTTGAAAAGCACATTCTTCTTCATTAGATGTGTAGACATCCACATTCTTTCCCAGATATAAAGTAATTAATTTTAAAACTTATTTCAGTTGAGATATATAGTGTCTCATATAGAGATATGTTTCATTTTCCCAGGAAATTTTATTTGAAATAAAACATTAGGTAAGACGCTGGGGAAGGGGTCTGCAAAATTAAATAGATTTCCCTGTCACCCCACTTGGGGATAGTGTTACATACTCACAGCAAGTCCGTCTTTCACAAAGTTTTAAGTTAAATTATATTGTTTGTTGGTTATATATATCAAAGAGTCACAGAGACAAACTGCATATATTATGAATAATCAAGCTACTTTATTTGGCACCTCTACGGGGTGGCAGAGAAATAGATTTGAAAAGGAATCCAAAACTGTAGAAACCTCTAATCTGAAACACATTTCAGGAACTGTTACCACACTACGAGTATGCAAGATTGCCTTTGTTTGTTTGTTTGTTTGCTTCAGACAATAAGCCTTCAATCATTTACCATGAAAAATTTTATTAAAAAAAGAAATGTTCAAACTCATTTTCTCATCCTTATATGAGGCTTTCAACCTCTTGATAGAAATGGGCTGACTGCCTAATCATGGTGGAATTCATATTTTGTTTCTCAGAGGCCTTCTGGGGAAACTAGGTCTCTAGGCCACAATTAAGCACATTGTAGAAATTGTAGGTGATATTTTATGAGGCCTGGTGTCTACACTCCTGGGAGAAAAAAAAAAAGAACAAAGGGTCAAGGCTCAAAATATATTTGTTCAAGTGAAAAACAAATCAAATAACTGATCTTAACTGAATGTTAAAAAAAGAAAAACCAGTTAACTCTATTTTACCTTTAAAATATGCGTGTAGATTTAGACTCCACGTAATTAGTAATCAACTAATATTTACTTTGATTTTTTTCTGTACAAAATATGCATGCAATACTGCGAATTATATAATGTAGGAGATATTATGTTAAATACTGCAATAATTTTATTCTCAAAATAAACAAGTTGGCTTGGCCACAGAAGTAAGAGACTCAGCTTTCTGGAAGTCCACAGATCCAACATAAAAGTTTCAGCCCCTAAGGTTTAAATGTCTCCAAGTTCATAGACAGGAATTTAGATTTTGGCATGATGCCCACTTAAATTTGTTCTATTTGAATGAGATACATTTAATCTGGAAAAATTAAAGCGAAGTGGGATTTTAACCAGCCAATTCTCTTACCTAATTCCATGGGATGACATAAGACAGCTGCTGTGCTCAAGTCGGAAAAAGAAATGTGCAATAACTTAAGAAGAAAGGTGATGTAGGTCAGAGTTTAGAGAGAAAATACATAGGTTAACTCTATCACACACAGACAGATTGTCACATCAGTAAGCTCTTATCTTCATTTTTCATCAATTATGTTATTTTATAATTTATAAATTATAATTTATAATAATTATAACAATTATTCCTTAATTTGAAATATTTTATCTTATTCTCTAAAACACCTTACAAAAAAACTCCAGTTGTCAATCATTGAGTCAGTCACAGGATAAAACATAAGCATTCTGGAAACCAATCTCAGAGTTTAACTGAAGAATTGAGTCCTATGAATGGTCAACACTTGCCTCACTTTTGTTTACTGCTGGAAATATACCTACAATATCAAGGTGACATTGATAAATTTTGAATAATGTGAAACTTGTACAGTTTTTGGCACTTGATTTTAGAACCAGAAAACAAAAATGCAAATATAAAATCAATATGATCTTGGAAGGGTCCTGGACAGGTAAGAAGGTATTTGCTCTCTTGATTCAGGTATTAATTGTTAACTTTCAAGTGTTACTGGTAATAGCACCCACCACTAGTATTGTTTATTAAAAAGTAAATTAGTTAACACTTGCAAACAACTTACAACATTGTCCAGCATGCTGCACTCAACAAACAGCTTTAATGATGATTATTATTGATGCTGCTGTTTTTACTGCTTTTTTGATTATTATTTTACATAAACTAAGATTCAGGGATGGAAGCATTGCCTGCACTGCTTTTCTCAAACACAGGCACAAATCCTTTTAACAGCTTTCTACACCCCTGTGTTACATGGTTCTACTAAAAACTCAACAAACAAAAATAGAACAAACTCTCTGCACTGAGAATTACTTAAATAAACTCTCTATATAGTTGCTCTCTCTGCTCAGGTTCAAAGACTCTCCCAACAACATGATCACTGTTGAGGGCTGACCTCCTTCCAGCCAGGGGCAGCCTTCCTACCTAATAGCCAACACAGGGCAAATGAATGTTTTTGCCACCACCTGAGAAGCACTGAGTCTATACACATGGGTGCTTGGGCCCAAATAGTGAACCAAGAGAGAATCATTAAGTCTCTTTTCCTCCAAATTTAAGCTCTTTAAATTCATACAAATAAGGAAAAAAAAGAAAGAAAAGATCATCCAATTTTTTTGGATCAAGCTTAATGAGAAGTAATTTAAAGCAGATTTAAAGCAAACGTGTCATGAAGAAAACTAATCAAGTGAATCAGTTTTTCCCATAGGCATAATTAAGAAGTCATTGATATCTTTTTTCCCTTAAAATTCAGGTCAATTTGAAGTTTGGTGTTGAAGAAATGTGAAGCTCAAAGGGTAATAAGTAAACAGAGAGAGAGAGATAAATAAATGAATGAACACATGCATGGATGGATGGATGGGTGGATGGGTGGGTGGATGGGTGGCTGGGTGGCTGGATGGATGGATGGATGGATGGATGGATGGATGGATGGATGGATGGATGGATGGATGGATGGATGGATGGATGGATGGATGGATGGATGGATGGATGGATGGATGGATGGATGGATGGATGGATGGATGGATGGATGGATGGATGGATGGATGGATGGATGGATGGATGGACAGGCATACAGAAAGACTGACATATGAATGAATGAATAGATGAATAAGTAGTTAAAGAGATAGCTATATCAACAAATCACTAAATAGATGGATAAATAGATAAACAGATAAATAATAACAATTTGGCTTTCCAGAACTGTATTTTTGTGTGTTGATCTGATATCCTACCATTCTGTTGAATTTGTATATTAAATCTAATAGCTTCTTTTTATTTTTTATTTGTATTGTATATTTGTGGGTGTGTGTATGTGAGAGAGAGAGAGAAAGAGAGAGAATTCCTTAGGATATTCTATGTATAAGATCTTGTCATCTTGAATAGGAAAAATTTTACTTCTTTCCAAATTCAAATGCCTTTAAAAAAAAAATTTTAGCCTAACTTTTCTGTCTAGTATTTCCAGAAAAATGTAGAATAAGAGTTATGAAATCAGGCATCCTTGTCTTGTTCCTGATGTTAGGGGAAAACTTGTAGTCTTTCACCAATGCGTGTGATGTTAGCTGTGGGTGTTTCATAAGTGTCCTTAATCAGATACATGTAGTTTCCTTACATTTCTAGTTTGTTGAATGATTTTATTATGAAAGGGTCTTGGATTTTGTCAAATGATGTTTCTGCATTCATTAATCAAATCATTTTTCCTTCATTTTCTTAATTAATTGATATTTATGCTTAACAACTCTTGCATTTGTGGGATAAGTTCCACTGGGACGTGGTTTATAGTCTTTTCAATATGCTGCTATGTTTGGTTTGCTAGTATTTTGCTGCTGGATTTGGTTTGTTAGTACTCTGTTGGAGATTTGCATTCATATTCATAAGGGATATTGTGGGGTTTTTTGGCTTTGGTATCAGGGTGATTATGTCATCATAGAATCAGTTACAAAGTGTTCCCTACTATTTTCTTTTGCAAGAGTTTGGGAAAGATTAATGTTAATTTGTATTCGGTACTTCGTTATAATTTCTATCTCCTTATTGTTGTTGTTGTTTTTGCTAGGTGCGCTCGAGTCATTTCTGACTCATAGCCACCCTATGCACAACAAAAGGAAACCCTGCCCGATCCTGTGCCATCCTCACGTTCATTGCTATACATGAGCCCGTTGTTGCAGCCACCATGTCAGTCCATCTTGTTGAGGGCCTTCCTCTTTTTCACTGACCCTATTCTTTCCCAAGGATGATGTCCTTCTCCAGAGACTGATCCTTCCTGACAACATGCCCAAAGTATATGAGATGAAGTCTCACCATCCTTGCTTCTAAGGAGCATTCTGGCTGTACTTCTTCCAAGGCAGATTTGGTCCTTATTTTGGCATATCATGATATATTCAATATTCTTCACCAACAGATGCCAATTTTTCTTCAGTCTTCCTTACTCATCATCCAGCTTTCATTGCTTGGGTCAGGGGCACCTTAGTCTTCAAGGTGACATCCTTGCTTTTTAACACTTTAAGGAGGTCTTTTGTAGCAGATTTGCCCACTGCTGCTTCCATGGATGTTGATTGCTGAAACAAGTAAAATGAAATCCTTATTGTTTTAGGTTTTATATTTAGGTCTTTGATCGATTTTGAGTTAGTTTTTGTTTATGATGTGAAGTATGGGTCCTGATTCATTTTTTCTACAGATGGACATTCAGTTTTGCCAGTGCCATTTGTTAGAGACTGTCTTTTCCCAATTTAACAAAATTCGGCCCTTTGTCAAAAATCAGCGGCCCATAGCTGGATGGATTTACATCTGTGTTCTAAATTCTCTTCCATCGGTCTGTGTGTTTGTCATTGTACAAATACCAGTCTGTTTTGATTGCCATGCCTGAATAGTAGGTTCTAAGATTCAGTAGTGCGAGGCCTTCTTTCTACCTTGTTCTTCTTTAGTAGCACTTAACTTATCCAAGGCCTCTTTCCTTTTCGCATTGGATTGGTGATTAGTGTTTCCATCTCATTAAAGAATGCTGTTGCAATTTGCATCGGTATTGCATTATATTTGTAGATCACTTCAGGTAGTATTGACTTTTTTATGGTGTTGAGTCTTCCTATCCATGAGCATTTTTTTTTCTTCCAATTATATAGGTCTCTTGGTTTCTTGCAGTAGCATTTTGTAATTTTCTTTGTATAGGTCTTTTATATCCTTGGTTAGATTTATTCCCAAGTATTTTATCATTTGGGGGGCTATTATAAATGGCATTCTTTTTGTGATTTACTTTTTGAAGTTCTCTTTGTTGATGTAGAGGAATCCAACTGATTTTTTATATGTTGATATTGTACCCTGCTACTTTGCTGAATCCTTCTATTAGTTCCAGTAGTTTTTTTGTGGAATCCTTGGAGTTTTCTACGTATAGGTTCATTTCATCTGTGTATAGGGAAAATTTTGCTTCTTCCTTCCAATCTGGAGGTCCTTTGTTTCTTTCTTTTTCCATATTTCTTTAGGTAAGACTTTCAGTGCAATGACATTTTGGTTAGCAGCTGAGCACTTAACCAATGCACCACCAGTCCTCCTCTATGTCGTTACCTTGAAATTTACTGTTATCTTCCTAAGTTTAAAACAGTCTTTTATTTATTGATATCACTTTGGCTTCCTCTCCATATGAAAGTTCTATAACTACACCATTCATTCCGTCTTTTTTGTTTTGATGTCATCGTTTACATATGGATGTCTTTGGTTCCCTGTTTTTAGCCTTTTAGCTTTGTTTTATTTTTAAAATTCCTTATTTGGGTTGGTATCTGGGTGGTCTGTCCTGCGTCCAAATATCAGATTATTGTTTAATGTTTTTGGTTCTCTATTCGAAGGACTCTCTTTAATATTTCTTGTAAGTTTGGTCCGGTTTTTACAAGTTCCCTTAATTTCTGCTTATCTGGAAATATTCTAATGTTGCCATTGTATTTGAGAGACATTTTTACTTAATATAGAATTGCTGAGTTTTTTTTTTTTTTTTTTTACTTTCGACCTTTTATATAGGTCTTCCCACTGTCTTCTTGCCTACGTGGTTTTAGCTACATAGTTGGAGATTAGTTTTATTGGTTCCCCTTTGTAGCTACTCTGTCCTTTGGGTCGCTATGAGTCGGAATCAACTCGACGGCACTGGGTTATAGATTTTTTTTTTTTATGAGTCATAACAAACTTGACAGCACACAACCACAGGCACTACTGTCAACTATCAAACAACCATCTAGTACAGTTCTTCTGCAATTGCTCTGGGAGTTAAGCAGGTCATGCTTTTTATACTTGCCAATCTGTTAACACATTAGCTTTACTACAATCCAGGTTGCCACTTATTCATTAGACTGGGTTTCCAATAAAGTGCATATAACTTTCTGGGACAAAGGATAATTTTCCAAATTTTATACTCAACTAGCTATTTCACCTAAGTTGAACACTAAAGTCTTGAGATTTTATAATAAAAACAGTGGTGACTTTATTTTTCCTTAGCTGATCTCAGGATTCTTTGTTTGTCTTTGGTCCTTTTTTTTTTTTGCACATTTGTTTATAAGTCTTGGTGACTTTCTTTGGGCTGTATCCTGTATAGCGTTCATTGCACTTCTTGGATGAGTATCTTCTTGTCTTTCATGATGATAGATAGCGAAGTTTTCTGCCAGGATTACTTTGACAATTGTCTCTGTGTTTTGCATTGCACCCAGCCCCATCCATTGGATCTCTTATCATATGCAAGTTTTTCCTCTTGATAGTGTCCCACATAATTATTAGGATTTCTTCATTCTTTTTTCTGATTTTTCCTCAAACAAATTGATATCAAGGGACTTTTCTTTAATTTCACTAATCTGTCTTCCATTGCTTCAATTCTGGTCCTATATCTTTCTTTTGAGTTGTCTGTTTCTGAAATTTTATTCTTAATCTTTTGGCTTTCTAGTTGATGTTTTTGTATGGTTTCTAGTTGTTTCGTTTTTATATTGTTTTCCTGAATTCTTTATCGCTTTTTTTATGAGTTGTAAACAACTTGACAACAATGGGTTTTTTGTTTGTTTGTTGCTTTCTTTCATTTTGTCAGTGCCTTCCTTGATTTTGTCTATATTTTTCTTGGTTTTGCCTGTGTTTTCACAGGCTGTTTCTTACCCCCGGCAGGTTTTTTGTTCTTTATTTCAGTCACTTGCTGACTCCATCCTGTCCTGCTTCTTTTTGTGATTTGATATTGTCTGTTGTTTCCGAAGCATCAAGAAATTATTATATGTATTTATTTACTGTGTGTTTGTTGAACCCTGAAATTTTGTTTTGTTTTGATATATCCAAGTAGGCTGGGCCTGTGCTTTGCTCTGGTCTCTAATTTTGCCATTTAGATGCTCTCACTACCTTTCTCAGGGTTGGTGGAGGAATGACTGCATGTGTGAGTGTGGGTCTCTCGTGGGGCTGTTGAGGATATAGGTGGTGTTTCTGTTGAGGTGGTGTGTTTGTCTGTCCAGCTGGACCCTGGCTGTGGGAGCAGTGGATGATCTTCCTAGTTTTGGGGTTGGGTGCTGTGTGTGTGCTCTGCTGATAGCAGGGTGGTTGGGTTTGGGGTATCTGGGTTGTTGGTCCCCAGATGAGTTGTCTGGAAACTCTCATCAATGGTTCCAGGTGAGCAGGGTTATGTGGGGATGTTTAGAATTAGAATATAGAATACAGAAGAATATACAATATACATTATAGAAGAATATACACACTAGACTATACAATACAGAATATAGATTATACAAGAGCATATGATACAGAATTTAGAATATAGAAAGTAGAATGTAGAATACACAATATAAAATGTAGAATAAAGACTATAGAATACAGATTATAAAATATAGAAAATTATGGACTGTAGAATGTAAAATATAGAAGAATACACTATATTCTATTTTCAAAGTTCTTTTATATTCTGTATTCTATCTTCAGTGTTCTATGTTCCATATTCTATGTTTCAAATTCTCTATTTTCTATAATCTATGTTCTTCTATATTTTATATTTTTGTATATTCTATATTCCATACTCTGCATTCTATATTTGATGTTCTACATTCTATATTTTTCTACATACAATGTTCTTCTATGTTCCATATTTCATATTCCATATTCTACATTATATATTTTAAATTCTTCCATATTCTATGCTCTATATTCTGTATTCTACATTCTAAATTCTTTCTTCTATGTTCTTCCATATTCTTCTATATTCTATATACTTTATTTTTCTGTATTCTATATTCCATAGTCTACATTCTTCCTTCTATATTCTACATTCTTCTATATTCTGTATTCTATATCTTCTACAGTGTATATTTTGTTTTACATTCTATATTCTTATTCCATTATCTTCTATTATCTATATTCTTCTATATTCTGTGTTCTTTATGCTTTATTTATATTCTATATTTTGTATTCTACATTCTATATTCTTCTGTATTCTATATTTTCTATATTCTATATTCCATCCTGTGTTCTGTATTCAATGTTCTTTTTCTATATTCTATAATTTTCTGTATTCTATATTCTACATTCTATATTCTTCTATAGTCTGTATCATATATTGTTCTATATTGTATATTCTGTATTTTGCATTCTACATTCTATATTCCATAATCTTCTATATTCTAGAATGTATATTCTCTATATTATGTATTTTTATTCTATATTTTATATTCTGTATTCTACATTCTATTTTCTAAATTCTGTATTTTCTATATTCCATTGATTGTATTCTATATTCATTTTTCTCTATAGTCTGTATTTTTAATAATTTTCTGTATTCTATATTCCATATTGCATATTATGTATACTCTATTCTACATTCTATATTCTCTTATATTCTATCTTCTATATTTAATTCTACAAAAAAAATATTTTTTATTTTTTTATATTCCAAAATCTTCAATATTCTATAATCTATATTCTTCTATATTCTATGTTCTTTATTCTATATTTTATATTCTATATTTTGTATTCTACTTTGTACATACTCTATTCTATATTTATCTCTATTTTATATTTTTCTATATTCTCTATTCCATACCCTGTATTCTATATCACATATTCTATATTCTGTGTTCTATATTCTATGTTCTATATTCAATATTTTTTATATACTATATTCTTCTGTATTCTATATTCTATATTCCATATGCTATATTCTACATTCTGCATTCTATATTCTATAGTCTTCTATGTTCTGTATTCTACACTCTTCTACATTCTTATTCTACATTCTATATTCTTCTCTTATAATCTATATTCTTCTGCTATATTCTATATTGTGCATTCTAAATCGCATATTAAATATTCTACAGTCTACATTCTATATTCTAAATTTTGTAATATTCTTTATTCTTCTCTATACTCTATTCCACATTCTATGTTCTCTATACTACATTCTATATTCCATTTTCTTCTATATTCTACATGTTCTATTCTAAATTTTTCTGAGTTCTATATTCTTCTATATTCTATATTTTTTAGTGTTTATTCTACCTTCTAATCTCTATATTCTATATTCTTCTGTAATCTAATATTCTCTTGTATTCTCTATTCCATATTCTCTATTCTACATTCTATATTCTTCTATAGTCTGTAATCTATATTCTTCTACTTTCTTTATTCTATATTCTTCAATAGTGTATATCCGATACCTTATACTCCATATTTGTCCATATTCTATTTTCTTCTACGTTCTATCTTCTATTTTCTGTAGTCTGTCATCTATATTCTGTATTCTTCTATATTCTGCATTCTATATCCTATATCTTCTATATTCTAAATTTTTGCTCTATATTTTCCTATATTCCATATTCTGTTTTTCAGTTTTCTATATTCTTCTATAACTATACTCTACATTCTTCTATTGTCCATATTCCATATTCTTCTATACTCTATATTCTTTTATATTCTGCATTGTATTTTCTATGTCCTATGTTCTTCTATATACTATATTCCTCTATATTCTATGTTCTACGTTCTAAATTCTTCTACATTCTATATTCTGTATTTTATATTCTATATTCTCCTATGTTCTATATTCTTTTATATTCTCTTTCTATATTTTTACATATTCTAGGTTCTATATTCCATACTCTGTATTCTATATTGTATATTCAAAGTTCTATGTTCTATATTCTTTATTTTTATATATACTATATTTTTCTGTGTGGTGTATTCTATGTTCCATATTCTACATTCTATATTCTTTTAAATTCTGTATTCTTTTATATTTTACATTCTACATTCCATAATTCTCTGTATTCTACAATCTGTATTCTATATTCTATAGTCTTTATTCTATATTTTATATTCTGTAGTCTACATTCTATATTCTGTATTCTATGTTCTTCAGTAATCTATATTCTCTCTTGTATAGTCTTCTACTGTGTACATTCTTCTATAATGTATATTCTGTATTCTATATCCTAATTCTTCTATATTCTCTATTCCATATTCTGTATTCTTTAATATTCTGTATTCTACATTCTACTATATTCTTTTTCTTGTATTTTCCATACCCTTGTATATTCTATATTCTTCTATATTCCGTATTCTATGTTCTCCTATATTCTATATTTTACATTGTACATTCTATATTCCATTATTTTCTATATTGTATGATTTATAATCTTCTATATTCTATACTTTCCTGTATTCTTCATTGTATACTTTGCATTGTATAATCTGTATTCTACATTGTACATTTTATATTCTTCTGCATTCTATATTCTAAATTTATATTCTATTTTCTTTTATATCCTGTATTCTTTATGCTATATTCTTCTATAATGTATATTCTATATTCTTATTCCAAATCCTCTATACACTATATTGTTCTGTTTACAAAGTTCTTTTATATTCTGTATTCTATCTTCAGTGTTCTATGTTCCATATTCTATATTTTAAATTCTCTATATTCTGCAATCTATGTTCTTCTATATTCTATATTTTTGTATATTCTATATTCCATACTCTGTATTCTATATTTGATGTTCTATATTCTGTTTTGCCACATACACTATTCTTCTATATTCTATATTTCATATTCCATATTCTACATTCCGCATTGTATATTTTAAATTCTTCCATATTCTATGCTCTGTGTTCTATATTCTACATTCTAAATTCTATATTCTTCCATATACTTCTAGTCTATATTTTTCTATATACTATATTTTTCTGTATTCTCTATTCCATATTCTATATTCTTCCTTCTATATTCTATATTCTACTATGTTCTGTATTCTATATTCTTCTATATTGTATATTCTGTATTTTAAATTCTATATTCTATATTCCATTATCTTCTATATTCTATAATCTATATTCTTCTATAGTCTGTGTTCTTTACCCTTTGTTTTATATTCTGTATTCTACATTCTATATTTTTCTATACTCTATATTTTCTATATTACATATTCCATACTCTGTGTTCTATATTCAATGTTCTTTTTCTATATTTTTCTATACAATTTTCTGTATTCTATGTTCTTCATTCTTTACTCTATATTCTTCTATAGTCTGTATCATATATTTTTCTATATTGTAAATTCTGTATTTTACATTCTACATTCTATATTCCATAATCTTCTATATTGTATAATGTATATTCTCTATATTATGTGTTTTTTTCTATATTTTATATTCTGTATTCTACATTCCGTATTCTAAATTCTATATTTTTCTATATTCCATTGTCTATATTCTATATTCAATGTTGTTTTCTATATTCTATATTTTTTATAATTTTCTGTATTCTATATTCCATATTGCATATTCTGTAAACTATATTCTACATTCTATATTTTCTTATATTCCATCTTCTATATTCTATATTTAATTCTATATTCGAGAATATTCTATATTCTATATTGTTTTCTATGTTCTTTAATTCTACTTTGTATGTACTCTATTCTACATTCTATATTTGTCTATTCTATATTCTATATTCCATACTCTGTATTCTATATTCCATATTCGATGTTCTATATTCTATATTTTTTATATCCTATATTCTTCTGTATTCTACATTCTATATTCCATATGCTATATTCTACATTCTGCATTTTATATTCTTCTGTATTCTATACTCTTCTACATTCTTATTCTATATTCTTCTGTTGTAATCTATATTCTACCTGCTATATTCCATATTGTACATTCTAAATTCTATATTCAATATTCTAGTCTACACTCTATATTCTAAATTTTTCAATATGCTTTATTCTTCTCTATTCCCTATCCCATATTCTATGTTCTCCATTCTCCATTCCATTTTCTTCTATATTCTATATTCTACATTTTATATTCTAATTTTTTTCTGAATTCTATATTTTTATGTATATTCTACCTTCTAATCTCTATATTCTATATTCTTCTGTAATCTATTCTCTTGTATTCTCTATTCTACATTCTATATTCTTCTATATTTTGTCATCTGTATTTTTCTACTTTATTCTCTATTCTTCAATACTGTATATCCTATACCCTATATTCCATTTGTCAATATTCTATTTTCTTCTACATTCTATCTTCTATATTCTGTAGTCTGTCATCTATATTCTTTATTCTTCTATATTCTGCATTCTGTATATCTTCTAAATTTATGCTCTGTTTTCCTATATTCTGTATTCTATATTTTTCAATATTCTACATTCTTCTATAATTATATTCTACATTCTATTTTCCATATTCCTTATTCTTCTATACTCTATATTTTTCTATATTTTTTCTTTTATGTTCTGTATTGTATCTTCTGTGTTCTTCTATATACTATATTCCTCTATATTCTATAATCCGTATTCTATATTCTACGTTCTAAATTCTTCTATATTCTATATTTTATACTCTACATTCTAAATTCTTTTATATTCTATTTCTATATTCTTCCATAATCTAGGTTCTATATTCCATTCTCTGTATTTTATATTGTATATTTAAAGTTCTACGTTCTATATTGTTTATCTTTCTATATACTGTTTTTCTGTATGGTATATCCTATGTTCCATATTCTATATTCTACATTCTGTATTCTTCTATAGTATGCATTCTATATTCTTCTATATTTTACATTCTACATTTCATAATTTTCTATATTCTATAATTCATAACCAATACTCTTCATTTTATAGTCTGTATTCTACATTCTATTTTCTATATTCCAAATTCTGTATTCTATGTTCTCCTATAATCTATATTCTGTATCGTATAGTCCTGTAGGGTAGCCCGCATGCACCAACAGGCCCGAATAGCGGAGCCCCGCAGGTATGGCGAAGCCCCGCAGGTAAGGCGGGGATAGGCTGGAACGGAGAGTTCTGCAGGCAAGTATACGCCCAAATGGAGAGTCCTGCAGGCAAGAATAGGCCCTAATGGAGAGTCCCGCAGGCAAGAATATCCCCTAATAGAGAAGCCCCACAGGCAAGAACAGGCCCAAATAGCGGAGCCCCGCACGCCGGAAAAGGCCTGAATAACGGAGCTCCACAGGCACTAAGAGGCCTGAATAGAGGAGCCCTGCAGACAAGGGGAAGCCTGAAAGGAGAGTCCCGCAGGCAAGAATAGTCCCGAAGTGGGACTCACGCAGGCAAGAATAGGCCTTTACACAGTCCCGCGGGCAAGAATAGGCCTGAAGAGAGGAGCCCCGCAGGCAAGAATAGGCCCGGACAGAGTTCCACAGGCAAGAATAGGCCCGAATAGGGAAGCCTGGAGGCGAGAACAGGCCTGAACGGAGAGTCCCGCAGGCGAGAACAGGCCCGAAAGGAGAGTCCCGCAGCCGAGAAAAGGCCGGAACAGAGATTCCCACAGGCCAGAACAGAGGAGCCCTGTAGGCAAGAATAGGCCTGAACAGGGTCCCGAAGGCAAAAATAGACCCTAACGGAGAGTCCCGCAGGAAAGAATAGGCCCAAACGGAGAGTGCCGCAGGCAAGAACAGGCCAGAACGGAGATTCCTGTAGCCAAGAATAGGCCCCAGCAGAATCCGGAAGGCAAGAACATGCCCTAATAGAGGAGGCCCGCACGTACGAACACCCGAATAGCGGAACCCGCCACACAGGATCACGCACAAATACCGGAGCTCCGCAGGCACGTACACGCCCGAATAACGGAGGCCCGCAGGCTCAAACAGGCCTGAATAACGGAGCTCCGTAGGCACGAACAGGCCCGAATAGAAGAGCCCCGCAGGCAAGAGGAGGAACGAAAGGATGCTCCCGCAGGCAAGATGAGGCCCGAAGAGAGAGTTCTGCAGGTAAGAATGGGCCCGAACCGAGATTCCCACAGGCCAGGTTAGAGGAGCCCTGTAAGCAAGAATAGGCCTGAACAGGGTCCCGCAGGCAAAAATAGACCTGAACGGAGAGTGCTGCAGGAAAGAATAGCCCAGAACGGTGATTTCTGTAGCCAAGAATAGGCCCGAACAGAGTCAGGAAGGCAAGAATAGGCCCGAATAGAGGAGCCCCGCAGGCAAGAATAGGCCCTAAGGCAGAGTCCCGCAGGGGAGAACAGGCCCGAACGGAGAATCCCACAGGCAAGAAGAGGCCAGAATAGAGGAGCCCTGTAGGCAAGAATAGGCCTGAACAGGGTCCCGCAGGCAAGAATATAGAATGTTGAATACAGTATAAAGAATATGGAATATAGAATACACAAAAATATAGTATATGTAAATATATAGAAAATAGAAGATTGAGTATAAAAAAATATAGAATATAGAAAAATGTCAAATGTTTAATATAGAATGTAGAATATAGAAGATTTTAAAATGTAGACTATACAATATGGAATATAGAATACAGAAGAATATAGTATGGAGAAATATAGAACATCAAATATAGAATAGAGAGTATGGTATATAGGATATAGGAAAATATAGAATATAGAAGAACATAGAATTTAGAATGTGGAATATAGAATATAGAAGAATTTAGAATATAGAATTTAGAATGTGGAATATAGAATATAGAAGAATTTAGAATATAGAATATGGAATATAGAAGGAAGTAGTACATAGAAGAAAACTGAACATAGAACACAGAACACAGAAGCTAGAATACAGAATGTAAAAGAATATAGAAAATAGTAGAATATAGAATATACAAGAATATGGAATACAGAAGAATATAAACAAGAATATAGATTATAGAATATACATTACGGAAGAATATAGAATACAGAATATAGAAGAATATTGAATATAAATTTAGAATATAGAAGAATATAGAATAGAGAAGGCTATAGAAAATACAAGAAAAAGAATATAGTAGAATGTAGAATACACAATATGGAAGAATAGAGAATATAGAATTAGAATATAGAATACAGAAGAGTATAGAATATACATTATAGAAGAATATACACAGTAGAAGACTATACAATACAGAATATAGATTATACAAGAACATGTAATACAGAATTTAGAATATAGAAAGTAGAATACAGAAAACAGAATATAAAATATAGAATAAAGACTATAGAATACAGATTATAAAATATAGAAAATTATGGAATGTAGAATGTAAAATATAGAATACACTATATTCTTCTATTTTCAAAGTTCTTTTGTATTCTGTATTCTATCTTCAGTGTTCTGTGTTCCATATTCTATATTTTAAATTCTCTATATTCTATAATCTATGTTCTTCTATATACTATATTTTTGTATATTCTATATCCCATACTCTGTATTCTATATTCTATATTTTTCTACATACAATATTCTTCTATATTCTGTATTCTACATTGTATATTTTAAATTCTTCAATATTCTATGTTCTGTATTCTACATTCTAAATTCTTTTCCTTCCATATTCTATATTTTTCTATATACTATAATTTTCTGTATTCTACATTCCATATTCTACATTCTTCCTTCTATATTCTATATTATTCTATATTCTGAATTCTATATTCTTCTATATTGTAGATTCTGTATTTTACATTCTATATTCCATTATTTCTATATTCTCTAATCTATATTCTTCTATATTCTGTGTTCTTTATGCTTTATTTCATATTCTATATTTTGTATTCTACATTGTATATTCTTCTATATTCTATGTTCCATACTCTGTGTTCTGTATTCAATGTTCTTTTTCTATATTCTATATTTTTCTGTATAATTTTCTGTATTCTATATTCTACATTCTATATTCTTCTATAGTCTGTACCATATGTTGTTCTATATTGTATATTCTGTATTTTACATTCTATATTCCATAATCTTCTATATTGTAGAATGTATATTCTGTATATTATGTATTTTTTATTCTATATTTTATATTCTGTATTCTACATTCTATATTCTAAATTCTATATTTTTCTATATTCCATTGTCTGTATTCTATATTCAATGTTTTTTCCTATAGTCTATATTTTTTTATAATTTTCAGTATTCTATATTCCATATTGTATATTCTGTAAACTATATTCTACATTCTATATTCTCTTATATTCCATCTTCTATTAAAAAAATTTTTTTATTCTGTATTCCAGAATCTTCTATATTCTGTAATGTATATTTTTCTATATTCTATGTTCTTTATTCTATATTTTATATTCTGTATTGTACTTTGTACATACTCTATTCTATATTCTATATTTATCTCTATTCTATACTTTTCTATATTCTCTATTAATACCCTGTATTGTATATTCCATATTTTATATTCCAAATTCTTCTATATTCCATATTCCACATTCTAAATTCTATGTTCTTCTATATTCTATATTTTCCTATATCCTATATTCCATACTCTGTATTCTATATTTGATGTTTTATGTTGTATATTCTGTATTTTTCTCTATACTATATTCTTCTGTATTCTATATCCCATATTGTATATTCTACATTCTAAAATCTTCTATATTCTACATTCTGTATTCTATATTCTTCTATATTCTATGTTCTATATTCAATCTTCCATTTTCTATATTTTTACATATACTATGTTTTTGTGTATTCTGTATTCCATATTCTTGATACTATAGTCAACATTCTATGTTCTTCTATATTCCATATTCTCCTACATTCTATATTTTACACTGTACATTCTATATTCCATAATCTTCTGTATTGTATAATTTACAATCTTTTGTATTCTATAATCTATATTCTCCTATATTCTTCATTCTATACTTTGCATTCTGTAATCTGTATTCCACATTGTACATTTTATATTCTTCTGTATTCTATATTCTAAACATATATTCTGTGTTCTTCTATATTCTGTTATCTATGCTATATTCTTCTATAATGTATATTCTATATCCTTATTTATTCCAAATCCTCTATACACTATATTCTTCTATTTTCAAAGTTCTTTTATATTCTGTATTCTATCTTCAGTGTTCTATGTTCCATATTCTATATTTGAAATTCTTTACATTCTATAATCTATGTTCTTCTGTATTCTATATTTTCCTATATTCTGTATTCCATACTCTATTCGATGTTCTATATTCTATATTTTTCTACATACACTATTCCTCTATGTTCTATATTGCACATTTCATATTCCATATTCTACTTTCTGCATTGTATATTTTAAATTCTTCCATATTCTATGTTCTATATTCTTCCATATTCTTCTATGTTCTATATTTTTCTACATACTATATTTTTCTGTATTCTATATTCCATATTCTTCATTCTTCCTTCTATATTCGTCTATATTCTGTACTCTATATTCTTCTATATTGTATATTCTGCATTTTATATTCTATATTCCATTATCTTCTATATTCTCTAATCTATATTCTTCTATATTCTGTGTTCTTTATGCTTTATTTCATATTCTATATTTTGTATTCTACATTCTATATTCTTCTATATTCTATATTCCATACTCTGTGTTGCATATTCAGTATTCTTTTTCTGTATTCTATACTTTTCTATATAATTTTCTGTATTCTATATTCTTCCATAGTCTGTATCATATATTCTTCTATATTGTGTATTCTGTATTTTACATTCTACGTTCTACATTCCGTAATCTTCTATATTCTGTAATGTTTATTCTGTACATTATGTATATTTTTATTCTGTTTTATATTCTATATTTTTCTATATTCCATTGTCTGTATTCTATATTCAATTTTTTTCTATAGTCTATATATTTTATAATTTTCTGTATTCTATATTCCATATTGCATATTCTGTATACTATATTCTGCATTCTATATTCTCTTATATTCCATCTCGCATATTCTATATTTAATTCTACATTCTATATTCCAGAATCTTCTATATTCTATAATCTATATTCCTTTATATTCTATGTTCTATATTTTATATTCTGAATTCTACTTTGTACATACTCTATTCTATTATCTCTATTCTATGTTTTTTCTATTTCTCTATTTCATGCTCTGTATTTTATATTCCATATTCAATGTTCTATATTCTATATTTTTATATACTATATTCTTCTGTATTCTACATTCTATATTCCTTATTCTATATTCTACATTCTGCATTCTATATTCTTCTATGTTCTGCATTCTATACTCTTCTATATTCTTCACTTATAATCTATATTCTTCTATCTGCTATATTCTATATTGTACATTCTAAATTCTATATTCAATATTCTACAGTCTGCATTCTGTATTTTAAATTTTTCAATATTCTTTATTCTTCTCTATACTCTATTCCATATTCCATGTTCTCCATTCTAAATTTTATATTCTATTTTCTTGTATATCCTACATTTTATGTTCTAAATTTTTCTGAATTCTTCTTTTATATTTTTATTGTACATTATGCTTTCTAATCTCTATATTCTTCTATAATCTAATATTCTCTTGTATAGTCTATTCCGTATTCTCTATTCTACATTCTTCTGTGTTCTATATTCTTTTATATTTTATTTCTATATTTTTCTATAGTCTAGGTTGTATATTCCATATTCTGTATTCTATACTGTATATTCTATGTTCTATATTCTAAAATCTTCCATATTCTACATTCTGTATTCTAAATTCTACATTCTATATTCTTCTAGATTCTGTATTCTAGATTTTTCTATATTCTATGTTCTATATTCAATCTTCTATTTTCTATATTTTACATATACTATATTTTTGTGTATTCTATATTCCATATTCTTGATACTATATTCAACATTCCATATTCTTGTATATTCTGTATTCCATTTTCTCCTATATTCTACCTTTTACATTCTACATTGTATTTTCCATAATCATGTATATTGTATAATTTATAGTCTAGATTCTGTAATTTATATTCTCCTATATTCTTCATTCTATAGTTTGCATTCTATAATCGCTATTCTACATTGTACATTTTATATTCTTCTGTATTCTATATTCTGAATTTATATTCTGTTTTCTTCTATATTCTGTATTCTTTATGCTATGTTCTTCTATAACGTGTATTCTATACTCTTCTTTATTCCAAATCCTCTATACACTATATCCTTCTATTTTCAAAGTTCTTTTATATTCTGTATTGTATACTCAGTGTTCTATGTATCATACTCTATATTTTAAAGTCTCTGTATTCTATGATCTGTGTTCCTGGATGTTTTTCTACATTCTGTATTTTTGTACATTCTATATTCCATACTCTGTATTCTATATTCGATGTTCTATATTCTATATTTTTCTTCATACAATATTGTTCTATATTCTATATTGCATATTTTGTATTACATATTATATATTCTACATTCTATATTTTAAATTCATTTATATTCTCTATTGTATAGTCTATGTTCTTCCATATTCTATCTTTTTATATACTATATATTTCTGTATTCCATATTCTACATTTGTCCTATATTCTATATTCTTCTATATTCTGTTTTCCTCTATATTGTGAATTCTGTACTTTACAATCTATATTCTATTGTCTTCTATATTCTATAAAATATATTTTATGTTCTGCGTCATTTATACTTTATTTCTTAATCTATGTTTTTTATTCTACATTATATACTCTATGTTCAATATTCTATATTCTTCTATATTCTATATTTCCTGTATTCTCTATTCCATACTATGTGTTCCATATTGAATGTTCATTTTCTCTATGTGGCAAACAGGTCATCCATGTCCCCACGTCCATAAACCACTGGACTGCTGGGGCCCAGGCTGCCGGGATTTCGGCCTTGCCTTCGGAGCCTGGCCGCATACGCAGCTTTTGACCGGAGGCGGGGATGGGTAGAAAGCAAAAATTTGGAAAATGGCAGTGTCTCCTCGATTTTCCTGGCATTGTCTTTTTGAGCGGAATGCTTTTTTTCCTAGTAGGATGAGGCACTGACGGAAAAGGCAGGATTATGTGTGCAGGAAAGGTGTGTGCTGAGAGGGTGACGACGTAGAGACCAGGTTGGGATCTTCAGTCCCAGGAAAGTCCCCTGGCAGGTGTGGGTAAATGTTCTCTGCCCTTCCCGTTGCGGGGGGGGGGGGCGGTGGTTTCACCATACAAAGCAGCAGAGGAATTATTCCTCGCCTGAGAACTTGCATCTGCCCACAAGCTACAAACTGGCCAGGGTCCACCCTACTTTATTCCTCATGTCAATCAACAACAGCTAAGACATTGCAGAGAGACTACCTGCTATTGTCTGCCCATGGGAAAGTGGTACAGCCAGAAGCCTCCTCCGTTTCATCTCCAGGCTCTCTCTCAGGCCCCTCGTACTTGTGATGTGTCTCAGAGGTAGAATGAAGAGATTTCTCTGAATGATCACATACAGAGAGGGGCCATAGATGCTGAGGAAGGGCGCCATGAATACTGATATTCTAGCATAAGTGGAACAGAGATACTTCCCTGCTATCCCAGTGTGTCGAACCTGTCCACATCAACGGTTACCTACTGTGAAGATATTCCCTGGGTGCCCTTGATTTTGTGGTCAAAGACAGAAGGGGCCGTTGTGTATCCATGGGTAAAATGGAGGGCTCTGCGGAACCGGCGGGTTAGGCTGGACCTCTCCTATGGGCTCAGTGTTTGTAACCCGTCCCCGTCAGAAGTTGCGGCCAGCCTTCCGGTGGCTGTCTCCAAGCTGATTAGGAGAAAAACCTTATGCCCCGCACTCAGCCTTCACCTGGCCTACCTGGCCTCTTTACCCTCATCGAGACCACTGTGTGGATGAAAGAATGGATGTCGGCCAGTGACCAAGTGTCCTCACTGCCTTTGAAGGATTAGGCTCCTGGCGGAGCAGAAGACAGCCAAGGTCAGCCTGAGCCTAGACACCTAGTGACCTGTGACACTGCAACCAGTGATAGATGTTGATGTCCACGCTCACGTATCCTCAGGTGGCGGATTCACAGTGGTCAGAGGAAAAGTATAAGTAGAGATCACACACTGACGAGGGCATGGGTCAAAGGTCGGGGAAAATACCTTAGGTCGTGGAGCTCTAGCAGAGCCAGCCTAGGGCCACGGCCTACATCTTGTACGTGGAAAAGTCGTGAACCATAGGCCGCCATCCACAGAATCTGGACTGCTGGGGCCCTGGACGCCTGAATTTCGGTGTTCTTTTCAGAGAAGCGACGCACATACAGTGTGCCACCGGAGGCTGTGTACAAGCAGAGGGCAAAATCTTGAAAATGGGGGCATCAGTTGACTTTGCCTGTGCTCTCCTTTGGCTGAGTGACATCCTGTGTTTCCTAGCAGGAGAAGGCATTCGTGGAGAGCGGCGGATTCCATGTGTGCAGGCAAAGTGTGTGCTGAGATGATGAGTCGCTGGAGACCAGTGTGGACTCCTCAGACCCAGGGTAGGCCTCTGGCAGGTATATGTCGAAGTTTTCTGCCAATCGCACTCACCTGGGTACTTCCATACAACGTTATCAGCGGAATTAGTAGTCTCTGGGGAGGCTGTGACATGTGAACAAGCTTCACCTGGCCAGGGTCCGCCCGTGATGTAGCTCCCCAATCAATCTCTACTCTGTAGACCTTCCAAATAGACTGCCAGATCTTCCCTGCCCGTGGGCAACCAGTACAGCTAGAGGCCCTCCTTCTTGGCTCTTTCGTCTCTAGGCACTCTGTCAGGCACTCCAAGGTGTGAAGTGACTCAGGGGGAGAAGGAAGAGATTTCAGAGAATGAACACATCCAGAGAGAGACAGAGAGAGGCAAGAGATGCCGAGTGGGGATGCCTTGCCTACTGATATCCTCAGGAAAGTGGGAAGGAGGTACCTGGCCTGCTCTGCCAGTACCATGAACCAGTCGGCACCAGGGGCTCCCTTGTGGCTGCGTAGCCTTTCCCAGGGTGTGCTCAAATCCTGTGGCCACTAGGTGTCATAGGTCACAATGGAGGGCCCTGTGTGATTTGGCTGGCCAGCTGGATCTCTGCCATTGGCTCAATCTTGTGAACAGGCCCATCATAAGCTCCGCCCCCTCTTCCGGTGGTGGGACTGTCTCCATGGTGATGGCAAAGCAGCCTTAGCCCCGCCCACCTGGCCTTCACTTCACATACCTGGCCTGCTGACCCTCACTCAGACCTCTGTGTTGATAAAAATTAATGTCGGCCAGTGGCCAGGCGTCAGCATCTGGGATAAAGTGTTTGGGACCTTGCCCGGGGCAGAAGGCAGCCTAAGTCAGCTGGTACATGGAAGTATAGTGACTTGTGACGCTACTACCACTGACTAATGGTGACTCCCACACTCACATAAGCCCTGGTGGCAGAGTGATAGTGATGGGTGGAGAAAAATCGCTGAGGAGCACACGTTCAATGTGGCACCGGCCAAAGGCCAGGGCCAGAGGTGGACGTCATGGAGCTGAATGACGAACCCGTGATGGGCCCAAGGATCCCTCCTGTATGTGGCAAACAGGTCATCCGTGTCCCCACGTCCATGAACCATTGGACTGCTGAGACCCTGGCATCCAGGATTTGAGCCTTGCTTTCGGAGCCCGGCCACACACGCAGCCTTCCAGTGGAGGCGGAGAAATATAGACAGCAAAATTTTGGAAAATGGCAGGGTCTTCTCGATTTCCCTGGCATCGGCCTTTTTGAGCGGAATGCTTTTTCCCTAGTAGGATAAAGCAGTGACGGAGAAAGACAGGATTACGTGTGCAGGAACGCTGTGTGCTGAGAGGGTGACGACGTTCAGACCAGGTTGGGATCTATAGTCCCAGGAAAGGCCCCGGGCAGGTGTGGGTCAATGTTCTCTGCCCATCCCACCTGGCGTGGGGAGGTTTCCAGCATACAAAGCAGCAGCGGAATTATTCTTCCCCCAGAGGTTGCATCTGCCCACAAGCTCCCCCTGGCCAGGGTCCGCCCCTACCGTATTGCCCATGTCAGTCAACAGAAGCTAAGACCTTCCAGAGAGACTAACTGCTATTCTCTACCCACGGGGACGCGGTAGAGTCGGAAGCCTCCCCTGTTTCATCTCCAGGCTCTCTCTCAGGCCCCTCGTAGTTGTGAGGTGTCTCAGGGGTAGACCGGAGGGATTTCTCTGAATGAACACGTACAAGGAGGGGCCATAGATGCTGAGGGAGGGCGCCTTGCCTACTGATATCCTAGCGTAAGTGGAAAAGAGGTACCTGCCTGCTGTCCCAGTATGTCGAAGCTGTCCACATCAGGGGTTGCCTACTGTGAAGTTATTCCCTGGGTGCCCTCGATTTTGTGGCCAAGGACAGAAGGGGCCGTTGTGTGTCCATGGGTAAAATGGAGGCCTGTGCGGAACTGGCCTGTTAGGCTGGACCTCTCCTATTGGCTCAGAGTTCGTGACCCGTCCTCGTCAGAAGTTCCGCCCAGCCTTCCGGTGGCTGTCTCCATGGTGATTGAGAAAGAAGCCTTAGGCCCCGCACTCAGCCTTCACCTGGCCTACCTGGCCTCTTTCCCCTCGTCTAGACCGCTGTGTAGATGAAAGAAAGGATGTCGGCCAGTGACCACGTGTCCTCATTTCCTCTGAAGGATTAGGCTCCTTGCCTGGGCAGAAGACAGCCAAGGTCAGCCTGAGCCTAGACTCCTAGTGACCTGTGACACTGCAGACAGTGATAGATGTTGATGTCCACGCTCAGGTATCCGCAGGTGGCCGACTCAGAGTGGTCGGAGCTGAAGTGTAACTAGAGATCACACACTCACGAGGGCACGGGCCAAAGGTCAGGGAAAATAGCTGAGGTCGTGGAGCTCTAGCGGAGCCAGTCTAGGGCCCAGGCCTCCCTCCTGTACGTGGCAAAGAGGTGATCCACGTGCCGCCATCCGCATACTCTGGACTGCTGGGGCCCCGGATGCCCGGATTTCGGCCTTGTCTTCGGAGAAGTGACGCACATGCAGTGTGCCACCGGAGGCTGTGGACCAGCAGAGGGCAAAATCTTGAAGACGCGGGCTTCAGTTGACTTTGCCTGTGCTCTCCTTTGGCTGAGTGACATCCTGTGTTTCCTAGCAGGAGAAGGCATTCGTGGAGAGAGGCGGATTCCATGTGTGCAGGCAAAGTGTGTGCTGAGATGATGAGTCGCTGGAGACCAGGGTGGACTCTTCAGACCCAGAATAGGCCTCTGGCAGGTATGTGTCAATGTTTTCTGCCCTTCGCACTCAGCCGGGTATTTGCATAGAATGTTACCAGCAGAATTAGTAGTCTCCGGAGAGGCTGCCACATGTCAGCAAGCTTCACCTGGCCAGGGTCCGCCCGTGAGGTAGCTCCCCAATCAATCACTACTCTCTAGACCTTCCAGATAGACTACCAGATCTTGTCTGCCCGTGGGCAACCAGTAGAGCCAGAGGCCTTCCCCCTTTGCTCTTTCGTCTCTGGGCGCTCTGTCAGGCACTCCAAGGTGCGAAGTGACTCAGGGGGAGAGGGAAGAGATTTCAGAGAACGAACACGTCCAGAGAGAGACAGAGAGAGGCAAGAGATGCTGAGTGGGGATGCCTTGCGTACTGATATCCTCAGGAAAGTGGAAAAGAGGTACCTGGCCTGCTCTGCCAATGCCCTGAAGCAGTCCGCACCAGGGGCTCCCCTGTGCCTGCGTAGGCTTTCCCAGGGTGTGCTCAAATCCTGTGGCCACTAGGTGTCATAGGTCATAATGGAGGGCCCTGTGTCATCTGCCTGGCGGGTCTTGTCATCAGGCCCATCATGAGCTCCGCCCACTCTTCCGGTGGTGGGACTGTCTCCATGGTGATGGCAAAGGAGCCTTGGTCCCGCCCACCTGGCCTTCACTTCACCTAGCTGGCCTGCTGACCCTCACTCAGACCTCTGTGTTGATCAAAATGAATGTCCGCCAGTGCCCAGGTGTCAGCATCTGGGCTAAAGGATTCGGGACCTTGCCTGGGGCAGAAGGCAGCCTAGGTCAGCTGGTACCTGGAAGTCTAGTGACTTGTGACACTGCTGCCAGTGACAAATGGTGACTCCCACACTCACATATCCCCTGGTGGCAGAATGATGGTGATGGGTGCAGAAACATCGCTCCGGAGCACACGTGCAATGGGGCACCGGCCAAAGGCCAGGGCCAGTAGCGGACGTCGTGGAGCTGAATGGCGAGCCAGTGAAGGGCCCAAGGATTCCTCCTGTATGTGGGAAACATGTCATCCGGGTCCCCACGTCCATAAACCATTGGATAGCTGGGGCCCAGGATGCTGCCTTGCCTTCGCAGCCCGGCCACATACGCAGCCTTCCACCGGAGGCGGGGATATGTAGACAGCAAAAGTTTGGAGAACGGCAGTGTCTCCTCGATTTCCCTGACATCGGCCTCTTTGAGCGGCATGCTTTTTTCCTAGTAGGATCAGGCAGTGACGGAGAAAGGCAGGATTACGTGTGCAGGAAAGTATGTGCTGAGGAGGTGACAAGGTTGAGAGCAGGTTGGGATCTTCAGTCCCAGGAAAGGCCCCTGGCAGGTGTGGGTCAATGTTCTCTGCCCATCCCACCTGGCGTGGGGAGGTTTCCAGCATACAAAGCAGCAGCGGAATTATTCTTCCCCCAGAGGTTGCATCTGCCCACAAGCTCCCCATGGCCAGGGTCCGCCCCTACCGTATTGCCCATGTCAGTCAACAGAAGCTAAGACCTTCCAGAGAGACTAACTGCTATTCTCTACCCACGGGGACGCGGTAGAGTCGGAAGCCTCCCCTGTTTCATCTCCAGGCTCTCTCTCAGGCCCCTCGTAGTTGTGAGGTGTCTCAGGGGTAGACCGGAGGGATTTCTCTGAATGAACACGTACAAGGAGGGGCCGTAGATGCTGAGGGAGGGCGCCTTGCCTACTGATATCCTAGCGTAAGTGGAAAAGAGGTACCTGCCTGCTGTCCCAGTGTGTCGAAGCTGTCCACATCAGGGGTTGCCTACTGTGAAGTTATTCCCTGGGTGCCCTCGATTTTGTGGCCAAGGACAGAAGGGGCCGTTGTGTGTCCATGGGTAAAATGGAGGCCTGTGCGGAACTGGCCTGTTAGGCTGGACCTCTCCTATTGGCTCAGAGTTCGTGACCCGTCCTCGTCAGAAGTTCCGCCCAGCCTTCCGGTGGCTGTCTCCATGGTGATTGAGAAAGAAGCCTTAGGCCCCGCACTCAGCCTTCACCTGGCCTACCTGGCCTCTTTCCCCTCGTCTAGACCGCTGTGTAGATGAAAGAAAGGATGTCGGCCAGTGACCACGTGTCCTCATTTCCTCTGAAGGATTAGGCTCCTTGCCTGGGCAGAAGACAGCCAAGGTCAGCCTGAGCCTAGACTCCTAGTGACCTGTGACACTGCAGACAGTGATAGATGTTGATGTCCACGCTCAGGTATCCGCAGGTGGCCGACTCAGAGTGGTCGGAGCTGAAGTGTAACTAGAGATCACACACTCACGAGGGCACGGGCCAAAGGTCAGGGAAAATAGCTGAGGTCGTGGAGCTCTAGCGGAGCCAGTCTAGGGCCCAGGCCTCCCTCCTGTACGTGGCAAAGAGGTGATCCACGTGCCGCCATCCGCATACTCTGGACTGCTGGGGCCCCAGATGCCCGGATTTCGGCCTTGTCTTCGGAGAAGTGACGCACATGCAGTGTGCCACCGGAGGCTGTGGACCAGCAGAGGGCAGAATCTTGAAGACGCGGGCTTCAGTTGACTTTGCCTGTGCTCTCCTTTGGCTGAGTGACATCCTGTGTTTCCTAGCAGGAGAAGGCATTCGTGGAGAGAGGCGGATTCCGTGTGTGCAGGCAAAGTGTGTGCTGAGATGATGAGTCGCTGGAGACCAGGGTGGACTCTTCAGACCCAGAATAGGCCTCTGGCAGGTATGTGTCAATGTTTTCTGCCCTTCGCACTCAGCCGGGTATTTGCATAGAATGTTACCAGGGGAATTAGTAGTCTCCGGAGAGGCTGCCACATGTCAGCAAGCTTCACCTGGCCAGGGTCCGCCCGTGAGGTAGCTCCCCAATCAATCACTACTCTCTAGACCTTCCAGATAGACTACCAGATCTTGTCTGCCCGTGGGCAACCAGTAGAGCCAGAGGCCTTCCCCCTTTGCTCTTTCGTCTCTGGGCACTCTGTCAGGCGCTCCAAGGTGCGAAGTGACTCAGGGGGAGAGGGAAGAGATTTCAGAGAACGAACATGTCCAGAGAGAGACAGAGAGAGGCAAGAGATGCTGAGTGGGGATGCCTTGCGTACTGATGTCCTCAGGAAAGTGGGAAAGAGGTACCTGGCCTCCTCTGCCAATGCCCTGAAGCAGTCCGCACCAGGGGCTCCCCTGTGCCTGCGTAGGCTTTCCCAGGGTGTGCTCAAATCCTGTGGCCACTAGGTGTCATAGGTCATAATGGAGGGCCCTGTGTCATCTGCCTGGTGGGTCTTTTCATCAGGCCCATCATGAGCTCCGCCCACTCTTCCGGTGGTGGGACTGTCTCCATGGTGATGACAAAGGAGCCTTGGTCCCGCCCACCCGGCCTTCACTTCACCTAGCTGGCCTGCTGACCCTCACTCAGACCTCTGTGTTGATCAAAATGAATGTCCGCCAGTGCCCAGGTGTCAGCATCTGGGATAAAGGATTCGGGACCTTGCCTGGGGCAGAAGTCAGCCTAGGTCAGCTGGTACCTGGAAGTCTAGTGACTTGTGACACTGCTGCCAGTGACAAATGGTGACTCCCACACTCACATATCCCCTGGTGGCAGAATGATGGTGATGGGTGCAGAAACATCGCTCCGGAGCACACGTGCAATGGGGCACCGGCCAAAGGCCAGGGCCAGTAGCGGACGTCGTGGAGCTGAATGGCGAGCCAGTGAAGGGCCCAAGGATTCCTCCTGTATGTGGGAAACATGTCATCCGGGTCCCCACGTCCATAAACCATTGGATTGCTGGGGCCCAGGATGCCAGGATTTCGGCCTTGCCTTCGCAGCCCGGCCACATACGCAGCCTTCCACCGGAGGCGGGGATATGTAGACAGCAAAAGTTTGGAGAACGGCAGTGTCTCCTCGATTTCCCTGACATCGGCCTCTTTGAGCGGCATGCTTTTTTCCTAGTAGGATCAGGCAGTGACGGAGAAAGGCAGGATTACGTGTGCAGCAAAGTATGTGCTGAGAAGGTGACAAGGTTGAGAGCAGGTTGGGATCTTCAGTCCCAGGAAAGGCCCCTGGCAGGTGTGGGTCAATGTTCTCTGCCCATCCCACCTGGCGTGGGGAGGTTTCCAGCATACAAAGCAGCAGCTGAATTATTCTTCCCCCAGACGTTGCATCTGCCCACAAGCTCCCCCTGGCCAGGGTCCGCCCCTACCGTATTGCCCATGTCAGTCAACAGAAGCTAAGACCTTCCAGAGAGACTAACTGCTATTCTCTACCCACGGGGACGCGGTAGAGTCGGAAGCCTCCCCTGTTTCATCTCCAGGCTCTCTCTCAGGCCCCTCGTAGTTGTGAGGTGTCTCAGGGGTAGACCGGAGGGATTTCTCTGAATGAACACGTACAAGGAGGGGCCATAGATGCTGAGGGAGGGCGCCTTGCCTACTGATATCCTAGCGTAAGTGGAAAAGAGGTACCTGCCTGCTGTCTCAGTATGTCGAACCTGTCCACATCAGGGGTTGCCTACTGTGAAGTTATTCCCTGGGTGCCCTCGATTTTGTGGCCAAGGACAGAAGGGGCCGTTGTGTGTCCATGGGTAAAATGGAGGCCTGTGCGGAACTGGCCTGTTAGGCTGGACCTCTCCTATTGGCTCAGAGTTTGTGACCCGTCCTCGTCAGAAGTTCCGCCCAGCCTTCCGGTGGCTGTCTCCATGGTGATTGAGAAAGAAGCCTTAGGCCCCGCACTCAGCCTTCACCTGGCCTACCTGGCCTCTTTCCCCTCGTCTAGACCGCTGTGTAGATGAAAGAAAGGATGTCGGCCAGTGACCACGTGTCCTCATTTCCTCTGAAGGATTAGGCTCCTTGCCTGGGCAGAAGACAGCCAAGGTCAGCCTGAGCCTAGACTCCTAGTGACCTGTGACACTGCAGACAGTGATAGATGTTGATGTCCACGCTCAGGTATCCGCAGGTGGCCGACTCAGAGTGGTCGGAGCTGAAGTGTAACTAGAGATCACACACTCACGAGGGCACGGGCCAAAGGTCAGGGAAAATAGCTGAGGTCGTGGAGCTCTAGCGGAGCCAGTCTAGGGCCCAGGCCTCCCTCCTGTACGTGGCAAAGAGGTGATCCACGTGCCGCCATCCGCAGACTCTGGACTGCTAGGGCCCTGGATGCCCGGATTTCGGCCTTGTCTTCGGAGAAGTGACGCACATGCAGTGTGCCACCGGAGGCTGTGGACCAGCAGAGGGCAAAATCTTGAAAACGCGGGCTTCAGTTGACTTTGCCTGTGCTCTCCTTTGGCTGAGTGACATCCTGTGTTTCCTAGCAGGAGAAGGCATTCGTGGAGAGAGGCGGATTCCGTGTGTGCAGGCAAAGTGTGTGCTGAGATGATGAGTCGCTGGAGACCAGGGTGGACTCTTCAGACCCAGAATAGGCCTCTGGCAGGTATGTGTCAATGTTTTCTGCCCTTCGCACTCAGCCGGGTATTTGCATAGAATGTTACCAGCGGAATTAGTAGTCTCCGGAGAGGCTGCCACATGTCAGCAAGCTTCACCTGGCCAGGGTCCGCCCGTGAGGTAGCTCCCCAATCAATCACTACTCTCTAGACCTTCCAGATAGACTACCAGATCTTGTCTGCCCGTGGGCAACCAGTAGAGCCAGAGGGCTTCCCCCTTTGCTCTTTCGTCTCTGGGCGCTCTGTCAGGCACTCCAAGGTGCGAAGTGACTCAGGGGGAGAGGGAAGAGATTTCAGAGAACGAACACGTCCAGAGAGAGACAGAGAGAGGCAAGAGATGCTGAGTGGGGATGCCTTGCGTACTGATGTCCTCAGGAAAGTGGGAAAGAGGTACCTGGCCTGCTCTGCCAATGCCCTGAAGCAGTCCGCACCAGGGGCTCCCCTGTGCCTGCGTAGGCTTTCCCAGGGTGTGCTCAAATCCTGTGGCCACTAGGTGTCATAGGTCATAATGGAGGGCCCTGTGTCATCTGCCTGGCGGGTCTTGTCATCAGGCCCATCATGAGCTCCGCCCACTCTTCCGGTGGTGGGACTGTCTCCATGGTGATGGCAAAGGAGCCTTGGTCCCGCCCACCCGGCCTTCACTTCACCTAGCTGGCCTGCTGACCCTCACTCAGACCTCTGTGTTGATCAAAATGAATGTCCGCCAGTGCCCAGGTGTCAGCATCTGGGCTAAAGGATTCGGGACCTTGCCTGGGGCAGAAGGCAGCCTAGGTCAGCTGGTACCTGGAAGTCTAGTGACTTGTGACACTGCTGCCAGTGACAAATGGTGACTCCCACACTCACATATCCCCTGGTGGCAGAATGATAGTGATGGGTGCAGAAACATCGCTCCGGAGCACACGTGCAATGGGGCACCGGCCAAAGGCCAGGGCCAGTAGCGGACGTCGTGGAGCTGAATGGCGAGCCAGTGAAGGGCCCAAGGATTCCTCCTGTATGTGGGAAACATGTCATCCGGGTCCCCACGTCCATAAACCATTGGATTGCTGGGGCCCAGGATGCCAGGATTTCGGCCTTGCCTTCGCAGCCCGGCCACATACGCAGCCTTCCACCGGAGGCGGGGATATGTAGACAGCAAAAGTTTGGAGAACGGCAGTGTCTCCTCGATTTCCCTGACATCGGCCTCTTTGAGCGGCATGCTTTTTTCCTAGTAGGATCAGGCAGTGACGGAGAAAGGCAGGATTACGTGTGCAGGAAAGTATGTGCTGAGAAGGTGACAAGGTTGAGAGCAGGTTGGGATCTTCAGTCCCAGGAAAGGCCCCTGGCAGGTGTGGGTCAATGTTCTCTGTCCATCCCACCTGGCGTGGGGAGGTTTCCAGCATACAAAGCAGCAGCGGAATTATTCTTCCCCCAGAGGTTGCATCTGCCCACAAGCTCCCCCTGGCCAGGGTCCGCCCCTACCGTATTGCCCATGTCAGTCAACAGAAGCTAAGACCTTCCAGAGAGACTAACTGCTATTCTCTACCCACGGGGACGCGGTAGAGTCGGAAGCCTCCCCTGTTTCATCTCCAGGCTCTCTCTCAGGCCCCTCGTAGTTGTGAGGTGTCTCAGGGGTAGACCGGAGGGATTTCTCTGAATGAACACGTACAAGGAGGGGCCGTAGATGCTGAGGGAGGGCGCCTTGCCTACTGATATCCTAGCGTAAGTGGAAAAGAGGTACCTGCCTGCTGTCCCAGTATGTCGAAGCTGTCCACATCAGGGGTTGCCTACTGTGAAGTTATTCCCTGGGTGCCCTCGATTTTGTGGCCAAGGACAGAAGGGGCCGTTGTGTGTCCATGGGTAAAATGGAGGCCTGTGCGGAACTGGCCTGTTAGGCTGGACCTCTCCTATTGGCTCAGAGTTCGTGACCCGTCCTCGTCAGAAGTTCCGCCCAGCCTTCCGGTGGCTGTCTCCATGGTGATTGAGAAAGAAGCCTTAGGCCCCGCACTCAGCCTTCACCTGGCCTACCTGGCCTCTTTCCCCTCGTCTAGACCGCTGTGTAGATGAAAGAAAGGATGTCGGCCAGTGACCACGTGTCCTCATTTCCTCTGAAGGATTAGGCTCCTTGCCTGGGCAGAAGACAGCCAAGGTCAGCCTGAGCCTAGACTCCTAGTGACCTGTGACACTGCAGACAGTGATAGATGTTGATGTCCACGCTCAGGTATCCGCAGGTGGCCGACTCAGAGTGGTCGGAGGTGAAGTGTAACTAGAGATCACACACTCACGAGGGCACGGGCCAAAGGTCAGGGAAAATAGCTGAGGTCGTGGAGCTCTAGCGGAGCCAGTCTAGGGCCCAGGCCTCCCTCCTGTACGTGGCAAAGAGGTGATCCACGTGCCGCCATCCGCAGACTCTGGACTGCTAGGGCCCTGGATGCCCGGATTTCGGCCTTGTCTTCGGAGAAGTGACGCACATGCAGTGTGCCACCGGAGGCTGTGGACCAGCAGAGGGCAAAATCTTGAAGACGCGGGCTTCAGTTGACTTTGCCTGTGCTCTCCTTTGGCTGAGTGACATCCTGTGTTTCCTAGCAGGAGAAGGCATTCGTGGAGAGAGGCGGATTCCATGTGTGCAGGCAAAGTGTGTGCTGAGATGATGAGTCGCTAGAGACCAGGGTGGACTCTTCAGACCCAGAATAGGCCTCTGGCAGGTATGTGTCAATGTTTTCTGCCCTTCGCACTCAGCCGGGTATTTGCATAGAATGTTACCAGCGGAATTAGTAGTCTCCGGAGAGGCTGCCACATGTCAGCAAGCTTCACCTGGCCAGGGTCCGCCCGTGAGGTAGCTCCCCAATCAATCACTACTCTCTAGACCTTCCAGATAGACTACCAGATCTTGTCTGCCCGTGGGCAACCAGTAGAGCCAGAGGCCTTCCCCCTTTGCTCTTTCGTCTCTGGGCACTCTGTCAGGCACTCCAAGGTGCGAAGTGACTCAGGGGGAGAGGGAAGAGATTTCAGAGAACGAACACGTCCAGAGAGAGACAGAGAGAGGCAAGAGATGCTGAGTGGGGATGCCTTGCGTACTGATGTCTTCAGGAAAGTGGGAAAGAGGTACCTGGCCTGCTCTGCCAATGCCCTGAAGCAGTCCGCACCAGGGGCTCCCCTGTGCCTGCGTAGGCTTTCCCAGGGTGTGCTCAAATCCTGTGGCCACTAGGTGTCGCAGGTCATAATGGAGGGCCCTGTGTCATCTGCCTGGTGGGTCTTGTCATCAGGCCCGTCATGAGCTCCGCCCACTCGTCCGGTGGTGGGACTGTCTCCATGGTGATGACAAAGGAGCCTTGGTCCCGCCCACCCGGCCTTCACTTCACCTAGCTGGCCTGCTGACCCTCACTCAGACCTCTGTGTTGATCAAAATGAATGTCCGCCAGTGCCCAGGTGTCAGCATCTGGGATAAAGGATTCGGGACCTTGCCTGGGGCAGAAGGCAGCCTAGGTCAGCTGGTACCTGGAAGTCTAGTGACTTGTGACACTGCTGCCAGTGACAAATGGTGACTCCCACACTCACATATCCCCTGGTGGCAGAATGATAGTGATGGGTGCAGAAACATCGCTCCGGAGCACACGTGCAATGGGGCACCGGCCAAAGGCCAGGGCCAGTAGCGGACGTCGTGGAGCTGAATGGCGAGCCAGTGAAGGGCCCAAGGATTCCTCCTGTATGTGGGAAACATGTCATCCGGGTCCCCACGTCCATAAACCATTGGATTGCTGGGGCCCAGGATGCCAGGATTTCGGCCTTGCCTTCGCAGCCCGGCCACATACGCAGCCTTCCACCGGAGGCGGGGATATGTAGACAGCAAAAGTTTGGAGAACGGCAGTGTCTCCTCGATTTCCCTGACATCGGCCTCTTTGAGCGGCATGGTTTTTTCCTAGTAGGATCAGGCAGTGACGGAGAAAGGCAGGATTACGTGTGCAGGAAAGTATGTGCTGAGAAGGTGACAAGGTTGAGAGCAGGTTGGGATCTTCAGTCCCAGGAAAGGCCCCTGGCAGGTGTGGGTCAATGTTCTCTGCCCATCCCACCTGGCGTGGGGAGGTTTCCAGCATACAAAGCAGCAGCGGAATTATTCTTCCCCCAGAGGTTGCATCTGCCCACAAGCTCCCCCTGGCCAGGGTCCGCCCCTACCGTATTGCCCATGTCAGTCAACAGAAGCTAAGACCTTCCAGAGAGACTAACTGCTATTCTCTACCCACGGGGACGCGGTAGAGTCGGAAGCCTCCCCTGTTTCATCTCCAGGCTCTCTCTCAGGCCCCTCGTAGTTGTGAGGTGTCTCAGGGGTAGACCGGAGGGATTTCTCTGAATGAACACGTACAAGGAGGGGCCGTAGATGCTGAGGGAGGGCGCCTTGCCTACTGATATCCTAGCCTAAGTGGAAAAGAGGTACCTGCCTGCTGTCCCAGTATGTCGAAGCTGTCCACATCAGGGGTTGCCTACTGTGAAGTTATTCCCTGGGTGCCCTCGATTTTGTGGCCAAGGACAGAAGGGGCCGTTGTGTGTCCATGGGTAAAATGGAGGCCTGTGCGGAACTGGCCTGTTAGGCTGGACCTCTCCTATTGGCTCAGAGTTCGTGACCCGTCCTCGTCAGAAGTTCCGCCCAGCCTTCCGGTGGCTGTCTCCATGGTGATTGAGAAAGAAGCCTTAGGCCCCGCACTCAGCCTTCACCTGGCCTACCTGGCCTCTTTCCCCTCGTCTAGACCGCTGTGTAGATGAAAGAAAGGATGTCGGCCAGTGACCACGTGTCCTCATTTCCTCTGAAGGATTAGGCTCCTTGCCTGGGCAGAAGACAGCCAAGGTCAGCCTGAGCCTAGACTCCTAGTGACCTGTGACACTGCAGACAGTGATAGATGTTGATGTCCACGCTCAGGTATCCGCAGGTGGCCGACTCAGAGTGGTCGGAGGTGAAGTGTAACTAGAGATCACACACTCACGAGGGCACGGGCCAAAGGTCAGGGAAAATAGCTGAGGTCGTGGAGCTCTAGCGGAGCCAGTCTAGGGCCCAGGCCTCCCTCCTGTACGTGGCAAAGAGGTGATCCCCGTGCCGCCATCCGCAGACTCTGGACTGCTAGGGCCCTGGATGCCCGGATTTCGGCCTTGTCTTCGGAGAAGTGACGCACATGCAGTGTGCCACCGGAGGCTGTGGACCAGCAGAGGGCAAAATCTTGAAGACGCGGGCTTCAGTTGACTTTGCCTGTGCTCTCCTTTGGCTGAGTGACATCCTGTGTTTCCTAGCAGGAGAAGGCATTCGTGGAGAGAGGCGGATTCCATGTGTGCAGGCAAAGTGTGTGCTGAGATGATGAGTCGCTGGAGACCAGGGTGGACTCTTCAGACCCAGAATAGGCCTCTGGCAGGTATGTGTCAATGTTTTCTGCCCTTCGCACTCAGCCGGGTATTTGCATAGAATGTTACCAGCGGAATTAGTAGTCTCCGGAGAGGCTGCCACATGTCAGCAAGCTTCACCTGGCCAGGGTCCGCCCGTGAGGTAGCTCCCCAATCAATCACTACTCTCTAGACCTTCCAGATAGACTACCAGATCTTGTCTGCCCGTGGGCAACCAGTAGAGCCAGAGGCCTTCCCCCTTTGCTCTTTCGTCTCTGGGCACTCTGTCAGGCACTCCAAGGTGCGAAGTGACTCAGGGGGAGAGGGAAGAGATTTCAGAGAACGAACACGTCCAGAGAGAGACAGAGAGAGGCAAGAGATGCTGAGTGGGGATGCCTTGCGTACTGATGTCCTCAGGAAAGTGGGAAAGAGGTACCTGGCCTGCTCTGCCAATGCCCTGAAGCAGTCCGCACCAGGGGCTCCCCTGTGCCTGCGTAGGCTTTCCCAGGGTGTGCTCAAATCCTGTGGCCACTAGGTGTCATAGGTCATAATGGAGGGCCCTGTGTCATCTGCCTGGTGGGTCTTGTCATCAGGCCCATCATGAGCTCCGCCCACTCATCCGGTGGTGGGACTGTCTCCATGGTGATGACAAAGGAGCCTTGGTCCCGCCCACCCGGCCTTCACTTCACCTAGCTGGCCTGCTGACCCTCACTCAGACCTCTGTGTTGATCAAAATGAATGTCCGCCAGTGCCCAGGTGTCAGCATCTGGGATAAAGGATTCGGGACCTTGCCTGGGGCAGAAGGCAGCCTAGGTCAGCTGGTACCTGGAAGTCTAGTGACTTGTGACACTGCTGCCAGTGACAAATGGTGACTCCCACACTCACATATCCCCTGGTGGCAGAATGATAGTGATGGATGCAGAAACATCGCTCCGGAGCACACGTGCAATGGGGCACCGGCCAAAGGCCAGGGCCAGTAGCGGACGTCGTGGAGCTGAATGGCGAGCCAGTGAAGGGCCCAAGGATTCCTCCTGTATGTGGGAAACATGTCATCCGGGTCCCCACGTCCATAAACCATTGGATTGCTGGGGCCCAGGATGCCAGGATTTCGGCCTTGCCTTCGCAGCCCGGCCACATACGCAGCCTTCCACCGGAGGCGGGGATATGTAGACAGCAAAAGTTTGGAGAGCGGCAGTGTCTCCTCGATTTCCCTGACATCGGCCTCTTTGAGCGGCATGCTTTTTTCCTAGTAGGATCAGGCAGTGACGGAGAAAGGCAGGATTACGTGTGCAGGAAAGTATGTGCTGAGAAGGTGACAAGGTTGAGAGCAGGTTGGGATCTTCAGTCCCAGGAAAGGCCCCTGGCAGGTGTGGGTCAATGTTCTCTGCCCATCCCACCTGGCGTGGGGAGGTTTCCAGCATACAAAGCAGCAGCGGAATTATTCTTCCCCCAGAGGTTGCATCTGCCCACAAGCTCCCCCTGGCCAGGGTCCGCCCCTACCGTATTGCCCATGTCAGTCAACAGAAGCTAAGACCTTCCAGAGAGACTAACTGCTATTCTCTACCCACGGGGACGCGGTAGAGTCGGAAGCCTCCCCTGTTTCATCTCCAGGCTCTCTCTCAGGCCCCTCGTAGTTGTGAGGTGTCTCAGGGGTAGACCGGAGGGATTTCTCTGAATGAACACGTACAAGGAGGGGCCATAGATGCTGAGGGAGGGCGCCTTGCCTACTGATATCCTAGCGTAAGTGGAAAAGAGGTACCTGCCTGCTGTCCCAGTATGTCGAAGCTGTCCACATCAGGGGTTGCCTACTGTGAAGTTATTCCCTGGGTGCCCTCGATTTTGTGGCCAAGGACAGAAGGGGCCGTTGTGTGTCCATGGGTAAAATGGAGGCCTGTGCGGAACTGGCCTGTTAGGCTGGACCTCTCCTATTGGCTCAGAGTTCGTGACCCGTCCTCGTCAGAAGTTCCGCCCAGCCTTCCGGTGGCTGTCTCCATGGTGATTGAGAAAGAAGCCTTAGGCCCCGCACTCAGCCTTCACCTGGCCTACCTGGCCTCTTTCCCCTCGTCTAGACCGCTGTGTAGATGAAAGAAAGGATGTCGGCCAGTGACCACGTGTCCTCATTTCCTCTGAAGGATTAGGCTCCTTGCCTGGGCAGAAGACAGCCAAGGTCAGCCTGAGCCTAGACTCCTAGTGACCTGTGACACTGCAGACAGTGATAGATGTTGATGTCCACGCTCAGGTATCCGCAGGTGGCCGACTCAGAGTGGTCGGAGGTGAAGTGTAACTAGAGATCACACACTCACGAGGGCACGGGCCAAAGGTCAGGGAAAATAGCTGAGGTCGTGGAGCTCTAGCGGAGCCAGTCTAGGGCCCAGGCCTCCCTCCTGTACGTGGCAAAGAGGTGATCCACGTGCCGCCATCCGCAGACTCTGGACTGCTAGGGCCCTGGATGCCCGGATTTCGGCCTTGTCTTCGGAGAAGTGACGCACATGCAGTGTGCCACCGGAGGCTGTGGACCAGCAGAGGGCAAAATCTTGAAGACGCGGGCTTCAGTTGACTTTGCCTGTGCTCTCCTTTGGCTGAGTGACATCCTGTGTTTCCTAGCAGGAGAAGGCATTCGTGGAGAGAGGCGGATTCCATGTGTGCAGGCAAAGTGTGTGCTGAGATGATGAGTCGCTGGAGACCAGGGTGGACTCTTCAGACCCAGAATAGGCCTCTGGCAGGTATGTGTCAATGTTTTCTGCCCTTCGCACTCAGCCGGGTATTTGCATAGAATGTTACCAGCGGAATTAGTAGTCTCCGGAGAGGCTGCCACATGTCAGCAAGCTTCACCTGGCCAGGGTCCGCCCGTGAGGTAGCTCCCCAATCAATCACTACTCTCTAGACCTTCCAGATAGACTACCAGATCTTGTCTGCCCGTGGGCAACCAGTAGAGCCAGAGGCCTTCCCCCTTTGCTCTTTCGTCTCTGGGCACTCTGTCAGGCACTCCAAGGTGCGAAGTGACTCAGGGGGAGAGGGAAGAGATTTCAGAGAACGAACACGTCCAGAGAGAGACAGAGAGAGGCAAGAGATGCTGAGTGGGGATGCCTTGCGTACTGATGTCCTCAGGAAAGTGGGAAAGAGGTACCTGGCCTGCTCTGCCAATGCCCTGAAGCAGTCCGCACCAGGGGCTCCCCTGTGCCTGCGTAGGCTTTCCCAGGGTGTGCTCAAATCCTGTGGCCACTAGGTGTCATAGGTCATAATGGAGGGCCCTGTGTCATCTGCCTGGCGGGTCTTGTCATCAGGCCCATCATGAGCTCCGCCCACTCTTCCGGTGGTGGGACTGTCTCCATGGTGATGGCAAAGGAGCCTTGGTCCCGCCCACCTGGCCTTCACTTCACCTAGCTGGCCTGCTGACCCTCACTCAGACCTCTGTGTTGATCAAAATGAATGTCCGCCAGTGCCCAGGTGTCAGCATCTGGGATAAAGGATTCGGGACGTTTCCTGGGGCAGAAGGCAGCCTAGGTCAGCTGGTACCTGGAAGTCTAGTGACTTGTGACACTGCTGCCAGTGACAAATGGTGACTCCCACACTCACATATCCCCTGGTGGCAGAATGATAGTGATGGGTGCAGAAACATCGCTCCGGAGCACACGTGCAATGGGGCACCGGCCAAAGGCCAGGGCCAGTAGCGGACGTCGTGGAGCTGAATGGCGAGCCAGTGAAGGGCCCAAGGATTCCTCCTGTATGTGGGAAACATGTCATCCGGGTCCCCACGTCCATAAACCATTGGATTGCTGGGGCCCAGGATGCCAGGATTTCGGCCTTGCCTTCGCAGCCCGGCCACATACGCAGCCTTCCACCGGAGGCGGGGATATGTAGACAGCAAAAGTTTGGAGAGCGGCAGTGTCTCCTCGATTTCCCTGACATCGGCCTCTTTGAGCGGCATGCTTTTTTCCTAGTAGGATCAGGCAGTGACGGAGAAAGGCAGGATTACGTGTGCAGGAAAGTATGTGCTGAGAAGGTGACAAGGTTGAGAGCAGGTTGGGATCTTCAGTCCCAGGAAAGGCCCCTGGCAGGTGTGGGTCAATGTTCTCTGCCCATCCCACCTGGCGTGGGGAGGTTTCCAGCATACAAAGCAGCAGCGGAATTATTCTTCCCCCAGAGGTTGCATCTGCCCACAAGCTCCCCCTGGCCAGGGTCCGCCCCTACCGTATTGCCCATGTCAGTCAACAGAAGCTAAGACCTTCCAGAGAGACTAACTGCTATTCTCTACCCACGGGGACGCGGTAGAGTCGGAAGCCTCCCCTGTTTCATCTCCAGGCTCTCTCTCAGGCCCCTCGTAGTTGTGAGGTGTCTCAGGGGTAGACCGGAGGGATTTCTCTGAATGAACACGTACAAGGAGGGGCCATAGATGCTGAGGGAGGGCGCCTTGCCTACTGATATCCTAGCCTAAGTGGAAAAGAGGTACCTGCCTGCTGTCCCAGTATGTCGAAGCTGTCCACATCAGGGGTTGCCTACTGTGAAGTTATTCCCTGGGTGCCCTCGATTTTGTGGCCAAGGACAGAAGGGGCCGTTGTGTGTCCATGGGTAAAATGGAGGCCTGTGCGGAACTGGCCTGTTAGGCTGGACCTCTCCTATTGGCTCAGAGTTCGTGACCCGTCCTCGTCAGAAGTTCCGCCCAGCCTTCCGGTGGCTGTCTCCATGGTGATTGAGAAAGAAGCCTTAGGCCCCGCACTCAGCCTTCACCTGGCCTACCTGGCCTCTTTCCCCTCGTCTAGACCGCTGTGTAGATGAAAGAAAGGATGTCGGCCAGTGACCACGTGTCCTCATTTCCTCTGAAGGATTAGGCTCCTTGCCTGGGCAGAAGACAGCCAAGGTCAGCCTGAGCCTAGACTCCTAGTGACCTGTGACACTGCAGACAGTGATAGATGTTGATGTCCACGCTCAGGTATCCGCAGGTGGCCGACTCAGAGTGGTCGGAGGTGAAGTGTAACTAGAGATCACACACTCACGAGGGCACGGGCCAAAGGTCAGGGAAAATAGCTGAGGTCGTGGAGCTCTAGCGGAGCCAGTCTAGGGCCCAGGCCTCCCTCCTGTACGTGGCAAAGAGGTGATCCACGTGCCGCCATCCGCAGACTCTGGACTGCTAGGGCCCTGGATGCCCGGATTTCGGCCTTGTCTTCGGAGAAGTGACGCACATGCAGTGTGCCACCGGAGGCTGTGGACCAGCAGAGGGCAAAATCTTGAAGACGCGGGCTTCAGTTGACTTTGCCTGTGCTCTCCTTTGGCTGAGTGACATCCTGTGTTTCCTAGCAGGAGAAGGCATTCGTGGAGAGAGGCGGATTCCATGTGTGCAGGCAAAGTGTGTGCTGAGATGATGAGTCGCTGGAGACCAGGGTGGACTCTTCAGACCCAGAATAGGCCTCTGGCAGGTATGTGTCAATGTTTTCTGCCCTTCGCACTCAGCCGGGTATTTGCGTAGAATGTTACCAGCGGAATTAGTAGTCTCCGGAGAGGCTGCCACATGTCAGCAAGCTTCACCTGGCCAGGGTCCGCCCGTGAGGTAGCTCCCCAATCAATCACTACTCTCTAGACCTTCCAGATAGACTACCAGATCTTGTCTGCCCGTGGGCAACCAGTAGAGCCAGAGGCCTTCCCCCTTTGCTCTTTCGTCTCTGGGCACTCTGTCAGGCACTCCAAGGTGCGAAGTGACTCAGGGGGAGAGGGAAGAGATTTCAGAGAACGAACACGTCCAGAGAGAGACAGAGAGAGGCAAGAGATGCTGAGTGGGGATGCCTTGCGTACTGATGTCCTCAGGAAAGTGGGAAAGAGGTACCTGGCCTGCTCTGCCAATGCCCTGAAGCAGTCCGCACCAGGGGCTCCCCTGTGCCTGCGTAGGCTTTCCCAGGGTGTGCTCAAATCCTGTGGCCACTAGGTGTCATAGGTCATAATGGAGGGCCCTGTGTCATCTGCCTGGCGGGTCTTGTCATCAGGCCCATCATGAGCTCCGCCCACTCTTCCGGTGGTGGGACTGTCTCCATGGTGATGGCAAAGGAGCCTTGGTCCCGCCCACCTGGCCTTCACTTCACCTAGCTGGCCTGCTGACCCTCACTCAGACCTCTGTGTTGATCAAAATGAATGTCCGCCAGTGCCCAGGTGTCAGCATCTGGGATAAAGGATTCGGGACGTTTCCTGGGGCAGAAGGCAGCCTAGGTCAGCTGGTACCTGGAAGTCTAGTGACTTGTGACACTGCTGCCAGTGACAAATGGTGACTCCCACACTCACATATCCCCTGGTGGCAGAATGATAGTGATGGGTGCAGAAACATCGCTCCGGAGCACACGTGCAATGGGGCACCGGCCAAAGGCCAGGGCCAGGAGCGGACGTCGTGGAGCTGAATGGCGAGCCAGTGAAGGGCCCAGGGATTCCTCCTGTATGTGGGAAACATGTCATCCGGGTCCCCACGTCCATAAACCATTGGATTGCTGGGGCCCAGGATGCCAGGATTTCGGCCTTGCCTTCGCAGCCCGGCCACATACGCAGCCTTCCACCGGAGGCGGGCATATGTAGACAGCAAAAGTTTGGAGAACGGCAGTGTCTCCTCGATTTCCCTGACATCGGCCTCTTTGAGCGGCATGCTTTTTTCCTAGTAGGATCAGGCAGTGACGGAGAAAGGCAGGATTACGTGTGCAGGAAATTATGTGCTGAGAAGGTGACAAGGTTGAGAGCAGGTTGGGATCTTCAGTCCCAGGAAAGGCCCCTGGCAGGTGTGGGTCAATGTTCTCTGCCCATCCCACCTGGCGTGGGGAGGTTTCCAGCATACAAAGCAGCAGCGGAATTATTCTTCCCCCAGAGGTTGCATCTGCCCACAAGCTCCACCTGGCCAGGGTCCGCCCCTACCCTATTGCCCATGTCAGTCAACAGAAGCTAAGACCTTCCAGAGAGACTAACTGCTATTCTCTACCCACGGGGACGCGGTAGAGTCGGAAGCCTCCCCTGTTTCATCTCCAGGCTCTCTCTCAGGCCCCTCGTAGTTGTGAGGTGTCTCAGGGGTAGACCGGAGGGATTTCTCTGAATGAACACGTACAAGGAGGGGCCATAGATGCTGAGGGAGGGCGCCTTGCCTACTGATATCCTAGCGTAAGTGGAAAAGAGGTACCTGCCTGCTGTCCCAGTATGTCGAAGCTGTCCACATCAGGGGTTGCCTACTGTGAAGTTATTCCCTGGGTGCCCTCGATTTTGTGGCCAAGGACAGAAGGGGCCGTTGTGTGTCCATGGGTAAAATGGAGGCCTGTGCGGAACTGGCCTTTTAGGCTGGACCTCTCCTATTGGCTCAGAGTTCGTGACCCGTCCTCGTCAGAAGTTCCGCCCAGCCTTCCGGTGGCTGTCTCCATGGTGATTGAGAAAGAAGCCTTAGGCCCCGCACTCAGCCTTCACCTGGCCTACCTGGCCTCTTTCCCCTCGTCTAGACCGCTGTGTAGATGAAAGAAAGGATGTCGGCCAGTGACCACGTGTCCTCATTTCCTCTGAAGGATTAGGCTCCTTGCCTGGGCAGAAGACAGCCAAGGTCAGCCTGAGCCTAGACTCCTAGTGACCTGTGACACTGCAGACAGTGATAGATGTTGATGTCCACGCTCAGGTATCCGCAGGTGGCCGACTCAGAGTGGTCGGAGGTGAAGTGTAACTAGAGATCACACACTCACGAGGGCACGGGCCAAAGGTCAGGGAAAATAGCTGAGGTCGTGGAGCTCTAGCGGAGCCAGTCTAGGGCCCAGGCCTCCCTCCTGTACGTGGCAAAGAGGTGATCCACGTGCCGCCATCCGCAGACTCTGGACTGCTAGGGCCCTGGATGCCCGGATTTCGGCCTTGTCTTCGGAGAAGTGACGCACATGCAGTGTGCCACCGGAGGCTGTGGACCAGCAGAGGGCAAAATCTTGAAGACGCGGGCTTCAGTTGACTTTGCCTGTGCTCTCCTTTGGCTGAGTGACATCCTGTGTTTCCTAGCAGGAGAAGGCATTCGTGGAGAGAGGCGGATTCCATGTGTGCAGGCAAAGTGTGTGCTGAGATGATGAGTCGCTGGAGACCAGGGTGGACTCTTCAGACCCAGAATAGGCCTCTGGCAGGTATGTGTCAATGTTTTCTGCCCTTCGCACTCAGCCGGGTATTTGCATAGAATGTTACCAGCGGAATTAGTAGTCTCCGGAGAGGCTGCCACATGTCAGCAAGCTTCACCTGGCCAGGGTCCGCCCGTGAGGTAGCTCCCCAATCAATCACTACTCTCTAGACCTTCCAGATAGACTACCAGATCTTGTCTGCCCGTGGGCAACCAGTAGAGCCAGAGGCCTTCCCCCTTTGCTCTTTCGTCTCTGGGCACTCTGTCAGGCACTCCAAGGTGCGAAGTGACTCAGGGGGAGAGGGAAGAGATTTCAGAGAACGAACACGTCCAGAGAGAGAAAGAGAGAGGCAAGAGATGCTGAGTGGGGATGCCTTGCGTACTGATGTCCTCAGGAAAGTGGGAAAGAGGTACCTGGCCTGCTCTGCCAATGCCCTGAAGCAGTCCGCACCAGGGGCTCCCCTGTGCCTGCGTAGGCTTTCCCAGGGTGTGCTCAAATCCTGTGGCCACTAGGTGTCATAGGTCATAATGGAGGGCCCTGTGTCATCTGCCTGGCGGGTCTTGTCATCAGGCCCATCATGAGCTCCGCCCACTCTTCCGGTGGTGGGACTGTCTCCATGGTGATGGCAAAGGAGCCTTGGTCCCGCCCACCTGGCCTTCACTTCACCTAGCTGGCCTGCTGACCCTCACTCAGACCTCTGTGTTGATCAAAATGAATGTCCGCCAGTGCCCAGGTGTCAGCATCTGGGATAAAGGATTCGGGACCTTGCCTGGGGCAGAAGGCAGCCTAGGTCAGCTGGTACCTGGAAGTCTAGTGACTTGTGACACTGCTGCCAGTGACAAATGGTGACTCCCACACTCACATATCCCCTGGTGGCAGAATGATAGTGATGGGTGCAGAAACATCGCTCCGGAGCACACGTGCAATGGGGCACCGGCCAAAGGCCAGGGCCATTAGCGGACGTCGTGGAGCTGAATGGCGAGCCAGTGAAGGGCCCAAGGATTCCTCCTGTATGTGGGAAACATGTCATCCGGGTCCCCACGTCCATAAACCATTGGATTGCTGGGGCCCAGGATGCCAGGATTTCGGCCTTGCCTTCGCAGCCCGGCCACATACGCAGCCTTCCACCGGAGGCGGGGGTATGTAGACAGCAAAAGTTTGGAGAACGGCAGTGTCTCCTCGATTTCCCTGACATCGGCCTCTTTGAGCGGCATGCTTTTTTCCTAGTAGGATCAGGCAGTGACGGAGAAAGGCAGGATTACGTGTGCAGGAAAGTATGTGCTGAGAAGGTGACAAGGTTGAGAGCAGGTTGGGATCTTCAGTCCCAGGAAAGGCCCCTGGCAGGTGTGGGTCAATGTTCTCTGTCCATCCCACCTGGCGTGGGGAGGTTTCCAGCATACAAAGCAGCAGCGGAATTATTCTTCCCCCAGAGGTTGCATCTGCCCACAAGCTCCCCCTGGCCAGGGTCCGCCCCTACCGTATTGCCCATGTCAGTCAACAGAAGCTAAGACCTTCCAGAGAGACTAACTGCTATTCTCTACCCACGGGGACGCGGTAGAGTCGGAAGCCTCCCCTGTTTCATCTCCAGGCTCTCTCTCAGGCCCCTCGTAGTTGTGAGGTGTCTCAGGGGTAGACCGGAGGGATTTCTCTGAATGAACACGTACAAGGAGGGGCCATAGATGCTGAGGGAGGGCGCCTTGCCTACTGATATCCTAGCGCAAGTGGAAAAGGGGTACCTGCCTGCTGTCCCAGTATGTCGAAGCTGTCCACATCAGGGGTTGCCTACTGTGAAGTTATTCCCTGGGTGCCCTCGATTTTGTGGCCAAGGACAGAAGGGGCCGTTGTGTGTCCATGGGTAAAATGGAGGCCTGTGCGGAACTGGCCTGTTAGGCTGGACCTCTCCTATTGGCTCAGAGTTCGTGACCCGTCCTCGTCAGAAGTTCCGCCCAGCCTTCCGGTGGCTGTCTCCATGGTGATTGAGAAAGAAGCCTTAGGCCCCGCACTCAGCCTTCACCTGGCCTACCTGGCCTCTTTCCCCTCGTCTAGACCGCTGTGTAGATGAAAGAAAGGATGTCGGCCAGTGACCACGTGTCCTCATTTCCTCTGAAGGATTAGGCTCCTTGCCTGGGCAGAAGACAGCCAAGGTCAGCCTGAGCCTAGACTCCTAGTGACCTGTGACACTGCAGACAGTGATAGATGTTGATGTCCACGCTCAGGTATCCGCAGGTGGCCGACTCAGAGTGGTCGGAGGTGAAGTGTAACTAGAGATCACACACTCACGAGGGCACGGGCCAAAGGTCAGGGAAAATAGCTGAGGTCGTGGAGCTCTAGCGGAGCCAGTCTAGGGCCCAGGCCTCCCTCCTGTACGTGGCAAAGAGGTGATCCACGTGCCGCCATCCGCAGACTCTGGACTGCTAGGGCCCTGGATGCCCGGATTTCGGCCTTGTCTTCGGAGAAGTGACGCACATGCAGTGTGCCACCGGAGGCTGTGGACCAGCAGAGGGCAAAATCTTGAAGACGCGGGCTTCAGTTGACTTTGCCTGTGCTCTCCTTTGGCTGAGTGACATCCTGTGTTTCCTAGCAGGAGAAGGCATTCGTGGAGAGAGGCGGATTCCATGTGTGCAGGCAAAGTGTGTGCTGAGATGATGAGTCGCTGGAGACCAGGGTGGACTCTTCAGACCCAGAATAGGCCTCTGGCAGGTATGTGTCAATGTTTTCTGCCCTTCGCACTCAGCCGGGTATTTGCGTAGAATGTTACCAGCGGAATTAGTAGTCTCCGGAGAGGCTGCCACATGTCAGCAAGCTTCACCTGGCCAGGGTCCGCCCGTGAGGTAGCTCCCCAATCAATCACTACTCTCTAGACCTTCCAGATAGACTACCAGATCTTGTCTGCCCGTGGGCAACCAGTAGAGCCAGAGGCCTTCCCCCTTTGCTCTTTCGTCTCTGGGCACTCTGTCAGGCACTCCAAGGTGCGAAGTGACTCAGGGGGAGAGGGAAGAGATTTCAGAGAACGAACACGTCCAGAGAGAGACAGAGAGAGGCAAGAGATGCTGAGTGGGGATGCCTTGCGTACTGATGTCCTCAGGAAAGTGGGAAAGAGGTACCTGGCCTGCTCTGCCAATGCCCTGAAGCAGTCCGCACCAGGGGCTCCCCTGTGCCTGCGTAGGCTTTCCCAGGGTGTGCTCAAATCCTGTGGCCACTAGGTGTCATAGGTCATAATGGAGGGCCCTGTGTCATCTGCCTGGCGGGTCTTGTCATCAGGCCCATCATGAGCTCCGCCCACTCTTCCGGTGGTGGGACTGTCTCCATGGTGATGGCAAAGGAGCCTTGGTCCCGCCCACCTGGCCTTCACTTCACCTAGCTGGCCTGCTGACCCTCACTCAGACCTCTGTGTTGATCAAAATGAATGTCCGCCAGTGCCCAGGTGTCAGCATCTGGGATAAAGGATTCGGGACCTTGCCTGGGGCAGAAGGCAGCCTAGGTCAGCTGGTACCTGGAAGTCTAGTGACTTGTGACACTGCTGCCAGTGACAAATGGTGACTCCCACACTCACATATCCCCTGGTGGCAGAATGATAGTGATGGGTGCAGAAACATCGCTCCGGAGCACACGTGCAATGGGGCACCGGCCAAAGGCCAGGGCCATTAGCGGACGTCGTGGAGCTGAATGGCGAGCCAGTGAAGGGCCCAAGGATTCCTCCTGTATGTGGGAAACATGTCATCCGGGTCCCCACGTCCATAAACCATTGGATTGCTGGGGCCCAGGATGCCAGGATTTCGGCCTTGCCTTCGCAGCCCGGCCACATACGCAGCCTTCCACCGGAGGCGGGGGTATGTAGACAGCAAAAGTTTGGAGAACGGCAGTGTCTCCTCGATTTCCCTGACATCGGCCTCTTTGAGCGGCATGCTTTTTTCCTAGTAGGATCAGGCAGTGACGGAGAAAGGCAGGATTACGTGTGCAGGAAAGTATGTGCTGAGAAGGTGACAAGGTTGAGAGCAGGTTGGGATCTTCAGTCCCAGGAAAGGCCCCTGGCAGGTGTGGGTCAATGTTCTCTGTCCATCCCACCTGGCGTGGGGAGGTTTCCAGCATACAAAGCAGCAGCGGAATTATTCTTCCCCCAGAGGTTGCATCTGCCCACAAGCTCCCCCTGGCCAGGGTCCGCCCCTACCGTATTGCCCATGTCAGTCAACAGAAGCTAAGACCTTCCAGAGAGACTAACTGCTATTCTCTACCCACGGGGACGCGGTAGAGTCGGAAGCCTCCCCTGTTTCATCTCCAGGCTCTCTCTCAGGCCCCTCGTAGTTGTGAGGTGTCTCAGGGGTAGACCGGAGGGATTTCTCTGAATGAACACGTACAAGGAGGGGCCATAGATGCTGAGGGAGGGCGCCTTGCCTACTGATATCCTAGCGCAAGTGGAAAAGGGGTACCTGCCTGCTGTCCCAGTATGTCGAAGCTGTCCACATCAGGGGTTGCCTACTGTGAAGTTATTCCCTGGGTGCCCTCGATTTTGTGGCCAAGGACAGAAGGGGCCGTTGTGTGTCCATGGGTAAAATGGAGGCCTGTGCGGAACTGGCCTGTTAGGCTGGACCTCTCCTATTGGCTCAGAGTTCGTGACCCGTCCTCGTCAGAAGTTCCGCCCAGCCTTCCGGTGGCTGTCTCCATGGTGATTGAGAAAGAAGCCTTAGGCCCCGCACTCAGCCTTCACCTGGCCTACCTGGCCTCTTTCCCCTCGTCTAGACCGCTGTGTAGATGAAAGAAAGGATGTCGGCCAGTGACCACGTGTCCTCATTTCCTCTGAAGGATTAGGCTCCTTGCCTGGGCAGAAGACAGCCAAGGTCAGCCTGAGCCTAGACTCCTAGTGACCTGTGACACTGCAGACAGTGATAGATGTTGATGTCCACGCTCAGGTATCCGCAGGTGGCCGACTCAGAGTGGTCGGAGGTGAAGTGTAACTAGAGATCACACACTCACGAGGGCACGGGCCAAAGGTCAGGGAAAATAGCTGAGGTCGTGGAGCTCTAGCGGAGCCAGTCTAGGGCCCAGGCCTCCCTCCTGTACGTGGCAAAGAGGTGATCCACGTGCCGCCATCCGCAGACTCTGGACTGCTAGGGCCCTGGATGCCCGGATTTCGGCCTTGTCTTCGGAGAAGTGACGCACATGCAGTGTGCCACCGGAGGCTGTGGACCAGCAGAGGGCAAAATCTTGAAGACGCGGGCTTCAGTTGACTTTGCCTGTGCTCTCCTTTGGCTGAGTGACATCCTGTGTTTCCTAGCAGGAGAAGGCATTCGTGGAGAGAGGCGGATTCCATGTGTGCAGGCAAAGTGTGTGCTGAGATGATGAGTCGCTGGAGACCAGGGTGGACTCTTCAGACCCAGAATAGGCCTCTGGCAGGTATGTGTCAATGTTTTCTGCCCTTCGCACTCAGCCGGGTATTTGCGTAGAATGTTACCAGCGGAATTAGTAGTCTCCGGAGAGGCTGCCACATGTCAGCAAGCTTCACCTGGCCAGGGTCCGCCCGTGAGGTAGCTCCCCAATCAATCACTACTCTCTAGACCTTCCAGATAGACTACCAGATCTTGTCTGCCCGTGGGCAACCAGTAGAGCCAGAGGCCTTCCCCCTTTGCTCTTTCGTCTCTGGGCACTCTGTCAGGCACTCCAAGGTGCGAAGTGACTCAGGGGGAGAGGGAAGAGATTTCAGAGAACGAACACGTCCAGAGAGAGACAGAGAGAGGCAAGAGATGCTGAGTGGGGATGCCTTGCGTACTGATGTCCTCAGGAAAGTGGGAAAGAGGTACCTGGCCTGCTCTGCCAATGCCCTGAAGCAGTCCGCACCAGGGGCTCCCCTGTGCCTGCGTAGGCTTTCCCAGGGTGTGCTCAAATCCTGTGGCCACTAGGTGTCATAGGTCATAATGGAGGGCCCTGTGTCATCTGCCTGGCGGGTCTTGTCATCAGGCCCATCATGAGCTCCGCCCACTCTTCCGGTGGTGGGACTGTCTCCATGGTGATGGCAAAGGAGCCTTGGTCCCGCCCACCTGGCCTTCACTTCACCTAGCTGGCCTGCTGACCCTCACTCAGACCTCTGTGTTGATCAAAATGAATGTCCGCCAGTGCCCAGGTGTCAGCATCTGGGATAAAGGATTCGGGACGTTTCCTGGGGCAGAAGGCAGCCTAGGTCAGCTGGTACCTGGAAGTCTAGTGACTTGTGACACTGCTGCCAGTGACAAATGGTGACTCCCACACTCACATATCCCCTGGTGGCAGAATGATAGTGATGGGTGCAGAAACATCGCTCCGGAGCACACGTGCAATGGGGCACCGGCCAAAGGCCAGGGCCATTAGCGGACGTCGTGGAGCTGAATGGCGAGCCAGTGAAGGGCCCAGGGATTCCTCCTGTATGTGGGAAACATGTCATCCGGGTCCCCACGTCCATAAACCATTGGATTGCTGGGGCCCAGGATGCCAGGATTTCGGCCTTGCCTTCGCAGCCCGGCCACATACGCAGCCTTCCACCGGAGGCGGGCATATGTAGACAGCAAAAGTTTGGAGAACGGCAGTGTCTCCTCGATTTCCCTGACATCGGCCTCTTTGAGCGGCATGCTTTTTTCCTAGTAGGATCAGGCAGTGACGGAGAAAGGCAGGATTACGTGTGCAGGAAAGTATGTGCTGAGAAGGTGACAAGGTTGAGAGCAGGTTGGGATCTTCAGTGCCAGGAAAGGCCCCTGGCAGGTGTGGGTCAATGTTCTCTGCCCATCCCACCTGGCGTGGGGAGGTTTCCAGCATACAAAGCAGCAGCGGAATTATTCTTCCCCCAGAGGTTGCATCTGCCCACAAGCTCCACCTGGCCAGGGTCCGCCCCTACCGTATTGCCCATGTCAGTCAACAGAAGCTAAGACCTTCCAGAGAGACTAACTGCTATTCTCTACCCACGGGGACGCGGTAGAGTCGGAAGCCTCCCCTGTTTCATCTCCAGGCTCTCTCTCAGGCCCCTCGTAGTTGTGAGGTGTCTCAGGGGTAGACCGGAGGGATTTCTCTGAATGAACACGTACAAGGAGGGGCCATAGATGCTGAGGGAGGGCGCCTTGCCTACTGATATCCTAGCGTAAGTGGAAAAGAGGTACCTGCCTGCTGTCCCAGTATGTCGAAGCTGTCCACATCAGGGGTTGCCTACTGTGAAGTTATTCCCTGGGTGCCCTCGATTTTGTGGCCAAGGACAGAAGGGGCCGTTGTGTGTCCATGGGTAAAATGGAGGCCTGTGCGGAACTGGCCTGTTAGGCTGGACCTCTCCTATTGGCTCAGAGTTCGTGACCCGTCCTCGTCAGAAGTTCCACCCAGCCTTCCGGTGGCTGTCTCCATGGTGATTGAGAAAGAAGCCTTAGGCCCCGCACTCAGCCTTCACCTGGCCTACCTGGCCTCTTTCCCCTCGTCTAGACCGCTGTGTAGATGAAAGAAAGGATGTCGGCCAGTGACCACGTGTCCTCATTTCCTCTGAAGGATTAGGCTCCTTGCCTGGGCAGAAGACAGCCAAGGTCAGCCTGAGCCTAGACTCCTAGTGACCTGTGACACTGCAGACAGTGATAGATGTTGATGTCCACGCTCAGGTATCCGCAGGTGGCCGACTCAGAGTGGTCGGAGGTGAAGTGTAACTAGAGATCACACACTCACGAGGGCACGGGCCAAAGGTCAGGGAAAATAGCTGAGGTCGTGGAGCTCTAGCGGAGCCAGTCTAGGGCCCAGGCCTCCCTCCTGTACGTGGCAAAGAGGTGATCCACGTGCCGCCATCCGCAGACTCTGGACTGCTAGGGCCCTGGATGCCCGGATTTCGGCCTTGTCTTCGGAGAAGTGACGCACATGCAGTGTGCCACCGGAGGCTGTGGACCAGCAGAGGGCAAAATCTTGAAGACGCGGGCTTCAGTTGACTTTGCCTGTGCTCTCCTTTGGCTGAGTGACATCCTGTGTTTCCTAGCAGGAGAAGGCATTCGTGGAGAGAGGCGGATTCCATGTGTGCAGGCAAAGTGTGTGCTGAGATGATGAGTCGCTGGAGACCAGGGTGGACTCTTCAGACCCAGAATAGGCCTCTGGCAGGTATGTGTCAATGTTTTCTGCCCTTCGCACTCAGCCGGGTATTTGCGTACAATGTTACCAGCGGAATTAGTAGTCTCCGGAGAGGCTGCCACATGTCAGCAAGCTTCACCTGGCCAGGGTCCGCCCGTGAGGTAGCTCCCCAATCAATCACTACTCTCTAGACCTTCCAGATAGACTACCAGATCTTGTCTGCCCGTGGGCAACCAGTAGAGCCAGAGGCCTTCCCCCTTTGCTCTTTCGTCTCTGGGCACTCTGTCAGGCACTCCAAGGTGCGAAGTGACTCAGGGGGAGAGGGAAGAGATTTCAGAGAACGAACACGTCCAGAGAGAGACAGAGAGAGGCAAGAGATGCTGAGTGGGGATGCCTTGCGTACTGATGTCCTCAGGAAAGTGGGAAAGAGGTACCTGGCCTGCTCTGCCAATGCCCTGAAGCAGTCCGCACCAGGGGCTCCCCTGTGCCTGCGTAGGCTTTCCCAGGGTGTGCTCAAATCCTGTGGCCACTAGGTGTCATAGGTCATAATGGAGGGCCCTGTGTCATCTGCCTGGCGGGTCTTGTCATCAGGCCCATCATGAGCTCCGCCCACTCTTCCGGTGGTGGGACTGTCTCCATGGTGATGGCAAAGGAGCCTTGGTCCCGCCCACCTGGCCTTCACTTCACCTAGCTGGCCTGCTGACCCTCACTCAGACCTCTGTGTTGATCAAAATGAATGTCCGCCAGTGCCCAGGTGTCAGCATCTGGGATAAAGGATTCGGGACCTTGCCTGGGGCAGAAGGCAGCCTAGGTCAGCTGGTACCTGGAAGTCTAGTGACTTGTGACACTGCTGCCAGTGACAAATGGTGACTCCCACACTCACATATCCCCTGGTGGCAGAATGATAGTGATGGGTGCAGAAACATCGCTCCGGAGCACACGTGCAATGGGGCACCGGCCAAAGGCCAGGGCCATTAGCGGACGTCGTGGAGCTGAATGGCGAGCCAGTGAAGGGCCCAAGGATTCCTCCTGTATGTGGGAAACATGTCATCTGGGTCCCCACGTCCATAAACCATTGGATTGCTGGGGCCCAGGATGCCAGGATTTCGGCCTTGCCTTCGCTGCCCGGCCACATACGCAGCCTTCCACCGGAGGCGGGGATATGTAGACAGCAAAAGTTTGGAGAGCGGCAGTGTCTCCTCGATTTCCCTGACATCGGCCTCTTTGAGCGGCATGCTTTTTTCCTAGTAGGATCAGGCAGTGACGGAGAAAGGCAGGATTACGTGTGCAGGAAAGTATGTGCTGAGAAGGTGACAAGGTTGAGAGCAGGTTGGGATCTTCAGTCCCAGGAAAGGCCCCTGGCAGGTGTGGGTCAATGTTCTCTGTCCATCCCACCTGGCGTGGGGAGGTTTCCAGCATACAAAGCAGCAGCGGAATTATTCTTCCCCCAGAGGTTGCATCTGCCCACAAGCTCCCCCTGGCCAGGGTCCGCCCCTACCGTATTGCCCATGTCAGTCAACAGAAGCTAAGACCTTCCAGAGAGACTAACTGCTATTCTCTACCCACGGGGACGCGGTAGAGTCGGAAGCCTCCCCTGTTTCATCTCCAGGCTCTCTCTCAGGCCCCTCGTAGTTGTGAGGTGTCTCAGGGGTAGACCGGAGGGATTTCTCTGAATGAACACGTACAAGGAGGGGCCATAGATGCTGAGGGAGGGCGCCTTGCCTACTGATATCCTAGCCTAAGTGGAAAAGAGGTACCTGCCTGCTGTCCCAGTATGTCGAAGCTGTCCACATCAGGGGTTGCCTACTGTGAAGTTATTCCCTGGGTGCCCTCGATTTTGTGGCCAAGGACAGAAGGGGCCGTTGTGTGTCCATGGGTAAAATGGAGGCCTGTGCGGAACTGGCCTGTTAGGCTGGACCTCTCCTATTGGCTCAGAGTTCGTGACCCGTCCTCGTCAGAAGTTCCGCCCAGCCTTCCGGTGGCTGTCTCCATGGTGATTGAGAAAGAAGCCTTAGGCCCCGCACTCAGCCTTCACCTGGCCTACCTGGCCTCTTTCCCCTCGTCTAGACCGCTGTGTAGATGAAAGAAAGGATGTCGGCCAGTGACCACGTGTCCTCATTTCCTCTGAAGGATTAGGCTCCTTGCCTGGGCAGAAGACAGCCAAGGTCAGCCTGAGCCTAGACTCCTAGTGACCTGTGACACTGCAGACAGTGATAGATGTTGATGTCCACGCTCAGGTATCCGCAGGTGGCCGACTCAGAGTGGTCGGAGGTGAAGTGTAACTAGAGATCACACACTCACGAGGGCACGGGCCAAAGGTCAGGGAAAATAGCTGAGGTCGTGGAGCTCTAGCGGAGCCAGTCTAGGGCCCAGGCCTCCCTCCTGTACGTGGCAAAGAGGTGATCCACGTGCCGCCATCCGCAGACTCTGGACTGCTAGGGCCCTGGATGCCCGGATTTCGGCCTTGTCTTCGGAGAAGTGACGCACATGCAGTGTGCCACCGGAGGCTGTGGACCAGCAGAGGGCAAAATCTTGAAGACGCGGGCTTCAGTTGACTTTGCCTGTGCTCTCCTTTGGCTGAGTGACATCCTGTGTTTCCTAGCAGGAGAAGGTATTCGTGGAGAGAGGCGGATTCCATGTGTGCAGGCAAAGTGTGTGCTGAGATGATGAGTCGCTGGAGACCAGGGTGGACTCTTCAGACCCAGAATAGGCCTCTGGCAGGTATGTGTCAATGTTTTCTGCCCTTCGCACTCAGCCGGGTATTTGCATAGAATGTTACCAGCGGAATTAGTAGTCTCCGGAGAGGCTGCCACATGTCAGCAAGCTTCACCTGGCCAGGGTCCGCCCGTGAGGTAGCTCCCCAATCAATCACTACTCTCTAGACCTTCCAGATAGACTACCAGATCTTGTCTGCCCGTGGGCAACCAGTAGAGCCAGAGGCCTTCCCCCTTTGCTCTTTCGTCTCTGGGCACTCTGTCAGGCACTCCAAGGTGCGAAGTGACTCAGGGGGAGAGGGAAGAGATTTCAGAGAACGAACACGTCCAGAGAGAGACAGAGAGAGGCAAGAGATGCTGAGTGGGGATGCCTTGCGTACTGATGTCCTCAGGAAAGTGGGAAAGAGGTACCTGGCCTGCTCTGCCAATGCCCTGAAGCAGTCCGCACCAGGGGCTCCCCTGTGCCTGCGTAGGCTTTCCCAGGGTGTGCTCAAATCCTGTGGCCACTAGGTGTCATAGGTCATAATGGAGGGCCCTGTGTCATCTGCCTGGCGGGTCTTGTCATCAGGCCCATCATGAGCTCCGCCCACTCTTCCGGTGGTGGGACTGTCTCCATGGTGATGGCAAAGGAGCCTTGGTCCCGCCCACCTGGCCTTCACTTCACCTAGCTGGCCTGCTGACCCTCACTCAGACCTCTGTGTTGATCAAAATGAATGTCCGCCAGTGCCCAGGTGTCAGCATCTGGGATAAAGGATTCGGGACCTTGCCTGGGGCAGAAGGCAGCCTAGGTCAGCTGGTACCTGGAAGTCTAGTGACTTGTGACACTGCTGCCAGTGACAAATGGTGACTCCCACACTCACATATCCCCTGGTGGCAGAATGATAGTGATGGGTGCAGAAACATCGCTCCGGAGCACACGTGCAATGGGGCACCGGCCAAAGGCCAGGGCCAGTAGCGGACGTCGTGGAGCTGAATGGCGAGCCAGTGAAGGGCCCAAGGATTCCTCCTGTATGTGGGAAACATGTCATCCGGGTCCCCACGTCCATAAACCATTGGATTGCTGGGGCCCAGGATGCCAGGATTTCGGCCTTGCCTTCGCAGCCCGGCCACATACGCAGCCTTCCACCGGAGGCGGGGATATGTAGACAGCAAAAGTTTGGAGAGCGGCAGTGTCTCCTCGATTTCCCTGACATCGGCCTCTTTGAGCGGCATGCTTTTTTCCTAGTAGGATCAGGCAGTGACGGAGAAAGGCAGGATTACGTGTGCAGGAAAGTATGTGCTGAGAAGGTGACAAGGTTGAGAGCAGGTTGGGATCTTCAGTCCCAGGAAAGGCCCCTGGCAGGTGTGGGTCAATGTTCTCTGTCCATCCCACCTGGCGTGGGGAGGTTTCCAGCATACAAAGCAGCAGCGGAATTATTCTTCCCCCAGAGGTTGCATCTGCCCACAAGCTCCCCCTGGCCAGGGTCCGCCCCTACCGTATTGCCCATGTCAGTCAACAGAAGCTAAGACCTTCCAGAGAGACTAACTGCTATTCTCTACCCACGGGGACGCGGTAGAGTCGGAAGCCTCCCCTGTTTCATCTCCAGGCTCTCTCTCAGGCCCCTCGTAGTTGTGAGGTGTCTCAGGGGTAGACCGGAGGGATTTCTCTGAATGAACACGTACAAGGAGGGGCCATAGATGCTGAGGGAGGGCGCCTTGCCTACTGATATCCTAGCCTAAGTGGAAAAGAGGTACCTGCCTGCTGTCCCAGTATGTCGAAGCTGTCCACATCAGGGGTTGCCTACTGTGAAGTTATTCCCTGGGTGCCCTCGATTTTGTGGCCAAGGACAGAAGGGGCCGTTGTGTGTCCATGGGTAAAATGGAGGCCTGTGCGGAACTGGCCTGTTAGGCTGGACCTCTCCTATTGGCTCAGAGTTCGTGACCCGTCCTCGTCAGAAGTTCCGCCCAGCCTTCCGGTGGCTGTCTCCATGGTGATTGAGAAAGAAGCCTTAGGCCCCGCACTCAGCCTTCACCTGGCCTACCTGGCCTCTTTCCCCTCGTCTAGACCGCTGTGTAGATGAAAGAAAGGATGTCGGCCAGTGACCACGTGTCCTCATTTCCTCTGAAGGATTAGGCTCCTTGCCTGGGCAGAAGACAGCCAAGGTCAGCCTGAGCCTAGACTCCTAGTGACCTGTGACACTGCAGACAGTGATAGATGTTGATGTCCACGCTCAGGTATCCGCAGGTGGCCGACTCAGAGTGGTCGGAGGTGAAGTGTAACTAGAGATCACACACTCACGAGGGCACGGGCCAAAGGTCAGGGAAAATAGCTGAGGTCGTGGAGCTCTAGCGGAGCCAGTCTAGGGCCCAGGCCTCCCTCCTGTACGTGGCAAAGAGGTGATCCACGTGCCGCCATCCGCAGACTCTGGACTGCTAGGGCCCTGGATGCCCGGATTTCGGCCTTGTCTTCGGAGAAGTGACGCACATGCAGTGTGCCACCGGAGGCTGTGGACCAGCAGAGGGCAAAATCTTGAAGACGCGGGCTTCAGTTGACTTTGCCTGTGCTCTCCTTTGGCTGAGTGACATCCTGTGTTTCCTAGCAGGAGAAGGTATTCGTGGAGAGAGGCGGATTCCATGTGTGCAGGCAAAGTGTGTGCTGAGATGATGAGTCGCTGGAGACCAGGGTGGACTCTTCAGACCCAGAATAGGCCTCTGGCAGGTATGTGTCAATGTTTTCTGCCCTTCGCACTCAGCCGGGTATTTGCATAGAATGTTACCAGCGGAATTAGTAGTCTCCGGAGAGGCTGCCACATGTCAGCAAGCTTCACCTGGCCAGGGTCCGCCCGTGAGGTAGCTCCCCAATCAATCACTACTCTCTAGACCTTCCAGATAGACTACCAGATCTTGTCTGCCCGTGGGCAACCAGTAGAGCCAGAGGCCTTCCCCCTTTGCTCTTTCGTCTCTGGGCACTCTGTCAGGCACTCCAAGGTGCGAAGTGACTCAGGGGGAGAGGGAAGAGATTTCAGAGAACGAACACGTCCAGAGAGAGACAGAGAGAGGCAAGAGATGCTGAGTGGGGATGCCTTGCGTACTGATGTCCTCAGGAAAGTGGGAAAGAGGTACCTGGCCTGCTCTGCCAATGCCCTGAAGCAGTCCGCACCAGGGGCTCCCCTGTGCCTGCGTAGGCTTTCCCAGGGTGTGCTCAAATCCTGTGGCCACTAGGTGTCATAGGTCATAATGGAGGGCCCTGTGTCATCTGCCTGGCGGGTCTTGTCATCAGGCCCATCATGAGCTCCGCCCACTCTTCCGGTGGTGGGACTGTCTCCATGGTGATGGCAAAGGAGCCTTGGTCCCGCCCACCTGGCCTTCACTTCACCTAGCTGGCCTGCTGACCCTCACTCAGACCTCTGTGTTGATCAAAATGAATGTCCGCCAGTGCCCAGGTGTCAGCATCTGGGATAAAGGATTCGGGACCTTGCCTGGGGCAGAAGGCAGCCTAGGTCAGCTGGTACCTGGAAGTCTAGTGACTTGTGACACTGCTGCCAGTGACAAATGGTGACTCCCACACTCACATATCCCCTGGTGGCAGAATGATAGTGATGGGTGCAGAAACATCGCTCCGGAGCACACGTGCAATGGGGCACCGGCCAAAGGCCAGGGCCAGTAGCGGACGTCGTGGAGCTGAATGGCGAGCCAGTGAAGGGCCCAAGGATTCCTCCTGTATGTGGGAAACATGTCATCCGGGTCCCCACGTCCATAAACCATTGGATTGCTGGGGCCCAGGATGCCAGGATTTCGGCCTTGCCTTCGCAGCCCGGCCACATACGCAGCCTTCCACCGGAGGCGGGGATATGTAGACAGCAAAAGTTTGGAGAGCGGCAGTGTCTCCTCGATTTCCCTGACATCGGCCTCTTTGAGCGGCATGCTTTTTTCCTAGTAGGATCAGGCAGTGACGGAGAAAGGCAGGATTACGTGTGCAGGAAAGTATGTGCTGAGAAGGTGACAAGGTTGAGAGCAGGTTGGGATCTTCAGTCCCAGGAAAGGCCCCTGGCAGGTGTGGGTCAATGTTCTCTGTCCATCCCACCTGGCGTGGGGAGGTTTCCAGCATACAAAGCAGCAGCGGAATTATTCTTCCCCCAGAGGTTGCATCTGCCCACAAGCTCCCCCTGGCCAGGGTCCGCCCCTACCGTATTGCCCATGTCAGTCAACAGAAGCTAAGACCTTCCAGAGAGACTAACTGCTATTCTCTACCCACGGGGACGCGGTAGAGTCGGAAGCCTCCCCTGTTTCATCTCCAGGCTCTCTCTCAGGCCCCTCGTAGTTGTGAGGTGTCTCAGGGGTAGACCGGAGGGATTTCTCTGAATGAACACGTACAAGGAGGGGCCATAGATGCTGAGGGAGGGCGCCTTGCCTACTGATATCCTAGCGTAAGTGGAAAAGAGGTACCTGCCTGCTGTCCCAGTATGTCGAAGCTGTCCACATCAGGGGTTGCCTACTGTGAAGTTATTCCCTGGGTGCCCTCGATTTTGTGGCCAAGGACAGAAGGGGCCGTTGTGTGTCCATGGGTAAAATGGAGGCCTGTGCGGAACTGGCCTGTTAGGCTGGACCTCTCCTATTGGCTCAGAGTTCGTGACCCGTCCTCGTCAGAAGTTCCGCCCAGCCTTCCGGTGGCTGTCTCCATGGTGATTGAGAAAGAAGCCTTAGGCCCCGCACTCAGCCTTCACCTGGCCTACCTGGCCTCTTTCCCCTCGTCTAGACCGCTGTGTAGATGAAAGAAAGGATGTCGGCCAGTGACCACGTGTCCTCATTTCCTCTGAAGGATTAGGCTCCTTGCCTGGGCAGAAGACAGCCAAGGTCAGCCTGAGCCTAGACTCCTAGTGACCTGTGACACTGCAGACAGTGATAGATGTTGATGTCCACGCTCAGGTATCCGCAGGTGGCCGACTCAGAGTGGTCGGAGGTGAAGTGTAACTAGAGATCACACACTCACGAGGGCACGGGCCAAAGGTCAGGGAAAATAGCTGAGGTCGTGGAGCTCTAGCGGAGCCAGTCTAGGGCCCAGGCCTCCCTCCTGTATGTGGCAAAGAGGTGATCCCCGTGCCGCCATCCGCAGACTCTGGACTGCTAGGGCCCTGGATGCCCGGATTTCGGCCTTGTCTTCGGAGAAGTGACGCACATGCAGTGTGCCACCGGAGGCTGTGGACCAGCAGAGGGCAAAATCTTGAAGACGCGGGCTTCAGTTGACTTTGCCTGTGCTCTCCTTTGGCTGAGTGACATCCTGTGTTTCCTAGCAGGAGAAGGCATTCGTGGAGAGAGGCGGATTCCATGTGTGCAGGCAAAGTGTGTGCTGAGATGATGAGTCGCTGGAGACCAGGGTGGACTCTTCAGACCCAGAATAGGCCTCTGGCAGGTATGTGTCAATGTTTTCTGCCCTTCGCACTCAGCCGGGTATTTGCATAGAATGTTACCAGCGGAATTAGTAGTCTCCGGAGAGGCTGCCACATGTCAGCAAGCTTCACCTGGCCAGGGTCCGCCCGTGAGGTAGCTCCCCAATCAATCACTACTCTCTAGACCTTCCAGATAGACTACCAGATCTTGTCTGCCCGTGGGCAACCAGTAGAGCCAGAGGCCTTCCCCCTTTGCTCTTTCGTCTCTGGGCACTCTGTCAGGCACTCCAAGGTGCGAAGTGACTCAGGGGGAGAGGGAAGAGATTTCAGAGAACGAACACGTCCAGAGAGAGACAGAGAGAGGCAAGAGATGCTGAGTGGGGATGCCTTGCGTACTGATGTCCTCAGGAAAGTGGGAAAGAGGTACCTGGCCTGCTCTGCCAATGCCCTGAAGCAGTCCGCACCAGGGGCTCCCCTGTGCCTGCGTAGGCTTTCCCAGGGTGTGCTCAAATCCTGTGGCCACTAGGTGTCATAGGTCATAATGGAGGGCCCTGTGTCATCTGCCTGGCGGGTCTTGTCATCAGGCCCATCATGAGCTCCGCCCACTCTTCCGGTGGTGGGACTGTCTCCATGGTGATGGCAAAGGAGCCTTGGTCCCGCCCACCTGGCCTTCACTTCACCTAGCTGGCCTGCTGACCCTCACTCAGACCTCTGTGTTGATCAAAATGAATGTCCGCCAGTGCCCAGGTGTCAGCATCTGGGATAAAGGATTCGGGACCTTGCCTGGGGCAGAAGGCAGCCTAGGTCAGCTGGTACCTGGAAGTCTAGTGACTTGTGACACTGCTGCCAGTGACAAATGGTGACTCCCACACTCACATATCCCCTGGTGGCAGAATGATAGTGATGGGTGCAGAAACATCGCTCCGGAGCACACGTGCAATGGGGCACCGGCCAAAGGCCAGGGCCATTAGCGGACGTCGTGGAGCTGAATGGCGAGCCAGTGAAGGGCCCAAGGATTCCTCCTGTATGTGGGAAACATGTCATCCGGGTCCCCACGTCCATAAACCATTGGATTGCTGGGGCCCAGGATGCCAGGATTTCGGCCTTGCCTTCGCAGCCCGGCCACATACGCAGCCTTCCACCGGAGGCGGGCATATGTAGACAGCAAAAGTTTGGAGAACGGCAGTGTCTCCTCGATTTCCCTGACATCGGCCTCTTTGAGCGGCATGCTTTTTTCCTAGTAGGATCAGGCAGTGACGGAGAAAGGCAGGATTACGTGTGCAGGAAAGTATGTGCTGAGAAGGTGACAAGGTTGAGAGCAGGTTGGGATCTTCAGTCCCAGGAAAGGCCCCTGGCAGGTGTGGGTCAATGTTCTCTGTCCATCCCACCTGGCGTGGGGAGGTTTCCAGCATACAAAGCAGCAGCGGAATTATTCTTCCCCCAGAGGTTGCATCTGCCCACAAGCTCCCCCTGGCCAGGGTCCGCCCCTACCGTATTGCCCATGTCAGTCAACAGAAGCTAAGACCTTCCAGAGAGACTAACTGCTATTCTCTACCCACGGGGACGCGGTAGAGTCGGAAGCCTCCCCTGTTTCATCTCCAGGCTCTCTCTCAGGCCCCTCGTAGTTGTGAGGTGTCTCAGGGGTAGACCGGAGGGATTTCTCTGAATGAACACGTACAAGGAGGGGCCATAGATGCTGAGGGAGGGCGCCTTGCCTACTGATATCCTAGCCTAAGTGGAAAAGAGGTACCTGCCTGCTGTCCCAGTATGTCGAAGCTGTCCACATCAGGGGTTGCCTACTGTGAAGTTATTCCCTGGGTGCCCTCGATTTTGTGGCCAAGGACAGAAGGGGCCGTTGTGTGTCCATGGGTAAAATGGAGGCCTGTGCGGAACTGGCCTGTTAGGCTGGACCTCTCCTATTGGCTCAGAGTTCGTGACCCGTCCTCGTCAGAAGTTCCGCCCAGCCTTCCGGTGGCTGTCTCCATGGTGATTGAGAAAGAAGCCTTAGGCCCCGCACTCAGCCTTCACCTGGCCTACCTGGCCTCTTTCCCCTCGTCTAGACCGCTGTGTAGATGAAAGAAAGGATGTCGGCCAGTGACCACGTGTCCTCATTTCCTCTGAAGGATTAGGCTCCTTGCCTGGGCAGAAGACAGCCAAGGTCAGCCTGAGCCTAGACTCCTAGTGACCTGTGACACTGCAGACAGTGATAGATGTTGATGTCCACGCTCAGGTATCCGCAGGTGGCCGACTCAGAGTGGTCGGAGGTGAAGTGTAACTAGAGATCACACACTCACGAGGGCACGGGCCAAAGGTCAGGGAAAATAGCTGAGGTCGTGGAGCTCTAGCGGAGCCAGTCTAGGGCCCAGGCCTCCCTCCTGTACGTGGCAAAGAGGTGATCCACGTGCCGCCATCCGCAGACTCTGGACTGCTAGGGCCCTGGATGCCCGGATTTCGGCCTTGTCTTCGGAGAAGTGACGCACATGCAGTGTGCCACCGGAGGCTGTGGACCAGCAGAGGGCAAAATCTTGAAGACGCGGGCTTCAGTTGACTTTGCCTGTGCTCTCCTTTGGCTGAGTGACATCCTGTGTTTCCTAGCAGGAGAAGGCATTCGTGGAGAGAGGCGGATTCCATGTGTGCAGGCAAAGTGTGTGCTGAGATGATGAGTCGCTGGAGACCAGGGTGGACTCTTCAGACCCAGAATAGGCCTCTGGCAGGTATGTGTCAATGTTTTCTGCCCTTCGCACTCAGCCGGGTATTTGCATAGAATGTTACCAGCGGAATTAGTAGTCTCCGGAGAGGCTGCCACATGTCAGCAAGCTTCACCTGGCCAGGGTCCGCCCGTGAGGTAGCTCCCCAATCAATCACTACTCTCTAGACCTTCCAGATAGACTACCAGATCTTGTCTGCCCGTGGGCAACCAGTAGAGCCAGAGGCCTTCCCCCTTTGCTCTTTCGTCTCTGGGCACTCTGTCAGGCACTCCAAGGTGCGAAGTGACTCAGGGGGAGAGGGAAGAGATTTCAGAGAACGAACACGTCCAGAGAGAGACAGAGAGAGGCAAGAGATGCTGAGTGGGGATGCCTTGCGTACTGATGTCCTCAGGAAAGTGGGAAAGAGGTACCTGGCCTGCTCTGCCAATGCCCTGAAGCAGTCCGCACCAGGGGCTCCCCTGTGCCTGCGTAGGCTTTCCCAGGGTGTGCTCAAATCCTGTGGCCACTAGGTGTCATAGGTCATAATGGAGGGCCCTGTGTCATCTGCCTGGCGGGTCTTGTCATCAGGCCCATCATGAGCTCCGCCCACTCTTCCGGTGGTGGGACTGTCTCCATGGTGATGGCAAAGGAGCCTTGGTCCCGCCCACCTGGCCTTCACTTCACCTAGCTGGCCTGCTGACCCTCACTCAGACCTCTGTGTTGATCAAAATGAATGTCCGCCAGTGCCCAGGTGTCAGCATCTGGGATAAAGGATTCGGGACGTTTCCTGGGGCAGAAGGCAGCCTAGGTCAGCTGGTACCTGGAAGTCTAGTGACTTGTGACACTGCTGCCAGTGACAAATGGTGACTCCCACACTCACATATCCCCTGGTGGCAGAATGATAGTGATGGGTGCAGAAACATCGCTCCGGAGCACACGTGCAATGGGGCACCGGCCAAAGGCCAGGGCCAGGAGCGGACGTCGTGGAGCTGAATGGCGAGCCAGTGAAGGGCCCAGGGATTCCTCCTGTATGTGGGAAACATGTCATCCGGGTCCCCACGTCCATAAACCATTGGATTGCTGGGGCCCAGGATGCCAGGATTTCGGCCTTGCCTTCGCAGCCCGGCCACATACGCAGCCTTCCACCGGAGGCGGGCATATGTAGACAGCAAAAGTTTGGAGAACGGCAGTGTCTCCTCGATTTCCCTGACATCGGCCTCTTTGAGCGGCATGCTTTTTTCCTAGTAGGATCAGGCAGTGACGGAGAAAGGCAGGATTACGTGTGCAGGAAATTATGTGCTGAGAAGGTGACAAGGTTGAGAGCAGGTTGGGATCTTCAGTGCCAGGAAAGGCCCCTGGCAGGTGTGGGTCAATGTTCTCTGCCCATCCCACCTGGCGTGGGGAGGTTTCCAGCATACAAAGCAGCAGCGGAATTATTCTTCCCCCAGAGGTTGCATCTGCCCACAAGCTCCACCTGGCCAGGGTCCGCCCCTACCCTATTGCCCATGTCAGTCAACAGAAGCTAAGACCTTCCAGAGAGACTAACTGCTATTCTCTACCCACGGGGACGCGGTAGAGTCGGAAGCCTCCCCTGTTTCATCTCCAGGCTCTCTCTCAGGCCCCTCGTAGTTGTGAGGTGTCTCAGGGGTAGACCGGAGGGATTTCTCTGAATGAACACGTACAAGGAGGGGCCATAGATGCTGAGGGAGGGCGCCTTGCCTACTGATATCCTAGCGTAAGTGGAAAAGAGGTACCTGCCTGCTGTCCCAGTATGTCGAAGCTGTCCACATCAGGGGTTGCCTACTGTGAAGTTATTCCCTGGGTGCCCTCGATTTTGTGGCCAAGGACAGAAGGGGCCGTTGTGTGTCCATGGGTAAAATGGAGGCCTGTGCGGAACTGGCCTGTTAGGCTGGACCTCTCCTATTGGCTCAGAGTTCGTGACCCGTCCTCGTCAGAAGTTCCGCCCAGCCTTCCGGTGGCTGTCTCCATGGTGATTGAGAAAGAAGCCTTAGGCCCCGCACTCAGCCTTCACCTGGCCTACCTGGCCTCTTTCCCCTCGTCTAGACCGCTGTGTAGATGAAAGAAAGGATGTCGGCCAGTGACCACGTGTCCTCATTTCCTCTGAAGGATTAGGCTCCTTGCCTGGGCAGAAGACAGCCAAGGTCAGCCTGAGCCTAGACTCCTAGTGACCTGTGACACTGCAGACAGTGATAGATGTTGATGTCCACGCTCAGGTATCCGCAGGTGGCCGACTCAGAGTGGTCGGAGGTGAAGTGTAACTAGAGATCACACACTCACGAGGGCACGGGCCAAAGGTCAGGGAAAATAGCTGAGGTCGTGGAGCTCTAGCGGAGCCAGTCTAGGGCCCAGGCCTCCCTCCTGTACGTGGCAAAGAGGTGATCCACGTGCCGCCATCCGCAGACTCTGGACTGCTAGGGCCCTGGATGCCCGGATTTCGGCCTTGTCTTCGGAGAAGTGACGCACATGCAGTGTGCCACCGGAGGCTGTGGACCAGCAGAGGGCAAAATCTTGAAGACGCGGGCTTCAGTTGACTTTGCCTGTGCTCTCCTTTGGCTGAGTGACATCCTGTGTTTCCTAGCAGGAGAAGGCATTCGTGGAGAGAGGCGGATTCCATGTGTGCAGGCAAAGTGTGTGCTGAGATGATGAGTCGCTGGAGACCAGGGTGGACTCTTCAGACCCAGAATAGGCCTCTGGCAGGTATGTGTCAATGTTTTCTGCCCTTCGCACTCAGCCGGGTATTTGCATAGAATGTTACCAGCGGAATTAGTAGTCTCCGGAGAGGCTGCCACATGTCAGCAAGCTTCACCTGGCCAGGGTCCGCCCGTGAGGTAGCTCCCCAATCAATCACTACTCTCTAGACCTTCCAGATAGACTACCAGATCTTGTCTGCCCGTGGGCAACCAGTAGAGCCAGAGGCCTTCCCCCTTTGCTCTTTCGTCTCTGGGCACTCTGTCAGGCACTCCAAGGTGCGAAGTGACTCAGGGGGAGAGGGAAGAGATTTCAGAGAACGAACACGTCCAGAGAGAGAAAGAGAGAGGCAAGAGATGCTGAGTGGGGATGCCTTGCGTACTGATGTCCTCAGGAAAGTGGGAAAGAGGTACCTGGCCTGCTCTGCCAATGCCCTGAAGCAGTCCGCACCAGGGGCTCCCCTGTGCCTGCGTAGGCTTTCCCAGGGTGTGCTCAAATCCTGTGGCCACTAGGTGTCATAGGTCATAATGGAGGGCCCTGTGTCATCTGCCTGGCGGGTCTTGTCATCAGGCCCATCATGAGCTCCGCCCACTCTTCCGGTGGTGGGACTGTCTCCATGGTGATGGCAAAGGAGCCTTGGTCCCGCCCACCTGGCCTTCACTTCACCTAGCTGGCCTGCTGACCCTCACTCAGACCTCTGTGTTGATCAAAATGAATGTCCGCCAGTGCCCAGGTGTCAGCATCTGGGATAAAGGATTCGGGACCTTGCCTGGGGCAGAAGGCAGCCTAGGTCAGCTGGTACCTGGAAGTCTAGTGACTTGTGACACTGCTGCCAGTGACAAATGGTGACTCCCACACTCACATATCCCCTGGTGGCAGAATGATAGTGATGGGTGCAGAAACATCGCTCCGGAGCACACGTGCAATGGGGCACCGGCCAAAGGCCAGGGCCATTAGCGGACGTCGTGGAGCTGAATGGCGAGCCAGTGAAGGGCCCAAGGATTCCTCCTGTATGTGGGAAACATGTCATCCGGGTCCCCACGTCCATAAACCATTGGATTGCTGGGGCCCAGGATGCCAGGATTTCGGCCTTGCCTTCGCAGCCCGGCCACATACGCAGCCTTCCACCGGAGGCGGGGGTATGTAGACAGCAAAAGTTTGGAGAACGGCAGTGTCTCCTCGATTTCCCTGACATCGGCCTCTTTGAGCGGCATGCTTTTTTCCTAGTAGGATCAGGCAGTGACGGAGAAAGGCAGGATTACGTGTGCAGGAAAGTATGTGCTGAGAAGGTGACAAGGTTGAGAGCAGGTTGGGATCTTCAGTCCCAGGAAAGGCCCCTGGCAGGTGTGGGTCAATGTTCTCTGTCCATCCCACCTGGCGTGGGGAGGTTTCCAGCATACAAAGCAGCAGCGGAATTATTCTTCCCCCAGAGGTTGCATCTGCCCACAAGCTCCCCCTGGCCAGGGTCCGCCCCTACCGTATTGCCCATGTCAGTCAACAGAAGCTAAGACCTTCCAGAGAGACTAACTGCTATTCTCTACCCACGGGGACGCGGTAGAGTCGGAAGCCTCCCCTGTTTCATCTCCAGGCTCTCTCTCAGGCCCCTCGTAGTTGTGAGGTGTCTCAGGGGTAGACCGGAGGGATTTCTCTGAATGAACACGTACAAGGAGGGGCCATAGATGCTGAGGGAGGGCGCCTTGCCTACTGATATCCTAGCGCAAGTGGAAAAGGGGTACCTGCCTGCTGTCCCAGTATGTCGAAGCTGTCCACATCAGGGGTTGCCTACTGTGAAGTTATTCCCTGGGTGCCCTCGATTTTGTGGCCAAGGACAGAAGGGGCCGTTGTGTGTCCATGGGTAAAATGGAGGCCTGTGCGGAACTGGCCTGTTAGGCTGGACCTCTCCTATTGGCTCAGAGTTCGTGACCCGTCCTCGTCAGAAGTTCCGCCCAGCCTTCCGGTGGCTGTCTCCATGGTGATTGAGAAAGAAGCCTTAGGCCCCGCACTCAGCCTTCACCTGGCCTACCTGGCCTCTTTCCCCTCGTCTAGACCGCTGTGTAGATGAAAGAAAGGATGTCGGCCAGTGACCACGTGTCCTCATTTCCTCTGAAGGATTAGGCTCCTTGCCTGGGCAGAAGACAGCCAAGGTCAGCCTGAGCCTAGACTCCTAGTGACCTGTGACACTGCAGACAGTGATAGATGTTGATGTCCACGCTCAGGTATCCGCAGGTGGCCGACTCAGAGTGGTCGGAGGTGAAGTGTAACTAGAGATCACACACTCACGAGGGCACGGGCCAAAGGTCAGGGAAAATAGCTGAGGTCGTGGAGCTCTAGCGGAGCCAGTCTAGGGCCCAGGCCTCCCTCCTGTACGTGGCAAAGAGGTGATCCACGTGCCGCCATCCGCAGACTCTGGACTGCTAGGGCCCTGGATGCCCGGATTTCGGCCTTGTCTTCGGAGAAGTGACGCACATGCAGTGTGCCACCGGAGGCTGTGGACCAGCAGAGGGCAAAATCTTGAAGACGCGGGCTTCAGTTGACTTTGCCTGTGCTCTCCTTTGGCTGAGTGACATCCTGTGTTTCCTAGCAGGAGAAGGCATTCGTGGAGAGAGGCGGATTCCATGTGTGCAGGCAAAGTGTGTGCTGAGATGATGAGTCGCTGGAGACCAGGGTGGACTCTTCAGACCCAGAATAGGCCTCTGGCAGGTATGTGTCAATGTTTTCTGCCCTTCGCACTCAGCCGGGTATTTGCGTAGAATGTTACCAGCGGAATTAGTAGTCTCCGGAGAGGCTGCCACATGTCAGCAAGCTTCACCTGGCCAGGGTCCGCCCGTGAGGTAGCTCCCCAATCAATCACTACTCTCTAGACCTTCCAGATAGACTACCAGATCTTGTCTGCCCGTGGGCAACCAGTAGAGCCAGAGGCCTTCCCCCTTTGCTCTTTCGTCTCTGGGCACTCTGTCAGGCACTCCAAGGTGCGAAGTGACTCAGGGGGAGAGGGAAGAGATTTCAGAGAACGAACACGTCCAGAGAGAGACAGAGAGAGGCAAGAGATGCTGAGTGGGGATGCCTTGCGTACTGATGTCCTCAGGAAAGTGGGAAAGAGGTACCTGGCCTGCTCTGCCAATGCCCTGAAGCAGTCCGCACCAGGGGCTCCCCTGTGCCTGCGTAGGCTTTCCCTGGGTGTGCTCAAATCCTGTGGCCACTAGGTGTCATAGGTCATAATGGAGGGCCCTGTGTCATCTGCCTGGCGGGTCTTGTCATCAGGCCCATCATGAGCTCCGCCCACTCTTCCGGTGGTGGGACTGTCTCCATGGTGATGGCAAAGGAGCCTTGGTCCCGCCCACCTGGCCTTCACTTCACCTAGCTGGCCTGCTGACCCTCACTCAGACCTCTGTGTTGATCAAAATGAATGTCCGCCAGTGCCCAGGTGTCAGCATCTGGGATAAAGGATTCGGGACGTTTCCTGGGGCAGAAGGCAGCCTAGGTCAGCTGGTACCTGGAAGTCTAGTGACTTGTGACACTGCTGCCAGTGACAAATGGTGACTCCCACACTCACATATCCCCTGGTGGCAGAATGATAGTGATGGGTGCAGAAACATCGCTCCGGAGCACACGTGCAATGGGGCACCGGCCAAAGGCCAGGGCCATTAGCGGACGTCGTGGAGCTGAATGGCGAGCCAGTGAAGGGCCCAGGGATTCCTCCTGTATGTGGGAAACATGTCATCCGGGTCCCCACGTCCATAAACCATTGGATTGCTGGGGCCCAGGATGCCAGGATTTCGGCCTTGCCTTCGCAGCCCGGCCACATACGCAGCCTTCCACCGGAGGCGGGCATATGTAGACAGCAAAAGTTTGGAGAACGGCAGTGTCTCCTCGATTTCCCTGACATCGGCCTCTTTGAGCGGCATGCTTTTTTCCTAGTAGGATCAGGCAGTGACGGAGAAAGGCAGGATTACGTGTGCAGGAAATTATGTGCTGAGAAGGTGACAAGGTTGAGAGCAGGTTGGGATCTTCAGTGCCAGGAAAGGCCCCTGGCAGGTGTGGGTCAATGTTCTCTGCCCATCCCACCTGGCGTGGGGAGGTTTCCAGCATACAAAGCAGCAGCGGAATTATTCTTCCCCCAGAGGTTGCATCTGCCCACAAGCTCCACCTGGCCAGGGTCCGCCCCTACCCTATTGCCCATGTCAGTCAACAGAAGCTAAGACCTTCCAGAGAGACTAACTGCTATTCTCTACCCACGGGGACGCGGTAGAGTCGGAAGCCTCCCCTGTTTCATCTCCAGGCTCTCTCTCAGGCCCCTCGTAGTTGTGAGGTGTCTCAGGGGTAGACCGGAGGGATTTCTCTGAATGAACACGTACAAGGAGGGGCCATAGATGCTGAGGGAGGGCGCCTTGCCTACTGATATCCTAGCGTAAGTGGAAAAGAGGTACCTGCCTGCTGTCCCAGTATGTCGAAGCTGTCCACATCAGGGGTTGCCTACTGTGAAGTTATTCCCTGGGTGCCCTCGATTTTGTGGCCAAGGACAGAAGGGGCCGTTGTGTGTCCATGGGTAAAATGGAGGCCTGTGCGGAACTGGCCTTTTAGGCTGGACCTCTCCTATTGGCTCAGAGTTCGTGACCCGTCCTCGTCAGAAGTTCCACCCAGCCTTCCGGTGGCTGTCTCCATGGTGATTGAGAAAGAAGCCTTAGGCCCCGCACTCAGCCTTCACCTGGCCTACCTGGCCTCTTTCCCCTCGTCTAGACCGCTGTGTAGATGAAAGAAAGGATGTCGGCCAGTGACCACGTGTCCTCATTTCCTCTGAAGGATTAGGCTCCTTGCCTGGGCAGAAGACAGCCAAGGTCAGCCTGAGCCTAGACTCCTAGTGACCTGTGACACTGCAGACAGTGATAGATGTTGATGTCCACGCTCAGGTATCCGCAGGTGGCCGACTCAGAGTGGTCGGAGGTGAAGTGTAACTAGAGATCACACACTCACGAGGGCACGGGCCAAAGGTCAGGGAAAATAGCTGAGGTCGTGGAGCTCTAGCGGAGCCAGTCTAGGGCCCAGGCCTCCCTCCTGTACGTGGCAAAGAGGTGATCCACGTGCCGCCATCCGCAGACTCTGGACTGCTAGGGCCCTGGATGCCCGGATTTCGGCCTTGTCTTCGGAGAAGTGACGCACATGCAGTGTGCCACCGGAGGCTGTGGACCAGCAGAGGGCAAAATCTTGAAGACGCGGGCTTCAGTTGACTTTGCCTGTGCTCTCCTTTGGCTGAGTGACATCCTGTGTTTCCTAGCAGGAGAAGGCATTCGTGGAGAGAGGCGGATTCCATGTGTGCAGGCAAAGTGTGTGCTGAGATGATGAGTCGCTGGAGACCAGGGTGGACTCTTCAGACCCAGAATAGGCCTCTGGCAGGTATGTGTCAATGTTTTCTGCCCTTCGCACTCAGCCGGGTATTTGCGTAGAATGTTACCAGCGGAATTAGTAGTCTCCGGAGAGGCTGCCACATGTCAGCAAGCTTCACCTGGCCAGGGTCCGCCCGTGAGGTAGCTCCCCAATCAATCACTACTCTCTAGACCTTCCAGATAGACTACCAGATCTTGTCTGCCCGTGGGCAACCAGTAGAGCCAGAGGCCTTCCCCCTTTGCTCTTTCGTCTCTGGGCACTCTGTCAGGCACTCCAAGGTGCGAAGTGACTCAGGGGGAGAGGGAAGAGATTTCAGAGAACGAACACGTCCAGAGAGAGACAGAGAGAGGCAAGAGATGCTGAGTGGGGATGCCTTGCGTACTGATGTCCTCAGGAAAGTGGGAAAGAGGTACCTGGCCTGCTCTGCCAATGCCCTGAAGCAGTCCGCACCAGGGGCTCCCCTGTGCCTGCGTAGGCTTTCCCAGGGTGTGCTCAAATCCTGTGGCCACTAGGTGTCATAGGTCATAATGGAGGGCCCTGTGTCATCTGCCTGGCGGGTCTTGTCATCAGGCCCATCATGAGCTCCGCCCACTCTTCCGGTGGTGGGACTGTCTCCATGGTGATGGCAAAGGAGCCTTGGTCCCGCCCACCTGGCCTTCACTTCACCTAGCTGGCCTGCTGACCCTCACTCAGACCTCTGTGTTGATCAAAATGAATGTCCGCCAGTGCCCAGGTGTCAGCATCTGGGATAAAGGATTCGGGACCTTGCCTGGGGCAGAAGGCAGCCTAGGTCAGCTGGTACCTGGAAGTCTAGTGACTTGTGACACTGCTGCCAGTGACAAATGGTGACTCCCACACTCACATATCCCCTGGTGGCAGAATGATAGTGATGGGTGCAGAAACATCGCTCCGGAGCACACGTGCAATGGGGCACCGGCCAAAGGCCAGGGCCAGTAGCGGACGTCGTGGAGCTGAATGGCGAGCCAGTGAAGGGCCCAAGGATTCCTCCTGTATGTGGGAAACATGTCATCCGGGTCCCCACGTCCATAAACCATTGGATTGCTGGGGCCCAGGATGCCAGGATTTCGGCCTTGCCTTCGCAGCCCGGCCACATACGCAGCCTTCCACCGGAGGCGGGGATATGTAGACAGCAAAAGTTTGGAGAGCGGCAGTGTCTCCTCGATTTCCCTGACATCGGCCTCTTTGAGCGGCATGCTTTTTTCCTAGTAGGATCAGGCAGTGACGGAGAAAGGCAGGATTACGTGTGCAGGAAAGTATGTGCTGAGAAGGTGACAAGGTTGAGAGCAGGTTGGGATCTTCAGTCCCAGGAAAGGCCCCTGGCAGGTGTGGGTCAATGTTCTCTGTCCATCCCACCTGGCGTGGGGAGGTTTCCAGCATACAAAGCAGCAGCGGAATTATTCTTCCCCCAGAGGTTGCATCTGCCCACAAGCTCCCCCTGGCCAGGGTCCGCCCCTACCGTATTGCCCATGTCAGTCAACAGAAGCTAAGACCTTCCAGAGAGACTAACTGCTATTCTCTACCCACGGGGACGCGGTAGAGTCGGAAGCCTCCCCTGTTTCATCTCCAGGCTCTCTCTCAGGCCCCTCGTAGTTGTGAGGTGTCTCAGGGGTAGACCGGAGGGATTTCTCTGAATGAACACGTACAAGGAGGGGCCATAGATGCTGAGGGAGGGCGCCTTGCCTACTGATATCCTAGCCTAAGTGGAAAAGAGGTACCTGCCTGCTGTCCCAGTATGTCGAAGCTGTCCACATCAGGGGTTGCCTACTGTGAAGTTATTCCCTGGGTGCCCTCGATTTTGTGGCCAAGGACAGAAGGGGCCGTTGTGTGTCCATGGGTAAAATGGAGGCCTGTGCGGAACTGGCCTGTTAGGCTGGACCTCTCCTATTGGCTCAGAGTTCGTGACCCGTCCTCGTCAGAAGTTCCGCCCAGCCTTCCGGTGGCTGTCTCCATGGTGATTGAGAAAGAAGCCTTAGGCCCCGCACTCAGCCTTCACCTGGCCTACCTGGCCTCTTTCCCCTCGTCTAGACCGCTGTGTAGATGAAAGAAAGGATGTCGGCCAGTGACCACGTGTCCTCATTTCCTCTGAAGGATTAGGCTCCTTGCCTGGGCAGAAGACAGCCAAGGTCAGCCTGAGCCTAGACTCCTAGTGACCTGTGACACTGCAGACAGTGATAGATGTTGATGTCCACGCTCAGGTATCCGCAGGTGGCCGACTCAGAGTGGTCGGAGGTGAAGTGTAACTAGAGATCACACACTCACGAGGGCACGGGCCAAAGGTCAGGGAAAATAGCTGAGGTCGTGGAGCTCTAGCGGAGCCAGTCTAGGGCCCAGGCCTCCCTCCTGTACGTGGCAAAGAGGTGATCCACGTGCCGCCATCCGCAGACTCTGGACTGCTAGGGCCCTGGATGCCCGGATTTCGGCCTTGTCTTCGGAGAAGTGACGCACATGCAGTGTGCCACCGGAGGCTGTGGACCAGCAGAGGGCAAAATCTTGAAGACGCGGGCTTCAGTTGACTTTGCCTGTGCTCTCCTTTGGCTGAGTGACATCCTGTGTTTCCTAGCAGGAGAAGGCATTCGTGGAGAGAGGCGGATTCCATGTGTGCAGGCAAAGTGTGTGCTGAGATGATGAGTCGCTGGAGACCAGGGTGGACTCTTCAGACCCAGAATAGGCCTCTGGCAGGTATGTGTCAATGTTTTCTGCCCTTCGCACTCAGCCGGGTATTTGCATAGAATGTTACCAGCGGAATTAGTAGTCTCCGGAGAGGCTGCCACATGTCAGCAAGCTTCACCTGGCCAGGGTCCGCCCGTGAGGTAGCTCCCCAATCAATCACTACTCTCTAGACCTTCCAGATAGACTACCAGATCTTGTCTGCCCGTGGGCAACCAGTAGAGCCAGAGGCCTTCCCCCTTTGCTCTTTCGTCTCTGGGCACTCTGTCAGGCACTCCAAGGTGCGAAGTGACTCAGGGGGAGAGGGAAGAGATTTCAGAGAACGAACACGTCCAGAGAGAGACAGAGAGAGGCAAGAGATGCTGAGTGGGGATGCCTTGCGTACTGATGTCCTCAGGAAAGTGGGAAAGAGGTACCTGGCCTGCTCTGCCAATGCCCTGAAGCAGTCCGCACCAGGGGCTCCCCTGTGCCTGCGTAGGCTTTCCCAGGGTGTGCTCAAATCCTGTGGCCACTAGGTGTCATAGGTCATAATGGAGGGCCCTGTGTCATCTGCCTGGCGGGTCTTGTCATCAGGCCCATCATGAGCTCCGCCCACTCTTCCGGTGGTGGGACTGTCTCCATGGTGATGGCAAAGGAGCCTTGGTCCCGCCCACCTGGCCTTCACTTCACCTAGCTGGCCTGCTGACCCTCACTCAGACCTCTGTGTTGATCAAAATGAATGTCCGCCAGTGCCCAGGTGTCAGCATCTGTGCTAAAGGATTCGGGACCTTGCCTGGGGCAGAAGGCAGCCTAGGTCAGCTGGTACCTGGAAGTCTAGTGACTTGTGACACTGCTGCCAGTGACAAATGGTGACTCCCACACTCACATATCCCCTGGTGGCAGAATGATAGTGATGGGTGCAGAAACATCGCTCCGGAGCACACGTGCAATGGGGCACCGGCCAAAGGCCAGGGCCATTAGCGGACGTCGTGGAGCTGAATGGCGAGCCAGTGAAGGGCCCAAGGATTCCTCCTGTATGTGGGAAACATGTCATCCGGGTCCCCACGTCCATAAACCATTGGATTGCTGGGGCCCAGGATGCCAGGATTTCGGCCTTGCCTTCGCAGCCCGGCCACATACGCAGCCTTCCACCGGAGGCGGGGATATGTAGACAGCAAAAGTTTGGAGAGCGGCAGTGTCTCCTCGATTTCCCTGACATCGGCCTCTTTGAGCGGCATGCTTTTTTCCTAGTAGGATCAGGCAGTGACGGAGAAAGGCAGGATTACGTGTGCAGGAAAGTATGTGCTGAGAAGGTGACAAGGTTGAGAGCAGGTTGGGATCTTCAGTCCCAGGAAAGGCCCCTGGCAGGTGTGGGTCAATGTTCTCTGTCCATCCCACCTGGCGTGGGGAGGTTTCCAGCATACAAAGCAGCAGCGGAATTATTCTTCCCCCAGAGGTTGCATCTGCCCACAAGCTCCCCCTGGCCAGGGTCCGCCCCTACCGTATTGCCCATGTCAGTCAACAGAAGCTAAGACCTTCCAGAGAGACTAACTGCTATTCTCTACCCACGGGGACGCGGTAGAGTCGGAAGCCTCCCCTGTTTCATCTCCAGGCTCTCTCTCAGGCCCCTCGTAGTTGTGAGGTGTCTCAGGGGTAGACCGGAGGGATTTCTCTGAATGAACACGTACAAGGAGGGGCCATAGATGCTGAGGGAGGGCGCCTTGCCTACTGATATCCTAGCCTAAGTGGAAAAGAGGTACCTGCCTGCTGTCCCAGTATGTCGAAGCTGTCCACATCAGGGGTTGCCTACTGTGAAGTTATTCCCTGGGTGCCCTCGATTTTGTGGCCAAGGACAGAAGGGGCCGTTGTGTGTCCATGGGTAAAATGGAGGCCTGTGCGGAACTGGCCTGTTAGGCTGGACCTCTCCTATTGGCTCAGAGTTCGTGACCCGTCCTCGTCAGAAGTTCCGCCCAGCCTTCCGGTGGCTGTCTCCATGGTGATTGAGAAAGAAGCCTTAGGCCCCGCACTCAGCCTTCACCTGGCCTACCTGGCCTCTTTCCCCTCGTCTAGACCGCTGTGTAGATGAAAGAAAGGATGTCGGCCAGTGACCACGTGTCCTCATTTCCTCTGAAGGATTAGGCTCCTTGCCTGGGCAGAAGACAGCCAAGGTCAGCCTGAGCCTAGACTCCTAGTGACCTGTGACACTGCAGACAGTGATAGATGTTGATGTCCACGCTCAGGTATCCGCAGGTGGCCGACTCAGAGTGGTCGGAGGTGAAGTGTAACTAGAGATCACACACTCACGAGGGCACGGGCCAAAGGTCAGGGAAAATAGCTGAGGTCGTGGAGCTCTAGCGGAGCCAGTCTAGGGCCCAGGCCTCCCTCCTGTACGTGGCAAAGAGGTGATCCACGTGCCGCCATCCGCAGACTCTGGACTGCTAGGGCCCTGGATGCCCGGATTTCGGCCTTGTCTTCGGAGAAGTGACGCACATGCAGTGTGCCACCGGAGGCTGTGGACCAGCAGAGGGCAAAATCTTGAAGACGCGGGCTTCAGTTGACTTTGCCTGTGCTCTCCTTTGGCTGAGTGACATCCTGTGTTTCCTAGCAGGAGAAGGCATTCGTGGAGAGAGGCGGATTCCATGTGTGCAGGCAAAGTGTGTGCTGAGATGATGAGTCGCTGGAGACCAGGGTGGACTCTTCAGACCCAGAATAGGCCTCTGGCAGGTATGTGTCAATGTTTTCTGCCCTTCGCACTCAGCCGGGTATTTGCGTAGAATGTTACCAGCGGAATTAGTAGTCTCCGGAGAGGCTGCCACATGTCAGCAAGCTTCACCTGGCCAGGGTCCGCCCGTGAGGTAGCTCCCCAATCAATCACTACTCTCTAGACCTTCCAGATAGACTACCAGATCTTGTCTGCCCGTGGGCAACCAGTAGAGCCAGAGGCCTTCCCCCTTTGCTCTTTCGTCTCTGGGCACTCTGTCAGGCACTCCAAGGTGCGAAGTGACTCAGGGGGAGAGGGAAGAGATTTCAGAGAACGAACACGTCCAGAGAGAGACAGAGAGAGGCAAGAGATGCTGAGTGGGGATGCCTTGCGTACTGATGTCCTCAGGAAAGTGGGAAAGAGGTACCTGGCCTGCTCTGCCAATGCCCTGAAGCAGTCCGCACCAGGGGCTCCCCTGTGCCTGCGTAGGCTTTCCCAGGGTGTGCTCAAATCCTGTGGCCACTAGGTGTCATAGGTCATAATGGAGGGCCCTGTGTCATCTGCCTGGCGGGTCTTGTCATCAGGCCCATCATGAGCTCCGCCCACTCTTCCGGTGGTGGGACTGTCTCCATGGTGATGGCAAAGGAGCCTTGGTCCCGCCCACCTGGCCTTCACTTCACCTAGCTGGCCTGCTGACCCTCACTCAGACCTCTGTGTTGATCAAAATGAATGTCCGCCAGTGCCCAGGTGTCAGCATCTGTGCTAAAGGATTCGGGACCTTGCCTGGGGCAGAAGGCAGCCTAGGTCAGCTGGTACCTGGAAGTCTAGTGACTTGTGACACTGCTGCCAGTGACAAATGGTGACTCCCACACTCACATATCCCCTGGTGGCAGAATGATAGTGATGGGTGCAGAAACATCGCTCCGGAGCACACGTGCAATGGGGCACCGGCCAAAGGCCAGGGCCAGTAGCGGACGTCGTGGAGCTGAATGGCGAGCCAGTGAAGGGCCCAAGGATTCCTCCTGTATGTGGGAAACATGTCATCCGGGTCCCCACGTCCATAAACCATTGGATTGCTGGGGCCCAGGATGCCAGGATTTCGGCCTTGCCTTCGCAGCCCGGCCACATACGCAGCCTTCCACCGGAGGCGGGGATATGTAGACAGCAAAAGTTTGGAGAGCGGCAGTGTCTCCTCGATTTCCCTGACATCGGCCTCTTTGAGCGGCATGCTTTTTTCCTAGTAGGATCAGGCAGTGACGGAGAAAGGCAGGATTACGTGTGCAGGAAAGTATGTGCTGAGAAGGTGACAAGGTTGAGAGCAGGTTGGGATCTTCAGTCCCAGGAAAGGCCCCTGGCAGGTGTGGGTCAATGTTCTCTGTCCATCCCACCTGGCGTGGGGAGGTTTCCAGCATACAAAGCAGCAGCGGAATTATTCTTCCCCCAGAGGTTGCATCTGCCCACAAGCTCCCCCTGGCCAGGGTCCGCCCCTACCGTATTGCCCATGTCAGTCAACAGAAGCTAAGACCTTCCAGAGAGACTAACTGCTATTCTCTACCCACGGGGATGCGGTAGAGTCGGAAGCCTCCCCTGTTTCATCTCCAGGCTCTCTCTCAGGCCCCTCGTAGTTGTGAGGTGTCTCAGGGGTAGACCGGAGGGATTTCTCTGAATGAACACGTACAAGGAGGGGCCATAGATGCTGAGGGAGGGCGCCTTGCCTACTGATATCCTAGCCTAAGTGGAAAAGAGGTACCTGCCTGCTGTCCCAGTATGTCGAAGCTGTCCACATCAGGGGTTGCCTACTGTGAAGTTATTCCCTGGGTGCCCTCGATTTTGTGGCCAAGGACAGAAGGGGCCGTTGTGTGTCCATGGGTAAAATGGAGGCCTGTGCGGAACTGGCCTGTTAGGCTGGACCTCTCCTATTGGCTCAGAGTTCGTGACCCGTCCTCGTCAGAAGTTCCGCCCAGCCTTCCGGTGGCTGTCTCCATGGTGATTGAGAAAGAAGCCTTAGGCCCCGCACTCAGCCTTCACCTGGCCTACCTGGCCTCTTTCCCCTCGTCTAGACCGCTGTGTAGATGAAAGAAAGGATGTCGGCCAGTGACCACGTGTCCTCATTTCCTCTGAAGGATTAGGCTCCTTGCCTGGGCAGAAGACAGCCAAGGTCAGCCTGAGCCTAGACTCCTAGTGACCTGTGACACTGCAGACAGTGATAGATGTTGATGTCCACGCTCAGGTATCCGCAGGTGGCCGACTCAGAGTGGTCGGAGGTGAAGTGTAACTAGAGATCACACACTCACGAGGGCACGGGCCAAAGGTCAGGGAAAATAGCTGAGGTCGTGGAGCTCTAGCGGAGCCAGTCTAGGGCCCAGGCCTCCCTCCTGTACGTGGCAAAGAGGTGATCCACGTGCCGCCATCCGCAGACTCTGGACTGCTAGGGCCCTGGATGCCCGGATTTCGGCCTTGTCTTCGGAGAAGTGACGCACATGCAGTGTGCCACCGGAGGCTGTGGACCAGCAGAGGGCAAAATCTTGAAGACGCGGGCTTCAGTTGACTTTGCCTGTGCTCTCCTTTGGCTGAGTGACATCCTGTGTTTCCTAGCAGGAGAAGGCATTCGTGGAGAGAGGCGGATTCCATGTGTGCAGGCAAAGTGTGTGCTGAGATGATGAGTCGCTGGAGACCAGGGTGGACTCTTCAGACCCAGAATAGGCCTCTGGCAGGTATGTGTCAATGTTTTCTGCCCTTCGCACTCAGCCGGGTATTTGCGTAGAATGTTACCAGCGGAATTAGTAGTCTCCGGAGAGGCTGCCACATGTCAGCAAGCTTCACCTGGCCAGGGTCCGCCCGTGAGGTAGCTCCCCAATCAATCACTACTCTCTAGACCTTCCAGATAGACTACCAGATCTTGTCTGCCCGTGGGCAACCAGTAGAGCCAGAGGCCTTCCCCCTTTGCTCTTTCGTCTCTGGGCACTCTGTCAGGCACTCCAAGGTGCGAAGTGACTCAGGGGGAGAGGGAAGAGATTTCAGAGAACGAACACGTCCAGAGAGAGACAGAGAGAGGCAAGAGATGCTGAGTGGGGATGCCTTGCGTACTGATGTCCTCAGGAAAGTGGGAAAGAGGTACCTGGCCTCCTCTGCCAATGCCCTGAAGCAGTCCGCACCAGGGGCTCCCCTGTGCCTGCGTAGGCTTTCCCAGGGTGTGCTCAAATCCTGTGGCCACTAGGTGTCATAGGTCATAATGGAGGGCCCTGTGTCATCTGCCTGGCGGGTCTTGTCATCAGGCCCATCATGAGCTCCGCCCACTCTTCCGGTGGTGGGACTGTCTCCATGGTGATGGCAAAGGAGCCTTGGTCCCGCCCACCTGGCCTTCACTTCACCTAGCTGGCCTGCTGACCCTCACTCAGACCTCTGTGTTGATCAAAATGAATGTCCGCCAGTGCCCAGGTGTCAGCATCTGGGATAAAGGATTCGGGACCTTGCCTGGGGCAGAAGGCAGCCTAGGTCAGCTGGTACCTGGAAGTCTAGTGACTTGTGACACTGCTGCCAGTGACAAATGGTGACTCCCACACTCACATATCCCCTGGTGGCAGAATGATAGTGATGGGTGCAGAAACATCGCTCCGGAGCACACGTGCAATGGGGCACCGGCCAAAGGCCAGGGCCATTAGCGGACGTCGTGGAGCTGAATGGCGAGCCAGTGAAGGGCCCAAGGATTCCTCCTGTATGTGGGAAACATGTCATCCGGGTCCCCACGTCCATAAACCATTGGATTGCTGGGGCCCAGGATGCCAGGATTTCGGCCTTGCCTTCGCAGCCCGGCCACATACGCAGCCTTCCACCGGAGGCGGGGATATGTAGACAGCGAAAGTTTGGAGAGCGGCAGTGTCTCCTCGATTTCCCTGACATCGGCCTCTTTGAGCGGCATGCTTTTTTCCTAGTAGGATCAGGCAGTGACGGAGAAAGGCAGGATTACGTGTGCAGGAAAGTATGTGCTGAGAAGGTGACAAGGTTGAGAGCAGGTTGGGATCTTCAGTCCCAGGAAAGGCCCCTGGCAGGTGTGGGTCAATGTTCTCTGTCCATCCCACCTGGCGTGGGGAGGTTTCCAGCATACAAAGCAGCAGCGGAATTATTCTTCCCCCAGAGGTTGCATCTGCCCACAAGCTCCCCCTGGCCAGGGTCCGCCCCTACCGTATTGCCCATGTCAGTCAACAGAAGCTAAGACCTTCCAGAGAGACTAACTGCTATTCTCTACCCACGGGGACGCGGTAGAGTCGGAAGCCTCCCCTGTTTCATCTCCAGGCTCTCTCTCAGGCCCCTCGTAGTTGTGAGGTGTCTCAGGGGTAGACCGGAGGGATTTCTCTGAATGAACACGTACAAGGAGGGGCCATAGATGCTGAGGGAGGGCGCCTTGCCTACTGATATCCTAGCCTAAGTGGAAAAGAGGTACCTGCCTGCTGTCCCAGTATGTCGAAGCTGTCCACATCAGGGGTTGCCTACTGTGAAGTTATTCCCTGGGTGCCCTCGATTTTGTGGCCAAGGACAGAAGGGGCCGTTGTGTGTCCATGGGTAAAATGGAGGCCTGTGCGGAACTGGCCTGTTAGGCTGGACCTCTCCTATTGGCTCAGAGTTCGTGACCCGTCCTCGTCAGAAGTTCCGCCCAGCCTTCCGGTGGCTGTCTCCATGGTGATTGAGAAAGAAGCCTTAGGCCCCGCACTCAGCCTTCACCTGGCCTACCTGGCCTCTTTCCCCTCGTCTAGACCGCTGTGTAGATGAAAGAAAGGATGTCGGCCAGTGACCACGTGTCCTCATTTCCTCTGAAGGATTAGGCTCCTTGCCTGGGCAGAAGACAGCCAAGGTCAGCCTGAGCCTAGACTCCTAGTGACCTGTGACACTGCAGACAGTGATAGATGTTGATGTCCACGCTCAGGTATCCGCAGGTGGCCGACTCAGAGTGGTCGGAGGTGAAGTGTAACTAGAGATCACACACTCACGAGGGCACGGGCCAAAGGTCAGGGAAAATAGCTGAGGTCGTGGAGCTCTAGCGGAGCCAGTCTAGGGCCCAGGCCTCCCTCCTGTACGTGGCAAAGAGGTGATCCACGTGCCGCCATCCGCAGACTCTGGACTGCTAGGGCCCTGGATGCCCGGATTTCGGCCTTGTCTTCGGAGAAGTGACGCACATGCAGTGTGCCACCGGAGGCTGTGGACCAGCAGAGGGCAAAATCTTGAAGACGCGGGCTTCAGTTGACTTTGCCTGTGCTCTCCTTTGGCTGAGTGACATCCTGTGTTTCCTAGCAGGAGAAGGCATTCGTGGAGAGAGGCGGATTCCATGTGTGCAGGCAAAGTGTGTGCTGAGATGATGAGTCGCTGGAGACCAGGGTGGACTCTTCAGACCCAGAATAGGCCTCTGGCAGGTATGTGTCAATGTTTTCTGCCCTTCGCACTCAGCCGGGTATTTGCGTAGAATGTTACCAGCGGAATTAGTAGTCTCCGGAGAGGCTGCCACATGTCAGCAAGCTTCACCTGGCCAGGGTCCGCCCGTGAGGTAGCTCCCCAATCAATCACTACTCTCTAGACCTTCCAGATAGACTACCAGATCTTGTCTGCCCGTGGGCAACCAGTAGAGCCAGAGGCCTTCCCCCTTTGCTCTTTCGTCTCTGGGCACTCTGTCAGGCACTCCAAGGTGCGAAGTGACTCAGGGGGAGAGGGAAGAGATTTCAGAGAACGAACACGTCCAGAGAGAGACAGAGAGAGGCAAGAGATGCTGAGTGGGGATGCCTTGCGTACTGATGTCCTCAGGAAAGTGGGAAAGAGGTACCTGGCCTCCTCTGCCAATGCCCTGAAGCAGTCCGCACCAGGGGCTCCCCTGTGCCTGCGTAGGCTTTCCCAGGGTGTGCTCAAATCCTGTGGCCACTAGGTGTCATAGGTCATAATGGAGGGCCCTGTGTCATCTGCCTGGCGGGTCTTGTCATCAGGCCCATCATGAGCTCCGCCCACTCTTCCGGTGGTGGGACTGTCTCCATGGTGATGGCAAAGGAGCCTTGGTCCCGCCCACCTGGCCTTCACTTCACCTAGCTGGCCTGCTGACCCTCACTCAGACCTCTGTGTTGATCAAAATGAATGTCCGCCAGTGCCCAGGTGTCAGCATCTGGGATAAAGGATTCGGGACCTTGCCTGGGGCAGAAGGCAGCCTAGGTCAGCTGGTACCTGGAAGTCTAGTGACTTGTGACACTGCTGCCAGTGACAAATGGTGACTCCCACACTCACATATCCCCTGGTGGCAGAATGATAGTGATGGGTGCAGAAACATCGCTCCGGAGCACACGTGCAATGGGGCACCGGCCAAAGGCCAGGGCCATTAGCGGACGTCGTGGAGCTGAATGGCGAGCCAGTGAAGGGCCCAAGGATTCCTCCTGTATGTGGGAAACATGTCATCCGGGTCCCCACGTCCATAAACCATTGGATTGCTGGGGCCCAGGATGCCAGGATTTCGGCCTTGCCTTCGCAGCCCGGCCACATACGCAGCCTTCCACCGGAGGCGGGGATATGTAGACAGCGAAAGTTTGGAGAGCGGCAGTGTCTCCTCGATTTCCCTGACATCGGCCTCTTTGAGCGGCATGCTTTTTTCCTAGTAGGATCAGGCAGTGACGGAGAAAGGCAGGATTACGTGTGCAGGAAAGTATGTGCTGAGAAGGTGACAAGGTTGAGAGCAGGTTGGGATCTTCAGTCCCAGGAAAGGCCCCTGGCAGGTGTGGGTCAATGTTCTCTGTCCATCCCACCTGGCGTGGGGAGGTTTCCAGCATACAAAGCAGCAGCGGAATTATTCTTCCCCCAGAGGTTGCATCTGCCCACAAGCTCCCCCTGGCCAGGGTCCGCCCCTACCGTATTGCCCATGTCAGTCAACAGAAGCTAAGACCTTCCAGAGAGACTAACTGCTATTCTCTACCCACGGGGACGCGGTAGAGTCGGAAGCCTCCCCTGTTTCATCTCCAGGCTCTCTCTCAGGCCCCTCGTAGTTGTGAGGTGTCTCAGGGGTAGACCGGAGGGATTTCTCTGAATGAACACGTACAAGGAGGGGCCATAGATGCTGAGGGAGGGCGCCTTGCCTACTGATATCCTAGCCTAAGTGGAAAAGAGGTACCTGCCTGCTGTCCCAGTATGTCGAAGCTGTCCACATCAGGGGTTGCCTACTGTGAAGTTATTCCCTGGGTGCCCTCGATTTTGTGGCCAAGGACAGAAGGGGCCGTTGTGTGTCCATGGGTAAAATGGAGGCCTGTGCGGAACTGGCCTGTTAGGCTGGACCTCTCCTATTGGCTCAGAGTTCGTGACCCGTCCTCGTCAGAAGTTCCGCCCAGCCTTCCGGTGGCTGTCTCCATGGTGATTGAGAAAGAAGCCTTAGGCCCCGCACTCAGCCTTCACCTGGCCTACCTGGCCTCTTTCCCCTCGTCTAGACCGCTGTGTAGATGAAAGAAAGGATGTCGGCCAGTGACCACGTGTCCTCATTTCCTCTGAAGGATTAGGCTCCTTGCCTGGGCAGAAGACAGCCAAGGTCAGCCTGAGCCTAGACTCCTAGTGACCTGTGACACTGCAGACAGTGATAGATGTTGATGTCCACGCTCAGGTATCCGCAGGTGGCCGACTCAGAGTGGTCGGAGGTGAAGTGTAACTAGAGATCACACACTCACGAGGGCACGGGCCAAAGGTCAGGGAAAATAGCTGAGGTCGTGGAGCTCTAGCGGAGCCAGTCTAGGGCCCAGGCCTCCCTCCTGTACGTGGCAAAGAGGTGATCCACGTGCCGCCATCCGCAGACTCTGGACTGCTAGGGCCCTGGATGCCCGGATTTCGGCCTTGTCTTCGGAGAAGTGACGCACATGCAGTGTGCCACCGGAGGCTGTGGACCAGCAGAGGGCAAAATCTTGAAGACGCGGGCTTCAGTTGACTTTGCCTGTGCTCTCCTTTGGCTGAGTGACATCCTGTGTTTCCTAGCAGGAGAAGGCATTCGTGGAGAGAGGCGGATTCCATGTGTGCAGGCAAAGTGTGTGCTGAGATGATGAGTCGCTGGAGACCAGGGTGGACTCTTCAGACCCAGAATAGGCCTCTGGCAGGTATGTGTCAATGTTTTCTGCCCTTCGCACTCAGCCGGGTATTTGCGTAGAATGTTACCAGCGGAATTAGTAGTCTCCGGAGAGGCTGCCACATGTCAGCAAGCTTCACCTGGCCAGGGTCCGCCCGTGAGGTAGCTCCCCAATCAATCACTACTCTCTAGACCTTCCAGATAGACTACCAGATCTTGTCTGCCCGTGGGCAACCAGTAGAGCCAGAGGCCTTCCCCCTTTGCTCTTTCGTCTCTGGGCACTCTGTCAGGCACTCCAAGGTGCGAAGTGACTCAGGGGGAGAGGGAAGAGATTTCAGAGAACAAACACGTCCAGAGAGAGACAGAGAGAGGCAAGAGATGCTGAGTGGGGATGCCTTGCGTACTGATGTCCTCAGGAAAGTGGGAAAGAGGTACCTGGCCTGCTCTGCCAATGCCCTGAAGCAGTCCGCACCAGGGGCTCCCCTGTGCCTGCGTAGGCTTTCCCAGGGTGTGCTCAAATCCTGTGGCCACTAGGTGTCATAGGTCATAATGGAGGGCCCTGTGTCATCTGCCTGGCGGGTCTTGTCATCAGGCCCATCATGAGCTCCGCCCACTCTTCCGGTGGTGGGACTGTCTCCATGGTGATGGCAAAGGAGCCTTGGTCCCGCCCACCTGGCCTTCACTTCACCTAGCTGGCCTGCTGACCCTCACTCAGACCTCTGTGTTGATCAAAATGAATGTCCGCCAGTGCCCAGGTGTCAGCATCTGGGATAAAGGATTCGGGACCTTGCCTGGGGCAGAAGGCAGCCTAGGTCAGCTGGTACCTGGAAGTCTAGTGACTTGTGACACTGCTGCCAGTGACAAATGGTGACTCCCACACTCACATATCCCCTGGTGGCAGAATGATAGTGATGGGTGCAGAAACATCGCTCCGGAGCACACGTGCAATGGGGCACCGGCCAAAGGCCAGGGCCATTAGCGGACGTCGTGGAGCTGAATGGCGAGCCAGTGAAGGGCCCAAGGATTCCTCCTGTATGTGGGAAACATGTCATCCGGGTCCCCACGTCCATAAACCATTGGATTGCTGGGGCCCAGGATGCCAGGATTTCGGCCTTGCCTTCGCAGCCCGGCCACATACGCAGCCTTCCACCGGAGGCGGGGATATGTAGACAGCAAAAGTTTGGAGAGCGGCAGTGTCTCCTCGATTTCCCTGACATCGGCCTCTTTGAGCGGCATGCTTTTTTCCTAGTAGGATCAGGCAGTGACGGAGAAAGGCAGGATTACGTGTGCAGGAAAGTATGTGCTGAGAAGGTGACAAGGTTGAGAGCAGGTTGGGATCTTCAGTCCCAGGAAAGGCCCCTGGCAGGTGTGGGTCAATGTTCTCTGTCCATCCCACCTGGCGTGGGGAGGTTTCCAGCATACAAAGCAGCAGCGGAATTATTCTTCCCCCAGAGGTTGCATCTGCCCACAAGCTCCCCCTGGCCAGGGTCCGCCCCTACCGTATTGCCCATGTCAGTCAACAGAAGCTAAGACCTTCCAGAGAGACTAACTGCTATTCTCTACCCACGGGGACGCGGTAGAGTCGGAAGCCTCCCCTGTTTCATCTCCAGGCTCTCTCTCAGGCCCCTCGTAGTTGTGAGGTGTCTCAGGGGTAGACCGGAGGGATTTCTCTGAATGAACACGTACAAGGAGGGGCCATAGATGCTGAGGGAGGGCGCCTTGCCTACTGATATCCTAGCCTAAGTGGAAAAGAGGTACCTGCCTGCTGTCCCAGTATGTCGAAGCTGTCCACATCAGGGGTTGCCTACTGTGAAGTTATTCCCTGGGTGCCCTCGATTTTGTGGCCAAGGACAGAAGGGGCCGTTGTGTGTCCATGGGTAAAATGGAGGCCTGTGCGGAACTGGCCTGTTAGGCTGGACCTCTCCTATTGGCTCAGAGTTCGTGACCCGTCCTCGTCAGAAGTTCCGCCCAGCCTTCCGGTGGCTGTCTCCATGGTGATTGAGAAAGAAGCCTTAGGCCCCGCACTCAGCCTTCACCTGGCCTACCTGGCCTCTTTCCCCTCGTCTAGACCGCTGTGTAGATGAAAGAAAGGATGTCGGCCAGTGACCACGTGTCCTCATTTCCTCTGAAGGATTAGGCTCCTTGCCTGGGCAGAAGACAGCCAAGGTCAGCCTGAGCCTAGACTCCTAGTGACCTGTGACACTGCAGACAGTGATAGATGTTGATGTCCACGCTCAGGTATCCGCAGGTGGCCGACTCAGAGTGGTCGGAGGTGAAGTGTAACTAGAGATCACACACTCACGAGGGCACGGGCCAAAGGTCAGGGAAAATAGCTGAGGTCGTGGAGCTCTAGCGGAGCCAGTCTAGGGCCCAGGCCTCCCTCCTGTACGTGGCAAAGAGGTGATCCACGTGCCGCCATCCGCAGACTCTGGACTGCTAGGGCCCTGGATGCCCGGATTTCGGCCTTGTCTTCGGAGAAGTGACGCACATGCAGTGTGCCACCGGAGGCTGTGGACCAGCAGAGGGCAAAATCTTGAAGACGCGGGCTTCAGTTGACTTTGCCTGTGCTCTCCTTTGGCTGAGTGACATCCTGTGTTTCCTAGCAGGAGAAGGCATTCGTGGAGAGAGGCGGATTCCATGTGTGCAGGCAAAGTGTGTGCTGAGATGATGAGTCGCTGGAGACCAGGGTGGACTCTTCAGACCCAGAATAGGCCTCTGGCAGGTATGTGTCAATGTTTTCTGCCCTTCGCACTCAGCCGGGTATTTGCGTAGAATGTTACCAGCGGAATTAGTAGTCTCCGGAGAGGCTGCCACATGTCAGCAAGCTTCACCTGGCCAGGGTCCGCCCGTGAGGTAGCTCCCCAATCAATCACTACTCTCTAGACCTTCCAGATAGACTACCAGATCTTGTCTGCCCGTGGGCAACCAGTAGAGCCAGAGGCCTTCCCCCTTTGCTCTTTCGTCTCTGGGCACTCTGTCAGGCACTCCAAGGTGCGAAGTGACTCAGGGGGAGAGGGAAGAGATTTCAGAGAACGAACACGTCCAGAGAGAGACAGAGAGAGGCAAGAGATGCTGAGTGGGGATGCCTTGCGTACTGATGTCCTCAGGAAAGTGGGAAAGAGGTACCTGGCCTGCTCTGCCAATGCCCTGAAGCAGTCCGCACCAGGGGCTCCCCTGTGCCTGCGTAGGCTTTCCCAGGGTGTGCTCAAATCCTGTGGCCACTAGGTGTCATAGGTCATAATGGAGGGCCCTGTGTCATCTGCCTGGCGGGTCTTGTCATCAGGCCCATCATGAGCTCCGCCCACTCTTCCGGTGGTGGGACTGTCTCCATGGTGATGGCAAAGGAGCCTTGGTCCCGCCCACCTGGCCTTCACTTCACCTAGCTGGCCTGCTGACCCTCACTCAGACCTCTGTGTTGATCAAAATGAATGTCCGCCAGTGCCCAGGTGTCAGCATCTGGGATAAAGGATTCGGGACCTTGCCTGGGGCAGAAGGCAGCCTAGGTCAGCTGGTACCTGGAAGTCTAGTGACTTGTGACACTGCTGCCAGTGACAAATGGTGACTCCCACACTCACATATCCCCTGGTGGCAGAATGATAGTGATGGGTGCAGAAACATCGCTCCGGAGCACACGTGCAATGGGGCACCGGCCAAAGGCCAGGGCCATTAGCGGACGTCGTGGAGCTGAATGGCGAGCCAGTGAAGGGCCCAAGGATTCCTCCTGTATGTGGGAAACATGTCATCCGGGTCCCCACGTCCATAAACCATTGGATTGCTGGGGCCCAGGATGCCAGGATTTCGGCCTTGCCTTCGCAGCCCGGCCACATACGCAGCCTTCCACCGGAGGCGGGGATATGTAGACAGCAAAAGTTTGGAGAGCGGCAGTGTCTCCTCGATTTCCCTGACATCGGCCTCTTTGAGCGGCATGCTTTTTTCCTAGTAGGATCAGGCAGTGACGGAGAAAGGCAGGATTACGTGTGCAGGAAAGTATGTGCTGAGAAGGTGACAAGGTTGAGAGCAGGTTGGGATCTTCAGTCCCAGGAAAGGCCCCTGGCAGGTGTGGGTCAATGTTCTCTGTCCATCCCACCTGGCGTGGGGAGGTTTCCAGCATACAAAGCAGCAGCGGAATTATTCTTCCCCCAGAGGTTGCATCTGCCCACAAGCTCCCCCTGGCCAGGGTCCGCCCCTACCGTATTGCCCATGTCAGTCAACAGAAGCTAAGACCTTCCAGAGAGACTAACTGCTATTCTCTACCCACGGGGACGCGGTAGAGTCGGAAGCCTCCCCTGTTTCATCTCCAGGCTCTCTCTCAGGCCCCTCGTAGTTGTGAGGTGTCTCAGGGGTAGACCGGAGGGATTTCTCTGAATGAACACGTACAAGGAGGGGCCGTAGATGCTGAGGGAGGGCGCCTTGCCTACTGATATCCTAGCCTAAGTGGAAAAGAGGTACCTGCCTGCTGTCCCAGTATGTCGAAGCTGTCCACATCAGGGGTTGCCTACTGTGAAGTTATTCCCTGGGTGCCCTCGATTTTGTGGCCAAGGACAGAAGGGGCCGTTGTGTGTCCATGGGTAAAATGGAGGCCTGTGCGGAACTGGCCTGTTAGGCTGGACCTCTCCTATTGGCTCAGAGTTCGTGACCCGTCCTCGTCAGAAGTTCCGCCCAGCCTTCCGGTGGCTGTCTCCATGGTGATTGAGAAAGAAGCCTTAGGCCCCGCACTCAGCCTTCACCTGGCCTACCTGGCCTCTTTCCCCTCGTCTAGACCGCTGTGTAGATGAAAGAAAGGATGTCGGCCAGTGACCACGTGTCCTCATTTCCTCTGAAGGATTAGGCTCCTTGCCTGGGCAGAAGACAGCCAAGGTCAGCCTGAGCCTAGACTCCTAGTGACCTGTGACACTGCAGACAGTGATAGATGTTGATGTCCACGCTCAGGTATCCGCAGGTGGCCGACTCAGAGTGGTCGGAGGTGAAGTGTAACTAGAGATCACACACTCACGAGGGCACGGGCCAAAGGTCAGGGAAAATAGCTGAGGTCGTGGAGCTCTAGCGGAGCCAGTCTAGGGCCCAGGCCTCCCTCCTGTACGTGGCAAAGAGGTGATCCACGTGCCGCCATCCGCAGACTCTGGACTGCTAGGGCCCTGGATGCCCGGATTTCGGCCTTGTCTTCGGAGAAGTGACGCACATGCAGTGTGCCACCGGAGGCTGTGGACCAGCAGAGGGCAAAATCTTGAAGACGCGGGCTTCAGTTGACTTTGCCTGTGCTCTCCTTTGGCTGAGTGACATCCTGTGTTTCCTAGCAGGAGAAGGCATTCGTGGAGAGAGGCGGATTCCATGTGTGCAGGCAAAGTGTGTGCTGAGATGATGAGTCGCTGGAGACCAGGGTGGACTCTTCAGACCCAGAATAGGCCTCTGGCAGGTATGTGTCAATGTTTTCTGCCCTTCGCACTCAGCCGGGTATTTGCGTACAATGTTACCAGCGGAATTAGTAGTCTCCGGAGAGGCTGCCACATGTCAGCAAGCTTCACCTGGCCAGGGTCCGCCCGTGAGGTAGCTCCCCAATCAATCACTACTCTCTAGACCTTCCAGATAGACTACCAGATCTTGTCTGCCCGTGGGCAACCAGTAGAGCCAGAGGCCTTCCCCCTTTGCTCTTTCGTCTCTGGGCACTCTGTCAGGCACTCCAAGGTGCGAAGTGACTCAGGGGGAGAGGGAAGAGATTTCAGAGAACGAACACGTCCAGAGAGAGACAGAGAGAGGCAAGAGATGCTGAGTGGGGATGCCTTGCGTACTGATGTCCTCAGGAAAGTGGGAAAGAGGTACCTGGCCTGCTCTGCCAATGCCCTGAAGCAGTCCGCACCAGGGGCTCCCCTGTGCCTGCGTAGGCTTTCCCAGGGTGTGCTCAAATCCTGTGGCCACTAGGTGTCATAGGTCATAATGGAGGGCCCTGTGTCATCTGCCTGGCGGGTCTTGTCATCAGGCCCATCATGAGCTCCGCCCACTCTTCCGGTGGTGGGACTGTCTCCATGGTGATGGCAAAGGAGCCTTGGTCCCGCCCACCTGGCCTTCACTTCACCTAGCTGGCCTGCTGACCCTCACTCAGACCTCTGTGTTGATCAAAATGAATGTCCGCCAGTGCCCAGGTGTCAGCATCTGGGATAAAGGATTCGGGACCTTGCCTGGGGCAGAAGGCAGCCTAGGTCAGCTGGTACCTGGAAGTCTAGTGACTTGTGACACTGCTGCCAGTGACAAATGGTGACTCCCACACTCACATATCCCCTGGTGGCAGAATGATAGTGATGGGTGCAGAAACATCGCTCCGGAGCACACGTGCAATGGGGCACCGGCCAAAGGCCAGGGCCAGTAGCGGACGTCGTGGAGCTGAATGGCGAGCCAGTGAAGGGCCCAAGGATTCCTCCTGTATGTGGGAAACATGTCATCCGGGTCCCCACGTCCATAAACCATTGGATTGCTGGGGCCCAGGATGCCAGGATTTCGGCCTTGCCTTCGCAGCCCGGCCACATACGCAGCCTTCCACCGGAGGCGGGGATATGTAGACAGCAAAAGTTTGGAGAGCGGCAGTGTCTCCTCGATTTCCCTGACATCGGCCTCTTTGAGCGGCATGCTTTTTTCCTAGTAGGATCAGGCAGTGACGGAGAAAGGCAGGATTACGTGTGCAGGAAAGTATGTGCTGAGAAGGTGACAAGGTTGAGAGCAGGTTGGGATCTTCAGTCCCAGGAAAGGCCCCTGGCAGGTGTGGGTCAATGTTCTCTGTCCATCCCACCTGGCGTGGGGAGGTTTCCAGCATACAAAGCAGCAGCGGAATTATTCTTCCCCCAGAGGTTGCATCTGCCCACAAGCTCCCCCTGGCCAGGGTCCGCCCCTACCGTATTGCCCATGTCAGTCAACAGAAGCTAAGACCTTCCAGAGAGACTAACTGCTATTCTCTACCCACGGGGACGCGGTAGAGTCGGAAGCCTCCCCTGTTTCATCTCCAGGCTCTCTCTCAGGCCCCTCGTAGTTGTGAGGTGTCTCAGGGGTAGACCGGAGGGATTTCTCTGAATGAACACGTACAAGGAGGGGCCGTAGATGCTGAGGGAGGGCGCCTTGCCTACTGATATCCTAGCCTAAGTGGAAAAGAGGTACCTGCCTGCTGTCCCAGTATGTCGAAGCTGTCCACATCAGGGGTTGCCTACTGTGAAGTTATTCCCTGGGTGCCCTCGATTTTGTGGCCAAGGACAGAAGGGGCCGTTGTGTGTCCATGGGTAAAATGGAGGCCTGTGCGGAACTGGCCTGTTAGGCTGGACCTCTCCTATTGGCTCAGAGTTCGTGACCCGTCCTCGTCAGAAGTTCCGCCCAGCCTTCCGGTGGCTGTCTCCATGGTGATTGAGAAAGAAGCCTTAGGCCCCGCACTCAGCCTTCACCTGGCCTACCTGGCCTCTTTCCCCTCGTCTAGACCGCTGTGTAGATGAAAGAAAGGATGTCGGCCAGTGACCACGTGTCCTCATTTCCTGTGAAGGATTAGGCTCCTTGCCTGGGCAGAAGACAGCCAAGGTCAGCCTGAGCCTAGACTCCTAGTGACCTGTGACACTGCAGACAGTGATAGATGTTGATGTCCACGCTCAGGTATCCGCAGGTGGCCGACTCAGAGTGGTCGGAGGTGAAGTGTAACTAGAGATCACACACTCACGAGGGCACGGGCCAAAGGTCAGGGAAAATAGCTGAGGTCGTGGAGCTCTAGCGGAGCCAGTCTAGGGCCCAGGCCTCCCTCCTGTACGTGGCAAAGAGGTGATCCACGTGCCGCCATCCGCAGACTCTGGACTGCTAGGGCCCTGGATGCCCGGATTTCGGCCTTGTCTTCGGAGAAGTGACGCACATGCAGTGTGCCACCGGAGGCTGTGGACCAGCAGAGGGCAAAATCTTGAAGACGCGGGCTTCAGTTGACTTTGCCTGTGCTCTCCTTTGGCTGAGTGACATCCTGTGTTTCCTAGCAGGAGAAGGCATTCGTGGAGAGAGGCGGATTCCATGTGTGCAGGCAAAGTGTGTGCTGAGATGATGAGTCGCTGGAGACCAGGGTGGACTCTTCAGACCCAGAATAGGCCTCTGGCAGGTATGTGTCAATGTTTTCTGCCCTTCGCACTCAGCCGGGTATTTGCATAGAATGTTACCAGCGGAATTAGTAGTCTCCGGAGAGGCTGCCACATGTCAGCAAGCTTCACCTGGCCAGGGTCCGCCCGTGAGGTAGCTCCCCAATCAATCACTACTCTCTAGACCTTCCAGATAGACTACCAGATCTTGTCTGCCCGTGGGCAACCAGTAGAGCCAGAGGCCTTCCCCCTTTGCTCTTTCGTCTCTGGGCACTCTGTCAGGCACTCCAAGGTGCGAAGTGACTCAGGGGGAGAGGGAAGAGATTTCAGAGAACAAACACGTCCAGAGAGAGACAGAGAGAGGCAAGAGATGCTGAGTGGGGATGCCTTGCGTACTGATGTCCTCAGGAAAGTGGGAAAGAGGTACCTGGCCTGCTCTGCCAATGCCCTGAAGCAGTCCGCACCAGGGGCTCCCCTGTGCCTGCGTAGGCTTTCCCAGGGTGTGCTCAAATCCTGTGGCCACTAGGTGTCATAGGTCATAATGGAGGGCCCTGTGTCATCTGCCTGGCGGGTCTTGTCATCAGGCCCATCATGAGCTCCGCCCACTCTTCCGGTGGTGGGACTGTCTCCATGGTGATGGCAAAGGAGCCTTGGTCCCGCCCACCTGGCCTTCACTTCACCTAGCTGGCCTGCTGACCCTCACTCAGACCTCTGTGTTGATCAAAATGAATGTCCGCCAGTGCCCAGGTGTCAGCATCTGGGATAAAGGATTCGGGACCTTGCCTGGGGCAGAAGGCAGCCTAGGTCAGCTGGTACCTGGAAGTCTAGTGACTTGTGACACTGCTGCCAGTGACAAATGGTGACTCCCACACTCACATATCCCCTGGTGGCAGAATGATAGTGATGGGTGCAGAAACATCGCTCCGGAGCACACGTGCAATGGGGCACCGGCCAAAGGCCAGGGCCATTAGCGGACGTCGTGGAGCTGAATGGCGAGCCAGTGAAGGGCCCAAGGATTCCTCCTGTATGTGGGAAACATGTCATCCGGGTCCCCACGTCCATAAACCATTGGATTGCTGGGGCCCAGGATGCCAGGATTTCGGCCTTGCCTTCGCAGCCCGGCCACATACGCAGCCTTCCACCGGAGGCGGGGATATGTAGACAGCAAAAGTTTGGAGAGCGGCAGTGTCTCCTCGATTTCCCTGACATCGGCCTCTTTGAGCGGCATGCTTTTTTCCTAGTAGGATCAGGCAGTGACGGAGAAAGGCAGGATTACGTGTGCAGGAAAGTATGTGCTGAGAAGGTGACAAGGTTGAGAGCAGGTTGGGATCTTCAGTCCCAGGAAAGGCCCCTGGCAGGTGTGGGTCAATGTTCTCTGTCCATCCCACCTGGCGTGGGGAGGTTTCCAGCATACAAAGCAGCAGCGGAATTATTCTTCCCCCAGAGGTTGCATCTGCCCACAAGCTCCCCCTGGCCAGGGTCCGCCCCTACCGTATTGCCCATGTCAGTCAACAGAAGCTAAGACCTTCCAGAGAGACTAACTGCTATTCTCTACCCACGGGGACGCGGTAGAGTCGGAAGCCTCCCCTGTTTCATCTCCAGGCTCTCTCTCAGGCCCCTCGTAGTTGTGAGGTGTCTCAGGGGTAGACCGGAGGGATTTCTCTGAATGAACACGTACAAGGAGGGGCCATAGATGCTGAGGGAGGGCGCCTTGCCTACTGATATCCTAGCCTAAGTGGAAAAGAGGTACCTGCCTGCTGTCCCAGTATGTCGAAGCTGTCCACATCAGGGGTTGCCTACTGTGAAGTTATTCCCTGGGTGCCCTCGATTTTGTGGCCAAGGACAGAAGGGGCCGTTGTGTGTCCATGGGTAAAATGGAGGCCTGTGCGGAACTGGCCTGTTAGGCTGGACCTCTCCTATTGGCTCAGAGTTCGTGACCCGTCCTCGTCAGAAGTTCCGCCCAGCCTTCCGGTGGCTGTCTCCATGGTGATTGAGAAAGAAGCCTTAGGCCCCGCACTCAGCCTTCACCTGGCCTACCTGGCCTCTTTCCCCTCGTCTAGACCGCTGTGTAGATGAAAGAAAGGATGTCGGCCAGTGACCACGTGTCCTCATTTCCTCTGAAGGATTAGGCTCCTTGCCTGGGCAGAAGACAGCCAAGGTCAGCCTGAGCCTAGACTCCTAGTGACCTGTGACACTGCAGACAGTGATAGATGTTGATGTCCACGCTCAGGTATCCGCAGGTGGCCGACTCAGAGTGGTCGGAGGTGAAGTGTAACTAGAGATCACACACTCACGAGGGCACGGGCCAAAGGTCAGGGAAAATAGCTGAGGTCGTGGAGCTCTAGCGGAGCCAGTCTAGGGCCCAGGCCTCCCTCCTGTACGTGGCAAAGAGGTGATCCACGTGCCGCCATCCGCAGACTCTGGACTGCTAGGGCCCTGGATGCCCGGATTTCGGCCTTGTCTTCGGAGAAGTGACGCACATGCAGTGTGCCACCGGAGGCTGTGGACCAGCAGAGGGCAAAATCTTGAAGACGCGGGCTTCAGTTGACTTTGCCTGTGCTCTCCTTTGGCTGAGTGACATCCTGTGTTTCCTAGCAGGAGAAGGCATTCGTGGAGAGAGGCGGATTCCATGTGTGCAGGCAAAGTGTGTGCTGAGATGATGAGTCGCTGGAGACCAGGGTGGACTCTTCAGACCCAGAATAGGCCTCTGGCAGGTATGTGTCAATGTTTTCTGCCCTTCGCACTCAGCCGGGTATTTGCGTAGAATGTTACCAGCGGAATTAGTAGTCTCCGGAGAGGCTGCCACATGTCAGCAAGCTTCACCTGGCCAGGGTCCGCCCGTGAGGTAGCTCCCCAATCAATCACTACTCTCTAGACCTTCCAGATAGACTACCAGATCTTGTCTGCCCGTGGGCAACCAGTAGAGCCAGAGGCCTTCCCCCTTTGCTCTTTCGTCTCTGGGCACTCTGTCAGGCACTCCAAGGTGCGAAGTGACTCAGGGGGAGAGGGAAGAGATTTCAGAGAACGAACACGTCCAGAGAGAGACAGAGAGAGGCAAGAGATGCTGAGTGGGGATGCCTTGCGTACTGATGTCCTCAGGAAAGTGGGAAAGAGGTACCTGGCCTGCTCTGCCAATGCCCTGAAGCAGTCCGCACCAGGGGCTCCCCTGTGCCTGCGTAGGCTTTCCCAGGGTGTGCTCAAATCCTGTGGCCACTAGGTGTCATAGGTCATAATGGAGGGCCCTGTGTCATCTGCCTGGCGGGTCTTGTCATCAGGCCCATCATGAGCTCCGCCCACTCTTCCGGTGGTGGGACTGTCTCCATGGTGATGGCAAAGGAGCCTTGGTCCCGCCCACCTGGCCTTCACTTCACCTAGCTGGCCTGCTGACCCTCACTCAGACCTCTGTGTTGATCAAAATGAATGTCCGCCAGTGCCCAGGTGTCAGCATCTGGGATAAAGGATTCGGGACCTTGCCTGGGGCAGAAGGCAGCCTAGGTCAGCTGGTACCTGGAAGTCTAGTGACTTGTGACACTGCTGCCAGTGACAAATGGTGACTCCCACACTCACATATCCCCTGGTGGCAGAATGATAGTGATGGGTGCAGAAACATCGCTCCGGAGCACACGTGCAATGGGGCACCGGCCAAAGGCCAGGGCCATTAGCGGACGTCGTGGAGCTGAATGGCGAGCCAGTGAAGGGCCCAAGGATTCCTCCTGTATGTGGGAAACATGTCATCCGGGTCCCCACGTCCATAAACCATTGGATTGCTGGGGCCCAGGATGCCAGGATTTCGGCCTTGCCTTCGCAGCCCGGCCACATACGCAGCCTTCCACCGGAGGCGGGGATATGTAGACAGCAAAAGTTTGGAGAGCGGCAGTGTCTCCTCGATTTCCCTGACATCGGCCTCTTTGAGCGGCATGCTTTTTTCCTAGTAGGATCAGGCAGTGACGGAGAAAGGCAGGATTACGTGTGCAGGAAAGTATGTGCTGAGAAGGTGACAAGGTTGAGAGCAGGTTGGGATCTTCAGTCCCAGGAAAGGCCCCTGGCAGGTGTGGGTCAATGTTCTCTGTCCATCCCACCTGGCGTGGGGAGGTTTCCAGCATACAAAGCAGCAGCGGAATTATTCTTCCCCCAGAGGTTGCATCTGCCCACAAGCTCCCCCTGGCCAGGGTCCGCCCCTACCGTATTGCCCATGTCAGTCAACAGAAGCTAAGACCTTCCAGAGAGACTAACTGCTATTCTCTACCCACGGGGACGCGGTAGAGTCGGAAGCCTCCCCTGTTTCATCTCCAGGCTCTCTCTCAGGCCCCTCGTAGTTGTGAGGTGTCTCAGGGGTAGACCGGAGGGATTTCTCTGAATGAACACGTACAAGGAGGGGCCGTAGATGCTGAGGGAGGGCGCCTTGCCTACTGATATCCTAGCCTAAGTGGAAAAGAGGTACCTGCCTGCTGTCCCAGTATGTCGAAGCTGTCCACATCAGGGGTTGCCTACTGTGAAGTTATTCCCTGGGTGCCCTCGATTTTGTGGCCAAGGACAGAAGGGGCCGTTGTGTGTCCATGGGTAAAATGGAGGCCTGTGCGGAACTGGCCTGTTAGGCTGGACCTCTCCTATTGGCTCAGAGTTCGTGACCCGTCCTCGTCAGAAGTTCCGCCCAGCCTTCCGGTGGCTGTCTCCATGGTGATTGAGAAAGAAGCCTTAGGCCCCGCACTCAGCCTTCACCTGGCCTACCTGGCCTCTTTCCCCTCGTCTAGACCGCTGTGTAGATGAAAGAAAGGATGTCGGCCAGTGACCACGTGTCCTCATTTCCTCTGAAGGATTAGGCTCCTTGCCTGGGCAGAAGACAGCCAAGGTCAGCCTGAGCCTAGACTCCTAGTGACCTGTGACACTGCAGACAGTGATAGATGTTGATGTCCACGCTCAGGTATCCGCAGGTGGCCGACTCAGAGTGGTCGGAGGTGAAGTGTAACTAGAGATCACACACTCACGAGGGCACGGGCCAAAGGTCAGGGAAAATAGCTGAGGTCGTGGAGCTCTAGCGGAGCCAGTCTAGGGCCCAGGCCTCCCTCCTGTACGTGGCAAAGAGGTGATCCACGTGCCGCCATCCGCAGACTCTGGACTGCTAGGGCCCTGGATGCCCGGATTTCGGCCTTGTCTTCGGAGAAGTGACGCACATGCAGTGTGCCACCGGAGGCTGTGGACCAGCAGAGGGCAAAATCTTGAAGACGCGGGCTTCAGTTGACTTTGCCTGTGCTCTCCTTTGGCTGAGTGACATCCTGTGTTTCCTAGCAGGAGAAGGCATTCGTGGAGAGAGGCGGATTCCATGTGTGCAGGCAAAGTGTGTGCTGAGATGATGAGTCGCTGGAGACCAGGGTGGACTCTTCAGACCCAGAATAGGCCTCTGGCAGGTATGTGTCAATGTTTTCTGCCCTTCGCACTCAGCCGGGTATTTGCGTACAATGTTACCAGCGGAATTAGTAGTCTCCGGAGAGGCTGCCACATGTCAGCAAGCTTCACCTGGCCAGGGTCCGCCCGTGAGGTAGCTCCCCAATCAATCACTACTCTCTAGACCTTCCAGATAGACTACCAGATCTTGTCTGCCCGTGGGCAACCAGTAGAGCCAGAGGCCTTCCCCCTTTGCTCTTTCGTCTCTGGGCACTCTGTCAGGCACTCCAAGGTGCGAAGTGACTCAGGGGGAGAGGGAAGAGATTTCAGAGAACGAACACGTCCAGAGAGAGACAGAGAGAGGCAAGAGATGCTGAGTGGGGATGCCTTGCGTACTGATGTCCTCAGGAAAGTGGGAAAGAGGTACCTGGCCTGCTCTGCCAATGCCCTGAAGCAGTCCGCACCAGGGGCTCCCCTGTGCCTGCGTAGGCTTTCCCAGGGTGTGCTCAAATCCTGTGGCCACTAGGTGTCATAGGTCATAATGGAGGGCCCTGTGTCATCTGCCTGGCGGGTCTTGTCATCAGGCCCATCATGAGCTCCGCCCACTCTTCCGGTGGTGGGACTGTCTCCATGGTGATGGCAAAGGAGCCTTGGTCCCGCCCACCTGGCCTTCACTTCACCTAGCTGGCCTGCTGACCCTCACTCAGACCTCTGTGTTGATCAAAATGAATGTCCGCCAGTGCCCAGGTGTCAGCATCTGGGATAAAGGATTCGGGACCTTGCCTGGGGCAGAAGGCAGCCTAGGTCAGCTGGTACCTGGAAGTCTAGTGACTTGTGACACTGCTGCCAGTGACAAATGGTGACTCCCACACTCACATATCCCCTGGTGGCAGAATGATAGTGATGGGTGCAGAAACATCGCTCCGGAGCACACGTGCAATGGGGCACCGGCCAAAGGCCAGGGCCAGTAGCGGACGTCGTGGAGCTGAATGGCGAGCCAGTGAAGGGCCCAAGGATTCCTCCTGTATGTGGGAAACATGTCATCCGGGTCCCCACGTCCATAAACCATTGGATTGCTGGGGCCCAGGATGCCAGGATTTCGGCCTTGCCTTCGCAGCCCGGCCACATACGCAGCCTTCCACCGGAGGCGGGGATATGTAGACAGCAAAAGTTTGGAGAGCGGCAGTGTCTCCTCGATTTCCCTGACATCGGCCTCTTTGAGCGGCATGCTTTTTTCCTAGTAGGATCAGGCAGTGACGGAGAAAGGCAGGATTACGTGTGCAGGAAAGTATGTGCTGAGAAGGTGACAAGGTTGAGAGCAGGTTGGGATCTTCAGTCCCAGGAAAGGCCCCTGGCAGGTGTGGGTCAATGTTCTCTGTCCATCCCACCTGGCGTGGGGAGGTTTCCAGCATACAAAGCAGCAGCGGAATTATTCTTCCCCCAGAGGTTGCATCTGCCCACAAGCTCCCCCTGGCCAGGGTCCGCCCCTACCGTATTGCCCATGTCAGTCAACAGAAGCTAAGACCTTCCAGAGAGACTAACTGCTATTCTCTACCCACGGGGACGCGGTAGAGTCGGAAGCCTCCCCTGTTTCATCTCCAGGCTCTCTCTCAGGCCCCTCGTAGTTGTGAGGTGTCTCAGGGGTAGACCGGAGGGATTTCTCTGAATGAACACGTACAAGGAGGGGCCGTAGATGCTGAGGGAGGGCGCCTTGCCTACTGATATCCTAGCCTAAGTGGAAAAGAGGTACCTGCCTGCTGTCCCAGTATGTCGAAGCTGTCCACATCAGGGGTTGCCTACTGTGAAGTTATTCCCTGGGTGCCCTCGATTTTGTGGCCAAGGACAGAAGGGGCCGTTGTGTGTCCATGGGTAAAATGGAGGCCTGTGCGGAACTGGCCTGTTAGGCTGGACCTCTCCTATTGGCTCAGAGTTCGTGACCCGTCCTCGTCAGAAGTTCCGCCCAGCCTTCCGGTGGCTGTCTCCATGGTGATTGAGAAAGAAGCCTTAGGCCCCGCACTCAGCCTTCACCTGGCCTACCTGGCCTCTTTCCCCTCGTCTAGACCGCTGTGTAGATGAAAGAAAGGATGTCGGCCAGTGACCACGTGTCCTCATTTCCTGTGAAGGATTAGGCTCCTTGCCTGGGCAGAAGACAGCCAAGGTCAGCCTGAGCCTAGACTCCTAGTGACCTGTGACACTGCAGACAGTGATAGATGTTGATGTCCACGCTCAGGTATCCGCAGGTGGCCGACTCAGAGTGGTCGGAGGTGAAGTGTAACTAGAGATCACACACTCACGAGGGCACGGGCCAAAGGTCAGGGAAAATAGCTGAGGTCGTGGAGCTCTAGCGGAGCCAGTCTAGGGCCCAGGCCTCCCTCCTGTACGTGGCAAAGAGGTGATCCACGTGCCGCCATCCGCAGACTCTGGACTGCTAGGGCCCTGGATGCCCGGATTTCGGCCTTGTCTTCGGAGAAGTGACGCACATGCAGTGTGCCACCGGAGGCTGTGGACCAGCAGAGGGCAAAATCTTGAAGACGCGGGCTTCAGTTGACTTTGCCTGTGCTCTCCTTTGGCTGAGTGACATCCTGTGTTTCCTAGCAGGAGAAGGCATTCGTGGAGAGAGGCGGATTCCATGTGTGCAGGCAAAGTGTGTGCTGAGATGATGAGTCGCTGGAGACCAGGGTGGACTCTTCAGACCCAGAATAGGCCTCTGGCAGGTATGTGTCAATGTTTTCTGCCCTTCGCACTCAGCCGGGTATTTGCATAGAATGTTACCAGCGGAATTAGTAGTCTCCGGAGAGGCTGCCACATGTCAGCAAGCTTCACCTGGCCAGGGTCCGCCCGTGAGGTAGCTCCCCAATCAATCACTACTCTCTAGACCTTCCAGATAGACTACCAGATCTTGTCTGCCCGTGGGCAACCAGTAGAGCCAGAGGCCTTCCCCCTTTGCTCTTTCGTCTCTGGGCACTCTGTCAGGCACTCCAAGGTGCGAAGTGACTCAGGGGGAGAGGGAAGAGATTTCAGAGAACGAACACGTCCAGAGAGAGACAGAGAGAGGCAAGAGATGCTGAGTGGGGATGCCTTGCGTACTGATGTCCTCAGGAAAGTGGGAAAGAGGTACCTGGCCTGCTCTGCCAATGCCCTGAAGCAGTCCGCACCAGGGGCTCCCCTGTGCCTGCGTAGGCTTTCCCAGGGTGTGCTCAAATCCTGTGGCCACTAGGTGTCATAGGTCATAATGGAGGGCCCTGTGTCATCTGCCTGGCGGGTCTTGTCATCAGGCCCATCATGAGCTCCGCCCACTCTTCCGGTGGTGGGACTGTCTCCATGGTGATGGCAAAGGAGCCTTGGTCCCGCCCACCTGGCCTTCACTTCACCTAGCTGGCCTGCTGACCCTCACTCAGACCTCTGTGTTGATCAAAATGAATGTCCGCCAGTGCCCAGGTGTCAGCATCTGGGATAAAGGATTCGGGACCTTGCCTGGGGCAGAAGGCAGCCTAGGTCAGCTGGTACCTGGAAGTCTAGTGACTTGTGACACTGCTGCCAGTGACAAATGGTGACTCCCACACTCACATATCCCCTGGTGGCAGAATGATAGTGATGGGTGCAGAAACATCGCTCCGGAGCACACGTGCAATGGGGCACCGGCCAAAGGCCAGGGCCATTAGCGGACGTCGTGGAGCTGAATGGCGAGCCAGTGAAGGGCCCAAGGATTCCTCCTGTATGTGGGAAACATGTCATCCGGGTCCCCACGTCCATAAACCATTGGATTGCTGGGGCCCAGGATGCCAGGATTTCGGCCTTGCCTTCGCAGCCCGGCCACATACGCAGCCTTCCACCGGAGGCGGGGATATGTAGACAGCAAAAGTTTGGAGAGCGGCAGTGTCTCCTCGATTTCCCTGACATCGGCCTCTTTGAGCGGCATGCTTTTTTCCTAGTAGGATCAGGCAGTGACGGAGAAAGGCAGGATTACGTGTGCAGGAAAGTATGTGCTGAGAAGGTGACAAGGTTGAGAGCAGGTTGGGATCTTCAGTCCCAGGAAAGGCCCCTGGCAGGTGTGGGTCAATGTTCTCTGTCCATCCCACCTGGCGTGGGGAGGTTTCCAGCATACAAAGCAGCAGCGGAATTATTCTTCCCCCAGAGGTTGCATCTGCCCACAAGCTCCCCCTGGCCAGGGTCCGCCCCTACCGTATTGCCCATGTCAGTCAACAGAAGCTAAGACCTTCCAGAGAGACTAACTGCTATTCTCTACCCACGGGGACGCGGTAGAGTCGGAAGCCTCCCCTGTTTCATCTCCAGGCTCTCTCTCAGGCCCCTCGTAGTTGTGAGGTGTCTCAGGGGTAGACCGGAGGGATTTCTCTGAATGAACACGTACAAGGAGGGGCCATAGATGCTGAGGGAGGGCGCCTTGCCTACTGATATCCTAGCCTAAGTGGAAAAGAGGTACCTGCCTGCTGTCCCAGTATGTCGAAGCTGTCCACATCAGGGGTTGCCTACTGTGAAGTTATTCCCTGGGTGCCCTCGATTTTGTGGCCAAGGACAGAAGGGGCCGTTGTGTGTCCATGGGTAAAATGGAGGCCTGTGCGGAACTGGCCTGTTAGGCTGGACCTCTCCTATTGGCTCAGAGTTCGTGACCCGTCCTCGTCAGAAGTTCCGCCCAGCCTTCCGGTGGCTGTCTCCATGGTGATTGAGAAAGAAGCCTTAGGCCCCGCACTCAGCCTTCACCTGGCCTACCTGGCCTCTTTCCCCTCGTCTAGACCGCTGTGTAGATGAAAGAAAGGATGTCGGCCAGTGACCACGTGTCCTCATTTCCTCTGAAGGATTAGGCTCCTTGCCTGGGCAGAAGACAGCCAAGGTCAGCCTGAGCCTAGACTCCTAGTGACCTGTGACACTGCAGACAGTGATAGATGTTGATGTCCACGCTCAGGTATCCGCAGGTGGCCGACTCAGAGTGGTCGGAGGTGAAGTGTAACTAGAGATCACACACTCACGAGGGCACGGGCCAAAGGTCAGGGAAAATAGCTGAGGTCGTGGAGCTCTAGCGGAGCCAGTCTAGGGCCCAGGCCTCCCTCCTGTACGTGGCAAAGAGGTGATCCACGTGCCGCCATCCGCAGACTCTGGACTGCTAGGGCCCTGGATGCCCGGATTTCGGCCTTGTCTTCGGAGAAGTGACGCACATGCAGTGTGCCACCGGAGGCTGTGGACCAGCAGAGGGCAAAATCTTGAAGACGCGGGCTTCAGTTGACTTTGCCTGTGCTCTCCTTTGGCTGAGTGACATCCTGTGTTTCCTAGCAGGAGAAGGCATTCGTGGAGAGAGGCGGATTCCATGTGTGCAGGCAAAGTGTGTGCTGAGATGATGAGTCGCTGGAGACCAGGGTGGACTCTTCAGACCCAGAATAGGCCTCTGGCAGGTATGTGTCAATGTTTTCTGCCCTTCGCACTCAGCCGGGTATTTGCGTACAATGTTACCAGCGGAATTAGTAGTCTCCGGAGAGGCTGCCACATGTCAGCAAGCTTCACCTGGCCAGGGTCCGCCCGTGAGGTAGCTCCCCAATCAATCACTACTCTCTAGACCTTCCAGATAGACTACCAGATCTTGTCTGCCCGTGGGCAACCAGTAGAGCCAGAGGCCTTCCCCCTTTGCTCTTTCGTCTCTGGGCACTCTGTCAGGCACTCCAAGGTGCGAAGTGACTCAGGGGGAGAGGGAAGAGATTTCAGAGAACGAACACGTCCAGAGAGAGACAGAGAGAGGCAAGAGATGCTGAGTGGGGATGCCTTGCGTACTGATGTCCTCAGGAAAGTGGGAAAGAGGTACCTGGCCTGCTCTGCCAATGCCCTGAAGCAGTCCGCACCAGGGGCTCCCCTGTGCCTGCGTAGGCTTTCCCAGGGTGTGCTCAAATCCTGTGGCCACTAGGTGTCATAGGTCATAATGGAGGGCCCTGTGTCATCTGCCTGGCGGGTCTTGTCATCAGGCCCATCATGAGCTCCGCCCACTCTTCCGGTGGTGGGACTGTCTCCATGGTGATGGCAAAGGAGCCTTGGTCCCGCCCACCTGGCCTTCACTTCACCTAGCTGGCCTGCTGACCCTCACTCAGACCTCTGTGTTGATCAAAATGAATGTCCGCCAGTGCCCAGGTGTCAGCATCTGGGATAAAGGATTCGGGACCTTGCCTGGGGCAGAAGGCAGCCTAGGTCAGCTGGTACCTGGAAGTCTAGTGACTTGTGACACTGCTGCCAGTGACAAATGGTGACTCCCACACTCACATATCCCCTGGTGGCAGAATGATAGTGATGGGTGCAGAAACATCGCTCCGGAGCACACGTGCAATGGGGCACCGGCCAAAGGCCAGGGCCAGTAGCGGACGTCGTGGAGCTGAATGGCGAGCCAGTGAAGGGCCCAAGGATTCCTCCTGTATGTGGGAAACATGTCATCCGGGTCCCCACGTCCATAAACCATTGGATTGCTGGGGCCCAGGATGCCAGGATTTCGGCCTTGCCTTCGCAGCCCGGCCACATACGCAGCCTTCCACCGGAGGCGGGGATATGTAGACAGCAAAAGTTTGGAGAGCGGCAGTGTCTCCTCGATTTCCCTGACATCGGCCTCTTTGAGCGGCATGCTTTTTTCCTAGTAGGATCAGGCAGTGACGGAGAAAGGCAGGATTACGTGTGCAGGAAAGTATGTGCTGAGAAGGTGACAAGGTTGAGAGCAGGTTGGGATCTTCAGTCCCAGGAAAGGCCCCTGGCAGGTGTGGGTCAATGTTCTCTGTCCATCCCACCTGGCGTGGGGAGGTTTCCAGCATACAAAGCAGCAGCGGAATTATTCTTCCCCCAGAGGTTGCATCTGCCCACAAGCTCCCCCTGGCCAGGGTCCGCCCCTACCGTATTGCCCATGTCAGTCAACAGAAGCTAAGACCTTCCAGAGAGACTAACTGCTATTCTCTACCCACGGGGACGCGGTAGAGTCGGAAGCCTCCCCTGTTTCATCTCCAGGCTCTCTCTCAGGCCCCTCGTAGTTGTGAGGTGTCTCAGGGGTAGACCGGAGGGATTTCTCTGAATGAACACGTACAAGGAGGGGCCGTAGATGCTGAGGGAGGGCGCCTTGCCTACTGATATCCTAGCCTAAGTGGAAAAGAGGTACCTGCCTGCTGTCCCAGTATGTCGAAGCTGTCCACATCAGGGGTTGCCTACTGTGAAGTTATTCCCTGGGTGCCCTCGATTTTGTGGCCAAGGACAGAAGGGGCCGTTGTGTGTCCATGGGTAAAATGGAGGCCTGTGCGGAACTGGCCTGTTAGGCTGGACCTCTCCTATTGGCTCAGAGTTCGTGACCCGTCCTCGTCAGAAGTTCCGCCCAGCCTTCCGGTGGCTGTCTCCATGGTGATTGAGAAAGAAGCCTTAGGCCCCGCACTCAGCCTTCACCTGGCCTACCTGGCCTCTTTCCCCTCGTCTAGACCGCTGTGTAGATGAAAGAAAGGATGTCGGCCAGTGACCACGTGTCCTCATTTCCTCTGAAGGATTAGGCTCCTTGCCTGGGCAGAAGACAGCCAAGGTCAGCCTGAGCCTAGACTCCTAGTGACCTGTGACACTGCAGACAGTGATAGATGTTGATGTCCACGCTCAGGTATCCGCAGGTGGCCGACTCAGAGTGGTCGGAGGTGAAGTGTAACTAGAGATCACACACTCACGAGGGCACGGGCCAAAGGTCAGGGAAAATAGCTGAGGTCGTGGAGCTCTAGCGGAGCCAGTCTAGGGCCCAGGCCTCCCTCCTGTACGTGGCAAAGAGGTGATCCACGTGCCGCCATCCGCAGACTCTGGACTGCTAGGGCCCTGGATGCCCGGATTTCGGCCTTGTCTTCGGAGAAGTGACGCACATGCAGTGTGCCACCGGAGGCTGTGGACCAGCAGAGGGCAAAATCTTGAAGACGCGGGCTTCAGTTGACTTTGCCTGTGCTCTCCTTTGGCTGAGTGACATCCTGTGTTTCCTAGCAGGAGAAGGCATTCGTGGAGAGAGGCGGATTCCATGTGTGCAGGCAAAGTGTGTGCTGAGATGATGAGTCGCTGGAGACCAGGGTGGACTCTTCAGACCCAGAATAGGCCTCTGGCAGGTATGTGTCAATGTTTTCTGCCCTTCGCACTCAGCCGGGTATTTGCGTAGAATGTTACCAGCGGAATTAGTAGTCTCCGGAGAGGCTGCCACATGTCAGCAAGCTTCACCTGGCCAGGGTCCGCCCGTGAGGTAGCTCCCCAATCAATCACTACTCTCTAGACCTTCCAGATAGACTACCAGATCTTGTCTGCCCGTGGGCAACCAGTAGAGCCAGAGGCCTTCCCCCTTTGCTCTTTCGTCTCTGGGCACTCTGTCAGGCACTCCAAGGTGCGAAGTGACTCAGGGGGAGAGGGAAGAGATTTCAGAGAACGAACACGTCCAGAGAGAGACAGAGAGAGGCAAGAGATGCTGAGTGGGGATGCCTTGCGTACTGATGTCCTCAGGAAAGTGGGAAAGAGGTACCTGGCCTGCTCTGCCAATGCCCTGAAGCAGTCCGCACCAGGGGCTCCCCTGTGCCTGCGTAGGCTTTCCCAGGGTGTGCTCAAATCCTGTGGCCACTAGGTGTCATAGGTCATAATGGAGGGCCCTGTGTCATCTGCCTGGCGGGTCTTGTCATCAGGCCCATCATGAGCTCCGCCCACTCTTCCGGTGGTGGGACTGTCTCCATGGTGATGGCAAAGGAGCCTTGGTCCCGCCCACCTGGCCTTCACTTCACCTAGCTGGCCTGCTGACCCTCACTCAGACCTCTGTGTTGATCAAAATGAATGTCCGCCAGTGCCCAGGTGTCAGCATCTGGGATAAAGGATTCGGGACCTTGCCTGGGGCAGAAGGCAGCCTAGGTCAGCTGGTACCTGGAAGTCTAGTGACTTGTGACACTGCTGCCAGTGACAAATGGTGACTCCCACACTCACATATCCCCTGGTGGCAGAATGATAGTGATGGGTGCAGAAACATCGCTCCGGAGCACACGTGCAATGGGGCACCGGCCAAAGGCCAGGGCCATTAGCGGACGTCGTGGAGCTGAATGGCGAGCCAGTGAAGGGCCCAAGGATTCCTCCTGTATGTGGGAAACATGTCATCCGGGTCCCCACGTCCATAAACCATTGGATTGCTGGGGCCCAGGATGCCAGGATTTCGGCCTTGCCTTCGCAGCCCGGCCACATACGCAGCCTTCCACCGGAGGCGGGGATATGTAGACAGCAAAAGTTTGGAGAGCGGCAGTGTCTCCTCGATTTCCCTGACATCGGCCTCTTTGAGCGGCATGCTTTTTTCCTAGTAGGATCAGGCAGTGACGGAGAAAGGCAGGATTACGTGTGCAGGAAAGTATGTGCTGAGAAGGTGACAAGGTTGAGAGCAGGTTGGGATCTTCAGTCCCAGGAAAGGCCCCTGGCAGGTGTGGGTCAATGTTCTCTGTCCATCCCACCTGGCGTGGGGAGGTTTCCAGCATACAAAGCAGCAGCGGAATTATTCTTCCCCCAGAGGTTGCATCTGCCCACAAGCTCCCCCTGGCCAGGGTCCGCCCCTACCGTATTGCCCATGTCAGTCAACAGAAGCTAAGACCTTCCAGAGAGACTAACTGCTATTCTCTACCCACGGGGACGCGGTAGAGTCGGAAGCCTCCCCTGTTTCATCTCCAGGCTCTCTCTCAGGCCCCTCGTAGTTGTGAGGTGTCTCAGGGGTAGACCGGAGGGATTTCTCTGAATGAACACGTACAAGGAGGGGCCGTAGATGCTGAGGGAGGGCGCCTTGCCTACTGATATCCTAGCCTAAGTGGAAAAGAGGTACCTGCCTGCTGTCCCAGTATGTCGAAGCTGTCCACATCAGGGGTTGCCTACTGTGAAGTTATTCCCTGGGTGCCCTCGATTTTGTGGCCAAGGACAGAAGGGGCCGTTGTGTGTCCATGGGTAAAATGGAGGCCTGTGCGGAACTGGCCTGTTAGGCTGGACCTCTCCTATTGGCTCAGAGTTCGTGACCCGTCCTCGTCAGAAGTTCCGCCCAGCCTTCCGGTGGCTGTCTCCATGGTGATTGAGAAAGAAGCCTTAGGCCCCGCACTCAGCCTTCACCTGGCCTACCTGGCCTCTTTCCCCTCGTCTAGACCGCTGTGTAGATGAAAGAAAGGATGTCGGCCAGTGACCACGTGTCCTCATTTCCTCTGAAGGATTAGGCTCCTTGCCTGGGCAGAAGACAGCCAAGGTCAGCCTGAGCCTAGACTCCTAGTGACCTGTGACACTGCAGACAGTGATAGATGTTGATGTCCACGCTCAGGTATCCGCAGGTGGCCGACTCAGAGTGGTCGGAGGTGAAGTGTAACTAGAGATCACACACTCACGAGGGCACGGGCCAAAGGTCAGGGAAAATAGCTGAGGTCGTGGAGCTCTAGCGGAGCCAGTCTAGGGCCCAGGCCTCCCTCCTGTACGTGGCAAAGAGGTGATCCACGTGCCGCCATCCGCAGACTCTGGACTGCTAGGGCCCTGGATGCCCGGATTTCGGCCTTGTCTTCGGAGAAGTGACGCACATGCAGTGTGCCACCGGAGGCTGTGGACCAGCAGAGGGCAAAATCTTGAAGACGCGGGCTTCAGTTGACTTTGCCTGTGCTCTCCTTTGGCTGAGTGACATCCTGTGTTTCCTAGCAGGAGAAGGCATTCGTGGAGAGAGGCGGATTCCATGTGTGCAGGCAAAGTGTGTGCTGAGATGATGAGTCGCTGGAGACCAGGGTGGACTCTTCAGACCCAGAATAGGCCTCTGGCAGGTATGTGTCAATGTTTTCTGCCCTTCGCACTCAGCCGGGTATTTGCGTACAATGTTACCAGCGGAATTAGTAGTCTCCGGAGAGGCTGCCACATGTCAGCAAGCTTCACCTGGCCAGGGTCCGCCCGTGAGGTAGCTCCCCAATCAATCACTACTCTCTAGACCTTCCAGATAGACTACCAGATCTTGTCTGCCCGTGGGCAACCAGTAGAGCCAGAGGCCTTCCCCCTTTGCTCTTTCGTCTCTGGGCACTCTGTCAGGCACTCCAAGGTGCGAAGTGACTCAGGGGGAGAGGGAAGAGATTTCAGAGAACGAACACGTCCAGAGAGAGACAGAGAGAGGCAAGAGATGCTGAGTGGGGATGCCTTGCGTACTGATGTCCTCAGGAAAGTGGGAAAGAGGTACCTGGCCTGCTCTGCCAATGCCCTGAAGCAGTCCGCACCAGGGGCTCCCCTGTGCCTGCGTAGGCTTTCCCAGGGTGTGCTCAAATCCTGTGGCCACTAGGTGTCATAGGTCATAATGGAGGGCCCTGTGTCATCTGCCTGGCGGGTCTTGTCATCAGGCCCATCATGAGCTCCGCCCACTCTTCCGGTGGTGGGACTGTCTCCATGGTGATGGCAAAGGAGCCTTGGTCCCGCCCACCTGGCCTTCACTTCACCTAGCTGGCCTGCTGACCCTCACTCAGACCTCTGTGTTGATCAAAATGAATGTCCGCCAGTGCCCAGGTGTCAGCATCTGGGATAAAGGATTCGGGACCTTGCCTGGGGCAGAAGGCAGCCTAGGTCAGCTGGTACCTGGAAGTCTAGTGACTTGTGACACTGCTGCCAGTGACAAATGGTGACTCCCACACTCACATATCCCCTGGTGGCAGAATGATAGTGATGGGTGCAGAAACATCGCTCCGGAGCACACGTGCAATGGGGCACCGGCCAAAGGCCAGGGCCAGTAGCGGACGTCGTGGAGCTGAATGGCGAGCCAGTGAAGGGCCCAAGGATTCCTCCTGTATGTGGGAAACATGTCATCCGGGTCCCCACGTCCATAAACCATTGGATTGCTGGGGCCCAGGATGCCAGGATTTCGGCCTTGCCTTCGCAACCCGGCCACATACGCAGCCTTCCACCGGAGGCGGGGATATGTAGACAGCAAAAGTTTGGAGAGCGGCAGTGTCTCCTCGATTTCCCTGACATCGGCCTCTTTGAGCGGCATGCTTTTTTCCTAGTAGGATCAGGCAGTGACGGAGAAAGGCAGGATTACGTGTGCAGGAAAGTATGTGCTGAGAAGGTGACAAGGTTGAGAGCAGGTTGGGATCTTCAGTCCCAGGAAAGGCCCCTGGCAGGTGTGGGTCAATGTTCTCTGTCCATCCCACCTGGCGTGGGGAGGTTTCCAGCATACAAAGCAGCAGCGGAATTATTCTTCCCCCAGAGGTTGCATCTGCCCACAAGCTCCCCCTGGCCAGGGTCCGCCCCTACCGTATTGCCCATGTCAGTCAACAGAAGCTAAGACCTTCCAGAGAGACTAACTGCTATTCTCTACCCACGGGGACGCGGTAGAGTCGGAAGCCTCCCCTGTTTCATCTCCAGGCTCTCTCTCAGGCCCCTCGTAGTTGTGAGGTGTCTCAGGGGTAGACCGGAGGGATTTCTCTGAATGAACACGTACAAGGAGGGGCCGTAGATGCTGAGGGAGGGCGCCTTGCCTACTGATATCCTAGCCTAAGTGGAAAAGAGGTACCTGCCTGCTGTCCCAGTATGTCGAAGCTGTCCACATCAGGGGTTGCCTACTGTGAAGTTATTCCCTGGGTGCCCTCGATTTTGTGGCCAAGGACAGAAGGGGCCGTTGTGTGTCCATGGGTAAAATGGAGGCCTGTGCGGAACTGGCCTGTTAGGCTGGACCTCTCCTATTGGCTCAGAGTTCGTGACCCGTCCTCGTCAGAAGTTCCGCCCAGCCTTCCGGTGGCTGTCTCCATGGTGATTGAGAAAGAAGCCTTAGGCCCCGCACTCAGCCTTCACCTGGCCTACCTGGCCTCTTTCCCCTCGTCTAGACCGCTGTGTAGATGAAAGAAAGGATGTCGGCCAGTGACCACGTGTCCTCATTTCCTCTGAAGGATTAGGCTCCTTGCCTGGGCAGAAGACAGCCAAGGTCAGCCTGAGCCTAGACTCCTAGTGACCTGTGACACTGCAGACAGTGATAGATGTTGATGTCCACGCTCAGGTATCCGCAGGTGGCCGACTCAGAGTGGTCGGAGGTGAAGTGTAACTAGAGATCACACACTCACGAGGGCACGGGCCAAAGGTCAGGGAAAATAGCTGAGGTCGTGGAGCTCTAGCGGAGCCAGTCTAGGGCCCAGGCCTCCCTCCTGTACGTGGCAAAGAGGTGATCCACGTGCCGCCATCCGCAGACTCTGGACTGCTAGGGCCCTGGATGCCCGGATTTCGGCCTTGTCTTCGGAGAAGTGACGCACATGCAGTGTGCCACCGGAGGCTGTGGACCAGCAGAGGGCAAAATCTTGAAGACGCGGGCTTCAGTTGACTTTGCCTGTGCTCTCCTTTGGCTGAGTGACATCCTGTGTTTCCTAGCAGGAGAAGGCATTCGTGGAGAGAGGCGGATTCCATGTGTGCAGGCAAAGTGTGTGCTGAGATGATGAGTCGCTGGAGACCAGGGTGGACTCTTCAGACCCAGAATAGGCCTCTGGCAGGTATGTGTCAATGTTTTCTGCCCTTCGCACTCAGCCGGGTATTTGCATAGAATGTTACCAGCGGAATTAGTAGTCTCCGGAGAGGCTGCCACATGTCAGCAAGCTTCACCTGGCCAGGGTCCGCCCGTGAGGTAGCTCCCCAATCAATCACTACTCTCTAGACCTTCCAGATAGACTACCAGATCTTGTCTGCCCGTGGGCAACCAGTAGAGCCAGAGGCCTTCCCCCTTTGCTCTTTCGTCTCTGGGCACTCTGTCAGGCACTCCAAGGTGCGAAGTGACTCAGGGGGAGAGGGAAGAGATTTCAGAGAACGAACACGTCCAGAGAGAGACAGAGAGAGGCAAGAGATGCTGAGTGGGGATGCCTTGCGTACTGATGTCCTCAGGAAAGTGGGAAAGAGGTACCTGGCCTGCTCTGCCAATGCCCTGAAGCAGTCCGCACCAGGGGCTCCCCTGTGCCTGCGTAGGCTTTCCCAGGGTGTGCTCAAATCCTGTGGCCACTAGGTGTCATAGGTCATAATGGAGGGCCCTGTGTCATCTGCCTGGCGGGTCTTGTCATCAGGCCCATCATGAGCTCCGCCCACTCTTCCGGTGGTGGGACTGTCTCCATGGTGATGGCAAAGGAGCCTTGGTCCCGCCCACCTGGCCTTCACTTCACCTAGCTGGCCTGCTGACCCTCACTCAGACCTCTGTGTTGATCAAAATGAATGTCCGCCAGTGCCCAGGTGTCAGCATCTGGGATAAAGGATTCGGGACCTTGCCTGGGGCAGAAGGCAGCCTAGGTCAGCTGGTACCTGGAAGTCTAGTGACTTGTGACACTGCTGCCAGTGACAAATGGTGACTCCCACACTCACATATCCCCTGGTGGCAGAATGATAGTGATGGATGCAGAAACATCGCTCCGGAGCACACGTGCAATGGGGCACCGGCCAAAGGCCAGGGCCAGTAGCGGACGTCGTGGAGCTGAATGGCGAGCCAGTGAAGGGCCCAAGGATTCCTCCTGTATGTGGGAAACATGTCATCCGGGTCCCCACGTCCATAAACCATTGGATTGCTGGGGCCCAGGATGCCAGGATTTCGGCCTTGCCTTCGCAGCCCGGCCACATACGCAGCCTTCCACCGGAGGCGGGGATATGTAGACAGCAAAAGTTTGGAGAGCGGCAGTGTCTCCTCGATTTCCCTGACATCGGCCTCTTTGAGCGGCATGCTTTTTTCCTAGTAGGATCAGGCAGTGACGGAGAAAGGCAGGATTACGTGTGCAGGAAAGTATGTGCTGAGAAGGTGACAAGGTTGAGAGCAGGTTGGGATCTTCAGTCCCAGGAAAGGCCCCTGGCAGGTGTGGGTCAATGTTCTCTGCCCATCCCACCTGGCGTGGGGAGGTTTCCAGCATACAAAGCAGCAGCGGAATTATTCTTCCCCCAGAGGTTGCATCTGCCCACAAGCTCCCCCTGGCCAGGGTCCGCCCCTACCGTATTGCCCATGTCAGTCAACAGAAGCTAAGACCTTCCAGAGAGACTAACTGCTATTCTCTACCCACGGGGACGCGGTAGAGTCGGAAGCCTCCCCTGTTTCATCTCCAGGCTCTCTCTCAGGCCCCTCGTAGTTGTGAGGTGTCTCAGGGGTAGACCGGAGGGATTTCTCTGAATGAACACGTACAAGGAGGGGCCATAGATGCTGAGGGAGGGCGCCTTGCCTACTGATATCCTAGCCTAAGTGGAAAAGAGGTACCTGCCTGCTGTCCCAGTATGTCGAAGCTGTCCACATCAGGGGTTGCCTACTGTGAAGTTATTCCCTGGGTGCCCTCGATTTTGTGGCCAAGGACAGAAGGGGCCGTTGTGTGTCCATGGGTAAAATGGAGGCCTGTGCGGAACTGGCCTGTTAGGCTGGACCTCTCCTATTGGCTCAGAGTTCGTGACCCGTCCTCGTCAGAAGTTCCGCCCAGCCTTCCGGTGGCTGTCTCCATGGTGATTGAGAAAGAAGCCTTAGGCCCCGCACTCAGCCTTCACCTGGCCTACCTGGCCTCTTTCCCCTCGTCTAGACCGCTGTGTAGATGAAAGAAAGGATGTCGGCCAGTGACCACGTGTCCTCATTTCCTCTGAAGGATTAGGCTCCTTGCCTGGGCAGAAGACAGCCAAGGTCAGCCTGAGCCTAGACTCCTAGTGACCTGTGACACTGCAGACAGTGATAGATGTTGATGTCCACGCTCAGGTATCCGCAGGTGGCCGACTCAGAGTGGTCGGAGGTGAAGTGTAACTAGAGATCACACACTCACGAGGGCACGGGCCAAAGGTCAGGGAAAATAGCTGAGGTCGTGGAGCTCTAGCGGAGCCAGTCTAGGGCCCAGGCCTCCCTCCTGTACGTGGCAAAGAGGTGATCCACGTGCCGCCATCCGCAGACTCTGGACTGCTAGGGCCCTGGATGCCCGGATTTCGGCCTTGTCTTCGGAGAAGTGACGCACATGCAGTGTGCCACCGGAGGCTGTGGACCAGCAGAGGGCAAAATCTTGAAGACGCGGGCTTCAGTTGACTTTGCCTGTGCTCTCCTTTGGCTGAGTGACATCCTGTGTTTCCTAGCAGGAGAAGGCATTCGTGGAGAGAGGCGGATTCCATGTGTGCAGGCAAAGTGTGTGCTGAGATGATGAGTCGCTGGAGACCAGGGTGGACTCTTCAGACCCAGAATAGGCCTCTGGCAGGTATGTGTCAATGTTTTCTGCCCTTCGCACTCAGCCGGGTATTTGCGTACAATGTTACCAGCGGAATTAGTAGTCTCCGGAGAGGCTGCCACATGTCAACAAGCTTCACCTGGCCAGGGTCCGCCCGTGAGGTAGCTCCCCAATCAATCACTACTCTCTAGACCTTCCAGATAGACTACCAGATCTTGTCTGCCCGTGGGCAACCAGTAGAGCCAGAGGCCTTCCCCCTTTGCTCTTTCGTCTCTGGGCACTCTGTCAGGCACTCCAAGGTGCGAAGTGACTCAGGGGGAGAGGGAAGAGATTTCAGAGAACGAACACGTCCAGAGAGAGACAGAGAGAGGCAAGAGATGCTGAGTGGGGATGCCTTGCGTACTGATGTCCTCAGGAAAGTGGGAAAGAGGTACCTGGCCTGCTCTGCCAATGCCCTGAAGCAGTCCGCACCAGGGGCTCCCCTGTGCCTGCGTAGGCTTTCCCAGGGTGTGCTCAAATCCTGTGGCCACTAGGTGTCATAGGTCATAATGGAGGGCCCTGTGTCATCTGCCTGGCGGGTCTTGTCATCAGGCCCATCATGAGCTCCGCCCACTCTTCCGGTGGTGGGACTGTCTCCATGGTGATGGCAAAGGAGCCTTGGTCCCGCCCACCTGGCCTTCACTTCACCTAGCTGGCCTGCTGACCCTCACTCAGACCTCTGTGTTGATCAAAATGAATGTCCGCCAGTGCCCAGGTGTCAGCATCTGGGATAAAGGATTCGGGACCTTGCCTGGGGCAGAAGGCAGCCTAGGTCAGCTGGTACCTGGAAGTCTAGTGACTTGTGACACTGCTGCCAGTGACAAATGGTGACTCCCACACTCACATATCCCCTGGTGGCAGAATGATAGTGATGGATGCAGAAACATCGCTCCGGAGCACACGTGCAATGGGGCACCGGCCAAAGGCCAGGGCCAGTAGCGGACGTCGTGGAGCTGAATGGCGAGCCAGTGAAGGGCCCAAGGATTCCTCCTGTATGTGGGAAACATGTCATCCGGGTCCCCACGTCCATAAACCATTGGATTGCTGGGGCCCAGGATGCCAGGATTTCGGCCTTGCCTTCGCAGCCCGGCCACATACGCAGCCTTCCACCGGAGGCGGGGATATGTAGACAGCAAAAGTTTGGAGAGCGGCAGTGTCTCCTCGATTTCCCTGACATCGGCCTCTTTGAGCGGCATGCTTTTTTCCTAGTAGGATCAGGCAGTGACGGAGAAAGGCAGGATTACGTGTGCAGGAAAGTATGTGCTGAGAAGGTGACAAGGTTGAGAGCAGGTTGGGATCTTCAGTCCCAGGAAAGGCCCCTGGCAGGTGTGGGTCAATGTTCTCTGCCCATCCCACCTGGCGTGGGGAGGTTTCCAGCATACAAAGCAGCAGCGGAATTATTCTTCCCCCAGAGGTTGCATCTGCCCACAAGCTCCCCCTGGCCAGGGTCCGCCCCTACCGTATTGCCCATGTCAGTCAACAGAAGCTAAGACCTTCCAGAGAGACTAACTGCTATTCTCTACCCACCGGGACGCGGTAGAGTCGGAAGCCTCCCCTGTTTCATCTCCAGGCTCTCTCTCAGGCCCCTCGTAGTTGTGAGGTGTCTCAGGGGTAGACCGGAGGGATTTCTCTGAATGAACACGTACAAGGAGGGGCCATAGATGCTGAGGGAGGGCGCCTTGCCTACTGATATCCTAGCCTAAGTGGAAAAGAGGTACCTGCCTGCTGTCCCAGTATGTCGAAGCTGTCCACATCAGGGGTTGCCTACTGTGAAGTTATTCCCTGGGTGCCCTCGATTTTGTGGCCAAGGACAGAAGGGGCCGTTGTGTGTCCATGGGTAAAATGGAGGCCTGTGCGGAACTGGCCTGTTAGGCTGGACCTCTCCTATTGGCTCAGAGTTCGTGACCCGTCCTCGTCAGAAGTTCCGCCCAGCCTTCCGGTGGCTGTCTCCATGGTGATTGAGAAAGAAGCCTTAGGCCCCGCACTCAGCCTTCACCTGGCCTACCTGGCCTCTTTCCCCTCGTCTAGACCGCTGTGTAGATGAAAGAAAGGATGTCGGCCAGTGACCACGTGTCCTCATTTCCTCTGAAGGATTAGGCTCCTTGCCTGGGCAGAAGACAGCCAAGGTCAGCCTGAGCCTAGACTCCTAGTGACCTGTGACACTGCAGACAGTGATAGATGTTGATGTCCACGCTCAGGTATCCGCAGGTGGCCGACTCAGAGTGGTCGGAGGTGAAGTGTAACTAGAGATCACACACTCACGAGGGCACGGGCCAAAGGTCAGGGAAAATAGCTGAGGTCGTGGAGCTCTAGCGGAGCCAGTCTAGGGCCCAGGCCTCCCTCCTGTACGTGGCAAAGAGGTGATCCACGTGCCGCCATCCGCAGACTCTGGACTGCTAGGGCCCTGGATGCCCGGATTTCGGCCTTGTCTTCGGAGAAGTGACGCACATGCAGTGTGCCACCGGAGGCTGTGGACCAGCAGAGGGCAAAATCTTGAAGACGCGGGCTTCAGTTGACTTTGCCTGTGCTCTCCTTTGGCTGAGTGACATCCTGTGTTTCCTAGCAGGAGAAGGCATTCGTGGAGAGAGGCGGATTCCATGTGTGCAGGCAAAGTGTGTGCTGAGATGATGAGTCGCTGGAGACCAGGGTGGACTCTTCAGACCCAGAATAGGCCTCTGGCAGGTATGTGTCAATGTTTTCTGCCCTTCGCACTCAGCCGGGTATTTGCGTACAATGTTACCAGCGGAATTAGTAGTCTCCGGAGAGGCTGCCACATGTCAACAAGCTTCACCTGGCCAGGGTCCGCCCGTGAGGTAGCTCCCCAATCAATCACTACTCTCTAGACCTTCCAGATAGACTACCAGATCTTGTCTGCCCGTGGGCAACCAGTAGAGCCAGAGGCCTTCCCCCTTTGCTCTTTCGTCTCTGGGCACTCTGTCAGGCACTCCAAGGTGCGAAGTGACTCAGGGGGAGAGGGAAGAGATTTCAGAGAACGAACACGTCCAGAGAGAGACAGAGAGAGGCAAGAGATGCTGAGTGGGGATGCCTTGCGTACTGATGTCCTCAGGAAAGTGGGAAAGAGGTACCTGGCCTGCTCTGCCAATGCCCTGAAGCAGTCCGCACCAGGGGCTCCCCTGTGCCTGCGTAGGCTTTCCCAGGGTGTGCTCAAATCCTGTGGCCACTAGGTGTCATAGGTCATAATGGAGGGCCCTGTGTCATCTGCCTGGCGGGTCTTGTCATCAGGCCCATCATGAGCTCCGCCCACTCTTCCGGTGGTGGGACTGTCTCCATGGTGATGGCAAAGGAGCCTTGGTCCCGCCCACCTGGCCTTCACTTCACCTAGCTGGCCTGCTGACCCTCACTCAGACCTCTGTGTTGATCAAAATGAATGTCCGCCAGTGCCCAGGTGTCAGCATCTGGGATAAAGGATTCGGGACCTTGCCTGGGGCAGAAGGCAGCCTAGGTCAGCTGGTACCTGGAAGTCTAGTGACTTGTGACACTGTTGCCAGTGACAAATGGTGACTCCCACACTCACATATCCCCTGGTGGCAGAATGATAGTGATGGGTGCAGAAACATCGCTCCGGAGCACACGTGCAATGGGGCACCGGCCAAAGGCCAGGGCCATTAGCGGACGTCGTGGAGCTGAATGGCGAGCCAGTGAAGGGCCCAGGGATTCCTCCTGTATGTGGGAAACATGTCATCCGGGTCCCCACGTCCATAAACCATTGGATTGCTGGGGCCCAGGATGCCAGGATTTCGGCCTTGCCTTCGCAGCCCGGCCACATACGCAGCCTTCCACCGGAGGCGGGGGTATGTAGACAGCAAAAGTTTGGAGAACGGCAGTGTCTCCTCGATTTCCCTGACATCGGCCTCTTTGAGCGGCATGCTTTTTTCCTAGTAGGATCAGGCAGTGACGGAGAAAGGCAGGATTACGTGTGCAGGAAAGTATGTGCTGAGAAGGTGACAAGGTTGAGAGCAGGTTGGGATCTTCAGTCCCAGGAAAGGCCCCTGGCAGGTGTGGGTCAATGTTCTCTGTCCATCCCACCTGGCGTGGGGAGGTTTCCAGCATACAAAGCAGCAGCGGAATTATTCTTCCCCCAGAGGTTGCATCTGCCCACAAGCTCCCCCTGGCCAGGGTCCGCCCCTACCGTATTGCCCATGTCAGTCAACAGAAGCTAAGACCTTCCAGAGAGACTAACTGCTATTCTCTACCCACGGGGACGCGGTAGAGTCGGAAGCCTCCCCTGTTTCATCTCCAGGCTCTCTCTCAGGCCCCTCGTAGTTGTGAGGTGTCTCAGGGGTAGACCGGAGGGATTTCTCTGAATGAACACGTACAAGGAGGGGCCATAGATGCTGAGGGAGGGCGCCTTGCCTACTGATATCCTAGCGCAAGTGGAAAAGGGGTACCTGCCTGCTGTCCCAGTATGTCGAAGCTGTCCACATCAGGGGTTGCCTACTGTGAAGTTATTCCCTGGGTGCCCTCGATTTTGTGGCCAAGGACAGAAGGGGCCGTTGTGTGTCCATGGGTAAAATGGAGGCCTGTGCGGAACTGGCCTGTTAGGCTGGACCTCTCCTATTGGCTCAGAGTTCGTGACCCGTCCTCGTCAGAAGTTCCGCCCAGCCTTCCGGTGGCTGTCTCCATGGTGATTGAGAAAGAAGCCTTAGGCCCCGCACTCAGCCTTCACCTGGCCTACCTGGCCTCTTTCCCCTCGTCTAGACCGCTGTGTAGATGAAAGAAAGGATGTCGGCCAGTGACCACGTGTCCTCATTTCCTCTGAAGGATTAGGCTCCTTGCCTGGGCAGAAGACAGCCAAGGTCAGCCTGAGCCTAGACTCCTAGTGACCTGTGACACTGCAGACAGTGATAGATGTTGATGTCCACGCTCAGGTATCCGCAGGTGGCCGACTCAGAGTGGTCGGAGGTGAAGTGTAACTAGAGATCACACACTCACGAGGGCACGGGCCAAAGGTCAGGGAAAATAGCTGAGGTCGTGGAGCTCTAGCGGAGCCAGTCTAGGGCCCAGGCCTCCCTCCTGTACGTGGCAAAGAGGTGATCCACGTGCCGCCATCCGCAGACTCTGGACTGCTAGGGCCCTGGATGCCCGGATTTCGGCCTTGTCTTCGGAGAAGTGACGCACATGCAGTGTGCCACCGGAGGCTGTGGACCAGCAGAGGGCAAAATCTTGAAGACGCGGGCTTCAGTTGACTTTGCCTGTGCTCTCCTTTGGCTGAGTGACATCCTGTGTTTCCTAGCAGGAGAAGGCATTCGTGGAGAGAGGCGGATTCCATGTGTGCAGGCAAAGTGTGTGCTGAGATGATGAGTCGCTGGAGACCAGGGTGGACTCTTCAGACCCAGAATAGGCCTCTGGCAGGTATGTGTCAATGTTTTCTGCCCTTCGCACTCAGCCGGGTATTTGCGTACAATGTTACCAGCGGAATTAGTAGTCTCCGGAGAGGCTGCCACATGTCAACAAGCTTCACCTGGCCAGGGTCCGCCCGTGAGGTAGCTCCCCAATCAATCACTACTCTCTAGACCTTCCAGATAGACTACCAGATCTTGTCTGCCCGTGGGCAACCAGTAGAGCCAGAGGCCTTCCCCCTTTGCTCTTTCGTCTCTGGGCACTCTGTCAGGCACTCCAAGGTGCGAAGTGACTCAGGGGGAGAGGGAAGAGATTTCAGAGAACGAACACGTCCAGAGAGAGACAGAGAGAGGCAAGAGATGCTGAGTGGGGATGCCTTGCGTACTGATGTCCTCAGGAAAGTGGGAAAGAGGTACCTGGCCTGCTCTGCCAATGCCCTGAAGCAGTCCGCACCAGGGGCTCCCCTGTGCCTGCGTAGGCTTTCCCAGGGTGTGCTCAAATCCTGTGGCCACTAGGTGTCATAGGTCATAATGGAGGGCCCTGTGTCATCTGCCTGGCGGGTCTTGTCATCAGGCCCATCATGAGCTCCGCCCACTCTTCCGGTGGTGGGACTGTCTCCATGGTGATGGCAAAGGAGCCTTGGTCCCGCCCACCTGGCCTTCACTTCACCTAGCTGGCCTGCTGACCCTCACTCAGACCTCTGTGTTGATCAAAATGAATGTCCGCCAGTGCCCAGGTGTCAGCATCTGGGATAAAGGATTCGGGACCTTGCCTGGGGCAGAAGGCAGCCTAGGTCAGCTGGTACCTGGAAGTCTAGTGACTTGTGACACTGTTGCCAGTGACAAATGGTGACTCCCACACTCACATATCCCCTGGTGGCAGAATGATAGTGATGGGTGCAGAAACATCGCTCCGGAGCACACGTGCAATGGGGCACCGGCCAAAGGCCAGGGCCATTAGCGGACGTCGTGGAGCTGAATGGCGAGCCAGTGAAGGGCCCAGGGATTCCTCCTGTATGTGGGAAACATGTCATCCGGGTCCCCACGTCCATAAACCATTGGATTGCTGGGGCCCAGGATGCCAGGATTTCGGCCTTGCCTTCGCAGCCCGGCCACATACGCAGCCTTCCACCGGAGGCGGGGGTATGTAGACAGCAAAAGTTTGGAGAACGGCAGTGTCTCCTCGATTTCCCTGACATCGGCCTCTTTGAGCGGCATGCTTTTTTCCTAGTAGGATCAGGCAGTGACGGAGAAAGGCAGGATTACGTGTGCAGGAAAGTATGTGCTGAGAAGGTGACAAGGTTGAGAGCAGGTTGGGATCTTCAGTCCCAGGAAAGGCCCCTGGCAGGTGTGGGTCAATGTTCTCTGTCCATCCCACCTGGCGTGGGGAGGTTTCCAGCATACAAAGCAGCAGCGGAATTATTCTTCCCCCAGAGGTTGCATCTGCCCACAAGCTCCCCCTGGCCAGGGTCCGCCCCTACCGTATTGCCCATGTCAGTCAACAGAAGCTAAGACCTTCCAGAGAGACTAACTGCTATTCTCTACCCACGGGGACGCGGTAGAGTCGGAAGCCTCCCCTGTTTCATCTCCAGGCTCTCTCTCAGGCCCCTCGTAGTTGTGAGGTGTCTCAGGGGTAGACCGGAGGGATTTCTCTGAATGAACACGTACAAGGAGGGGCCATAGATGCTGAGGGAGGGCGCCTTGCCTACTGATATCCTAGCGCAAGTGGAAAAGGGGTACCTGCCTGCTGTCCCAGTATGTCGAAGCTGTCCACATCAGGGGTTGCCTACTGTGAAGTTATTCCCTGGGTGCCCTCGATTTTGTGGCCAAGGACAGAAGGGGCCGTTGTGTGTCCATGGGTAAAATGGAGGCCTGTGCGGAACTGGCCTGTTAGGCTGGACCTCTCCTATTGGCTCAGAGTTCGTGACCCGTCCTCGTCAGAAGTTCCGCCCAGCCTTCCGGTGGCTGTCTCCATGGTGATTGAGAAAGAAGCCTTAGGCCCCGCACTCAGCCTTCACCTGGCCTACCTGGCCTCTTTCCCCTCGTCTAGACCGCTGTGTAGATGAAAGAAAGGATGTCGGCCAGTGACCACGTGTCCTCATTTCCTCTGAAGGATTAGGCTCCTTGCCTGGGCAGAAGACAGCCAAGGTCAGCCTGAGCCTAGACTCCTAGTGACCTGTGACACTGCAGACAGTGATAGATGTTGATGTCCACGCTCAGGTATCCGCAGGTGGCCGACTCAGAGTGGTCGGAGGTGAAGTGTAACTAGAGATCACACACTCACGAGGGCACGGGCCAAAGGTCAGGGAAAATAGCTGAGGTCGTGGAGCTCTAGCGGAGCCAGTCTAGGGCCCAGGCCTCCCTCCTGTACGTGGCAAAGAGGTGATCCACGTGCCGCCATCCGCAGACTCTGGACTGCTAGGGCCCTGGATGCCCGGATTTCGGCCTTGTCTTCGGAGAAGTGACGCACATGCAGTGTGCCACCGGAGGCTGTGGACCAGCAGAGGGCAAAATCTTGAAGACGCGGGCTTCAGTTGACTTTGCCTGTGCTCTCCTTTGGCTGAGTGACATCCTGTGTTTCCTAGCAGGAGAAGGCATTCGTGGAGAGAGGCGGATTCCATGTGTGCAGGCAAAGTGTGTGCTGAGATGATGAGTCGCTGGAGACCAGGGTGGACTCTTCAGACCCAGAATAGGCCTCTGGCAGGTATGTGTCAATGTTTTCTGCCCTTCGCACTCAGCCGGGTATTTGCGTACAATGTTACCAGCGGAATTAGTAGTCTCCGGAGAGGCTGCCACATGTCAACAAGCTTCACCTGGCCAGGGTCCGCCCGTGAGGTAGCTCCCCAATCAATCACTACTCTCTAGACCTTCCAGATAGACTACCAGATCTTGTCTGCCCGTGGGCAACCAGTAGAGCCAGAGGCCTTCCCCCTTTGCTCTTTCGTCTCTGGGCACTCTGTCAGGCACTCCAAGGTGCGAAGTGACTCAGGGGGAGAGGGAAGAGATTTCAGAGAACGAACACGTCCAGAGAGAGACAGAGAGAGGCAAGAGATGCTGAGTGGGGATGCCTTGCGTACTGATGTCCTCAGGAAAGTGGGAAAGAGGTACCTGGCCTGCTCTGCCAATGCCCTGAAGCAGTCCGCACCAGGGGCTCCCCTGTGCCTGCGTAGGCTTTCCCAGGGTGTGCTCAAATCCTGTGGCCACTAGGTGTCATAGGTCATAATGGAGGGCCCTGTGTCATCTGCCTGGCGGGTCTTGTCATCAGGCCCATCATGAGCTCCGCCCACTCTTCCGGTGGTGGGACTGTCTCCATGGTGATGGCAAAGGAGCCTTGGTCCCGCCCACCTGGCCTTCACTTCACCTAGCTGGCCTGCTGACCCTCACTCAGACCTCTGTGTTGATCAAAATGAATGTCCGCCAGTGCCCAGGTGTCAGCATCTGGGATAAAGGATTCGGGACCTTGCCTGGGGCAGAAGGCAGCCTAGGTCAGCTGGTACCTGGAAGTCTAGTGACTTGTGACACTGTTGCCAGTGACAAATGGTGACTCCCACACTCACATATCCCCTGGTGGCAGAATGATAGTGATGGGTGCAGAAACATCGCTCCGGAGCACACGTGCAATGGGGCACCGGCCAAAGGCCAGGGCCAGTAGCGGACGTCGTGGAGCTGAATGGCGAGCCAGTGAAGGGCCCAGGGATTCCTCCTGTATGTGGGAAACATGTCATCCGGGTCCCCACGTCCATAAACCATTGGATTGCTGGGGCCCAGGATGCCAGGATTTCGGCCTTGCCTTCGCAGCCCGGCCACATACGCAGCCTTCCACCGGAGGCGGGGGTATGTAGACAGCAAAAGTTTGGAGAACGGCAGTGTCTCCTCGATTTCCCTGACATCGGCCTCTTTGAGCGGCATGCTTTTTTCCTAGTAGGATCAGGCAGTGACGGAGAAAGGCAGGATTACGTGTGCAGGAAAGTATGTGCTGAGAAGGTGACAAGGTTGAGAGCAGGTTGGGATCTTCAGTCCCAGGAAAGGCCCCTGGCAGGTGTGGGTCAATGTTCTCTGTCCATCCCACCTGGCGTGGGGAGGTTTCCAGCATACAAAGCAGCAGCGGAATTATTCTTCCCCCAGAGGTTGCATCTGCCCACAAGCTCCCCCTGGCCAGGGTCCGCCCCTACCGTATTGCCCATGTCAGTCAACAGAAGCTAAGACCTTCCAGAGAGACTAACTGCTATTCTCTACCCACGGGGACGCGGTAGAGTCGGAAGCCTCCCCTGTTTCATCTCCAGGCTCTCTCTCAGGCCCCTCGTAGTTGTGAGGTGTCTCAGGGGTAGACCGGAGGGATTTCTCTGAATGAACACGTACAAGGAGGGGCCATAGATGCTGAGGGAGGGCGCCTTGCCTACTGATATCCTAGCGCAAGTGGAAAAGGGGTACCTGCCTGCTGTCCCAGTATGTCGAAGCTGTCCACATCAGGGGTTGCCTACTGTGAAGTTATTCCCTGGGTGCCCTCGATTTTGTGGCCAAGGACAGAAGGGGCCGTTGTGTGTCCATGGGTAAAATGGAGGCCTGTGCGGAACTGGCCTGTTAGGCTGGACCTCTCCTATTGGCTCAGAGTTCGTGACCCGTCCTCGTCAGAAGTTCCGCCCAGCCTTCCGGTGGCTGTCTCCATGGTGATTGAGAAAGAAGCCTTAGGCCCCGCACTCAGCCTTCACCTGGCCTACCTGGCCTCTTTCCCCTCGTCTAGACCGCTGTGTAGATGAAAGAAAGGATGTCGGCCAGTGACCACGTGTCCTCATTTCCTCTGAAGGATTAGGCTCCTTGCCTGGGCAGAAGACAGCCAAGGTCAGCCTGAGCCTAGACTCCTAGTGACCTGTGACACTGCAGACAGTGATAGATGTTGATGTCCACGCTCAGGTATCCGCAGGTGGCCGACTCAGAGTGGTCGGAGGTGAAGTGTAACTAGAGATCACACACTCACGAGGGCACGGGCCAAAGGTCAGGGAAAATAGCTGAGGTCGTGGAGCTCTAGCGGAGCCAGTCTAGGGCCCAGGCCTCCCTCCTGTACGTGGCAAAGAGGTGATCCACGTGCCGCCATCCGCAGACTCTGGACTGCTAGGGCCCTGGATGCCCGGATTTCGGCCTTGTCTTCGGAGAAGTGACGCACATGCAGTGTGCCACCGGAGGCTGTGGACCAGCAGAGGGCAAAATCTTGAAGACGCGGGCTTCAGTTGACTTTGCCTGTGCTCTCCTTTGGCTGAGTGACATCCTGTGTTTCCTAGCAGGAGAAGGCATTCGTGGAGAGAGGCGGATTCCATGTGTGCAGGCAAAGTGTGTGCTGAGATGATGAGTCGCTGGAGACCAGGGTGGACTCTTCAGACCCAGAATAGGCCTCTGGCAGGTATGTGTCAATGTTTTCTGCCCTTCGCACTCAGCCGGGTATTTGCATAGAATGTTACCAGCGGAATTAGTAGTCTCCGGAGAGGCTGCCACATGTCAGCAAGCTTCACCTGGCCAGGGTCCGCCCGTGAGGTAGCTCCCCAATCAATCACTACTCTCTAGACCTTCCAGATAGACTACCAGATCTTGTCTGCCCGTGGGCAACCAGTAGAGCCAGAGGCCTTCCCCCTTTGCTCTTTCGTCTCTGGGCACTCTGTCAGGCACTCCAAGGTGCGAAGTGACTCAGGGGGAGAGGGAAGAGATTTCAGAGAACGAACACGTCCAGAGAGAGACAGAGAGAGGCAAGAGATGCTGAGTGGGGATGCCTTGCGTACTGATGTCCTCAGGAAAGTGGGAAAGAGGTACCTGGCCTGCTCTGCCAATGCCCTGAAGCAGTCCGCACCAGGGGCTCCCCTGTGCCTGCGTAGGCTTTCCCAGGGTGTGCTCAAATCCTGTGGCCACTAGGTGTCATAGGTCATAATGGAGGGCCCTGTGTCATCTGCCTGGCGGGTCTTGTCATCAGGCCCATCATGAGCTCCGCCCACTCTTCCGGTGGTGGGACTGTCTCCATGGTGATGGCAAAGGAGCCTTGGTCCCGCCCACCTGGCCTTCACTTCACCTAGCTGGCCTGCTGACCCTCACTCAGACCTCTGTGTTGATCAAAATGAATGTCCGCCAGTGCCCAGGTGTCAGCATCTGTGCTAAAGGATTCGGGACCTTGCCTGGGGCAGAAGGCAGCCTAGGTCAGCTGGTACCTGGAAGTCTAGTGACTTGTGACACTGCTGCCAGTGACTCCCACACTCACATATCCCCTGGTGGCAGAATGATAGTGATGGGTGCAGAAACATCGCTCCGGAGCACACGTGCAATGGGGCACCGGCCAAAGGCCAGGGCCAGTAGCGGACGTCGTGGAGCTGAATGGCGAGCCAGTGAAGGGCCCAAGGATTCCTCCTGTATGTGGGAAACATGTCATCCGGGTCCCCACGTCCATAAACCATTGGATTGCTGGGGCCCAGGATGCCAGGATTTCGGCCTTGCCTTCGCAGCCCGGCCACATACGCAGCCTTCCACCGGAGGCGGGGATATGTAGACAGCAAAAGTTTGGAGAGCGGCAGTGTCTCCTCGATTTCCCTGACATCGGCCTCTTTGAGCGGCATGCTTTTTTCCTAGTAGGATCAGGCAGTGACGGAGAAAGGCAGGATTACGTGTGCAGGAAAGTATGTGCTGAGAAGGTGACAAGGTTGAGAGCAGGTTGGGATCTTCAGTCCCAGGAAAGGCCCCTGGCAGGTGTGGGTCAATGTTCTCTGTCCATCCCACCTGGCGTGGGGAGGTTTCCAGCATACAAAGCAGCAGCGGAATTATTCTTCCCCCAGAGGTTGCATCTGCCCACAAGCTCCCCCTGGCCAGGGTCCGCCCCTACCGTATTGCCCATGTCAGTCAACAGAAGCTAAGACCTTCCAGAGAGACTAACTGCTATTCTCTACCCACGGGGACGCGGTAGAGTCGGAAGCCTCCCCTGTTTCATCTCCAGGCTCTCTCTCAGGCCCATCGTAGTTGTGAGGTGTCTCAGGGGTAGACCGGAGGGATTTCTCTGAATGAACACGTACAAGGAGGGGCCATAGATGCTGAGGGAGGGCGCCTTGCCTACTGATATCCTAGCGTAAGTGGAAAAGAGGTACCTGCCTGCTGTCCCAGTATGTCGAAGCTGTCCACATCAGGGGTTGCCTACTGTGAAGTTATTCCCTGGGTGCCCTCGATTTTGTGGCCAAGGACAGAAGGGGCCGTTGTGTGTCCATGGGTAAAATGGAGGCCTGTGCGGAACTGGCCTGTTAGGCTGGACCTCTCCTATTGGCTCAGAGTTCGTGACCCGTCCTCGTCAGAAGTTCCGCCCAGCCTTCCGGTGGCTGTCTCCATGGTGATTGAGAAAGAAGCCTTAGGCCCCGCACTCAGCCTTCACCTGGCCTACCTGGCCTCTTTCCCCTCGTCTAGACCGCTGTGTAGATGAAAGAAAGGATGTCGGCCAGTGACCACGTGTCCTCATTTCCTGTGAAGGATTAGGCTCCTTGCCTGGGCAGAAGACAGCCAAGGTCAGCCTGAGCCTAGACTCCTAGTGACCTGTGACACTGCAGACAGTGATAGATGTTGATGTCCACGCTCAGGTATCCGCAGGTGGCCGACTCAGAGTGGTCGGAGGTGAAGTGTAACTAGAGATCACACACTCACGAGGGCACGGGCCAAAGGTCAGGGAAAATAGCTGAGGTCGTGGAGCTCTAGCGGAGCCAGTCTAGGGCCCAGGCCTCCCTCCTGTACGTGGCAAAGAGGTGATCCACGTGCCGCCATCCGCAGACTCTGGACTGCTAGGGCCCTGGATGCCCGGATTTCGGCCTTGTCTTCGGAGAAGTGACGCACATGCAGTGTGCCACCGGAGGCTGTGGACCAGCAGAGGGCAAAATCTTGAAGACGCGGGCTTCAGTTGACTTTGCCTGTGCTCTCCTTTGGCTGAGTGACATCCTGTGTTTCCTAGCAGGAGAAGGCATTCGTGGAGAGAGGCGGATTCCATGTGTGCAGGCAAAGTGTGTGCTGAGATGATGAGTCGCTGGAGACCAGGGTGGACTCTTCAGACCCAGAATAGGCCTCTGGCAGGTATGTGTCAATGTTTTCTGCCCTTCGCACTCAGCCGGGTATTTGCGTAGAATGTTACCAGCGGAATTAGTAGTCTCCGGAGAGGCTGCCACATGTCAGCAAGCTTCACCTGGCCAGGGTCCGCCCGTGAGGTAGCTCCCCAATCAATCACTACTCTCTAGACCTTCCAGATAGACTACCAGATCTTGTCTGCCCGTGGGCAACCAGTAGAGCCAGAGGCCTTCCCCCTTTGCTCTTTCGTCTCTGGGCACTCTGTCAGGCACTCCAAGGTGCGAAGTGACTCAGGGGGAGAGGGAAGAGATTTCAGAGAACGAACACGTCCAGAGAGAGACAGAGAGAGGCAAGAGATGCTGAGTGGGGATGCCTTGCGTACTGATGTCCTCAGGAAAGTGGGAAAGAGGTACCTGGCCTGCTCTGCCAATGCCCTGAAGCAGTCCGCACCAGGGGCTCCCCTGTGCCTGCGTAGGCTTTCCCAGGGTGTGCTCAAATCCTGTGGCCACTAGGTGTCATAGGTCATAATGGAGGGCCCTGTGTCATCTGCCTGGCGGGTCTTGTCATCAGGCCCATCATGAGCTCCGCCCACTCTTCCGGTGGTGGGACTGTCTCCATGGTGATGGCAAAGGAGCCTTGGTCCCGCCCACCTGGCCTTCACTTCACCTAGCTGGCCTGCTGACCCTCACTCAGACCTCTGTGTTGATCAAAATGAATGTCCGCCAGTGCCCAGGTGTCAGCATCTGGGATAAAGGATTCGGGACGTTTCCTGGGGCAGAAGGCAGCCTAGGTCAGCTGGTACCTGGAAGTCTAGTGACTTGTGACACTGTTGCCAGTGACAAATGGTGACTCCCACACTCA